>NC_091337.1:1380793-1490793 GCF_038502225.1 Cherax quadricarinatus | reverse complement strand
CTCAGAGACCCTTGGCTCATGGGGAAAGAGTGCATCTAAATTCCTTAAGGAGCTGGGAAAAAGACTCATCAGGGTAACCAGGGATCCCAGGGCAGCTAGTTTTCTGTTCCAGCGGCTCAGTGCGGCTGTTCAAAGGGGTAATGTCTGCTGTATTTTGGGCACACGCCCCAGCTCTGAGGAGCTGGATGAGATTTTCGCCTTATAATAGGTGATACACACGTAACAACATGTACCGTATATGCCACCTTTATATCAACAATGTATCTCTTAAATCTTCTGTACCATAATATGTAATAAAATATTCCTATTAGTAAAAAAAAAAAAATATATCAAAAGATGGGGTGGTAGGGGAAGTGGAATATTCAAACGGCTTCAGGAAGAAATCCAAATATTCTTCCTTGAAGCCTTTTTATCCACTTCTCCGAGGGTATGGGTCCCACAATTTACACCAGAGGTGGACCCCATCCCATATATATATATGTAATACATATATATATATATATATATATATATATATATATATATATATATATATATATATATATATATATCCTGCCAATAGGACAAGTATATATATATATATATTATATATATAGAATATATATATATATATATATATATATATATATATATATATATATATATATATATATAAAATATATATATATATATATATATATATATATATATATATATATATATATATATATATATATATATATATATATATATATATATATATTATATATATATAATATATATATATATATATATATAATATATATATATATATATATATATATATATATATATATATATATATATATATATATATATATATATATATATATACATACACGCACATAAAAGCATTTGATACAATGATCCAGAAACTAGAGGAAAGAAAAGGATTAAAAGACAGAGCTCTCCAGTGGGTTATAGAAGACTTGAATAACAGAAGGAAGATAACAGCAAAGGATGAGATATCAGAATGGGAGAGGGTAACGGGTGGGGTCCTAAAAGAATCAGTACTAGAGCCGCTACTATTCCTAATACACGGGGACAACCTGCAAGAGGGATTTGAGTCCTATGTATACATAAAACTAATGAGAGGAGTATGAGCTGGCAAAGACAGTGAAACTGAAGGACAACCTCAACAGAGTACTGATGTGACTTCTCGAGTTCAACCCGAAGAAATAAAAAGTCAAAAGGTTTGCAACCGGACTAGTATCAGAACTTAGAGAGATGCACAAAGAGAGGCTGAAGGAGCTGAACCTGACGACCCTGACTGAGAGAAGGGCAAGGGAGGACATGATTACTATATACAAAATCCTAAAAAGAATTGGCAGGGTAAATAGGGAGAGAATGTTTAAAATGAGAGTCGGGATCCATTGGGACACGGGTGGAAAGAACAGGAATGGTCATAAGGTTGTGAAGAAGTATTTACACAGTCTCAGGGTCACTGAAAAGGGAAGGGACCTGAATGAGGCATTAATGGAGGCAAACTCAATACACAGTTTGAAGAGTATGATATGATAAGGCCCAAGAGGGCAGAAGTTAGTGATGCTGATGCAAATAGTCTAGGAGGAAGGACCAAGAGCTGAGCATCAGCCCCCACAAACACAAATCGGCGAGTATAAATTGGTGAATGCACACACACTCACACACACACACACACACACACACACACACACACACACACACACACACACACACACACACACTAAAGGTACTGTGGATGAGGGGTCAACTTGTGCACAGCACAGCCATGGTAGAGATTTATACATTAGTGCAGTAGCGGCTTAAACCAGCCTTTTGTCCCCGGGTACATGAGACCCGGGGTACTAATCGCCTGGGGTTCCACTGACCCGGACAACCTGTGGCTAAGCTGCCTTAATCCAGGAAGTTCTGGTAATATTGTAGAGGTCTAGTACGTTTAATGGGATGCTAGCAGGTTTGATGTACTTTTAATAAGTTTGATGTAGCTATAATGAAGTTAAATCAGGTTTTGTCGGTGGTTTCTAGATTTAATGGGTTTTGGTTTAATTTTTTATAGTAAGTTTGGTAGTGATTTAGAAGGTAATTCTAGATTTTGATCTGTGATGTACAGTTTCAGTAGGTTGGCTGAAGTTTTGAAAGGTTTACAAGACTGAAGAATTAGCTGTATAAACCAGGATTTCTTGCACACTTATTCTAGATGACTTTTCATGTTTTGAAATGTTTAAGCCTAAATTCGTGGTCCTGGTCCAATTAAATGAATCTATGATGAACTGGCTCGCGTTGTGGCAGGTACTGGTTTGTGGGTCAAGAGCTGTTAACCTAACTTATCTAATTTCAAAGCCCAGTACTGTTTATGATATACTACCACCCACAACAGTCGAGTAACATCCGGGTATATATTCATTCCTAGGTAAACAGGAACAATAAATGTATGAGAATTTCTCATACCCAAAATTAAACTTGGATCCTTTGGTTGTCAGCCGAAAGTGGTACCAATCAGATACAAGAAGGATGAGTATTCGTGTCTATTCTGTAGTGTATATTCACTACGTCAAGAGGTGAGCAATACTGAGGGAAGAGGTGAAGAATTATGCCTAGCCTTGCTAATTCTTAGTCGGTTCTGGCGTACCGACGAGTGACTGGGGGAAACTGAAGAATATAGTATTGTCCACTTTCTGATGGTTTTCATCGAGAAGTGTTTGGCTACTTTCCTTTTAATAACTAGTTCCCAAGGAAGTGGGGATGGCTGGGATAGTCGTACCTAGTTCCCAAAGGGGGTAGACAGGGGAAGCGGGATAGTTATGAAAAGTCCCCAAGAGAGTAGGGACAGGAGGTGGGATAGTCTTGGCTAGTTCCCAAGGTAAGGTTGGACGGGGGGAGGAGAGAGAGTTAGGACGTGACGATCCCAAGTCTGTGACGGACGTTTACGATTGCAGGCTGATTCTGTCCTGAATGGTCCCGCTGGCTTTATGTGCGTCTGCCCGACCAGTCCAGGGACTACTGCTGGGTGCTGGCATGTGTGGTCCCGCGCCCTCCCACACGCCCGCGCACACGCCAACACGCACCCGCACGCAAACGCAACACACACACATACACACACACACACACACTGGGATAAAATAAGCAAACCTGTCTCCTGGAGTGCGCATAACTTTACAGAATGGTATCAACAATGTAAGTTAAGCTCACAAACAAAAGCGGCATTTTCAAACCTGGTCAAAAACACGTTCAAAACACACTATATGTGTGTGACCCATTCTTGAGTATGCAGCTCCAGTGTTAAACCCTTAACCACTAAAATACAAAGTGAAATTCAAGAAATTCCAAAGGAATGGATCCAGACTGGTTTCTGGGTTGAGGGGAATTTGCTCTTTAGAGAGAACGAGAAAGTGAAATCTTGTCTCTGGGCTAAAATGAGCCACCATAATGGAGTATGGCAACTGAAAGTGTAACAGTATTTCTCATGACTTACTAGTTTTGTAGAAGCAACAGCAGTACGAGTGTAAAAGTGCGAAAAACAGCAGCGGCAGCAGTGACAGTACTGGTAAATAAGGTATAAGTTGTGACAGTAATGGTAAATATAGAAGCAGCAGTGACAGTACTGGTAAATAAGGTATAAGCTGTGACAGTAATAGTAAATATGGAAGCAGCAGTGACAGTACTGGTAAATAAGGTATAAGCTGTGACAGTAATGGTAAATATGGAAGCAGCAGTGACAGTACTGATAAATAAGGTATAAGCTGTGACAGTAATGGTAAATATGGAAGCAGCAGTGACAGTACTGGTAAATAAGGTATAAGCTGCGACAGTAATGGTAAATATGGAAGCAGCAGTGACAGTACTGGTAAATAAGGTATAAGCTGTGACAGTAATGGTAAATATGGGAGCAGCAGTGACAGTACTGGTAAATAAGGTATAAGCTGTGACAGTAATGGTAAATATGGAAGCAGCAGTGACAGTACTGGTAAATAAGGTATAAGCTGCGACAGTAATGGTAAATATGGAAGCAACAGTGACAGTACTGGTAAATAAGGTATAAGCTGCGACAGTAATGGTAAATATGGAAGCAGCAGTGACAGTACTGGTAAATAAGGTATAAGCTGTGACAGTAATGGTAAATATGGAAGCAGCAGTGACAGTACATAAGAACATAATGAAGGAACACTGCAGCAGGCCTACTAACACATACTAGGCAGGTCCTTCTTAATCTCAATTCCACTAACAAAAATGGTAAAAACATTCTCTCTTAAACTTTCACACATACTCATACGTACAAAAAAATGATCATTACATTTCTGGTAAGAATATAGACAATATGTTAGTTAAATGGACTCAGGTGCAACACATGAGACATTTTATTGCATCTACGTCTCGCTCACCAGTAGCTTAATCAAAGCATTACACAGAGGGTTTATAGAGGAAGGAGTGCAGAAAGCGTACACATTTTCCTTCAGACGCGTCCAGGAACTTTGGAACGCCGCGTCTGAATGAACACACGTCTAAAGATGTATATGTTACTTCTGAACTTAGCTATTAGGAAATCAAACACCTGTAAATATTAATCCTTGGAGTCTGCTTTAATCTCCATCTCAGACACACTAACCCAAAATAAGAGCAGTTTCAACTCTCGGCTCAGAGATAATTGCATGAATCCACCTCAAAACACACAGCTGTTTCTACAACTGCTACTCTTATTACTCCTACTACTACTATAATGGTTATAAATGACCATAATTTTTAAAGGGGTGGACCGGTAAGCCAGCGGAAGGCCTCGGTCAGATGACCAAAAGCTCCAAAGGCGGGTCATCATCTGACTAAGACCCGCGTCAGGAAACATTTGTCCTGTTTCCTGACGAACCTTACCTAACCTAACCTAACCTAACCTAACCTAACCTACTACTACTACTGTTACTGTTACTATTATTACCACTACTATTACTAGTACTACTACTGCTGCTGCTATTACTACCATTTTTAATATTATTAGTATTATTATTAATGCTAATTAACTACTGTACATACAAGTGTAAAGTAAGCACTACTGTACAAGTACGTATATAAATGAATATACCAAGGTAATGATGATAAAAATGTAACGAAAATATATTAATAATGAATGGTATCCCACACGTGGACAAGAAAATAGTACTAGAAATCAGACTGTGTTGTGAGTCCCAACTGAATCCTCATGTTGCTGGTGTAGACTCCAGTTGTGTCATAATATACACTCTTAGTTCCACTGATGTTTTCTTGTCTGCATGGAGGATGCACTTCAGTATATTAAGGCGAGTATATCTAGGCGAGTATATATAGGCGAGTATATTTAGGTGAGTATCTCTAGGCGAGTATATTTAGGTGAGTATATCTAAGCGAGTATATTTAGGTGAGTATATCTAAGCGAGTATATTTAGGTGAGTATATCTAGGCGAGTATATTTAGGGGAGTATATCTAAGCGAGTATATATAGGGGAGTATATCTAGGCGAGTATATTTAGGTGAGTATATGTAGGCGAGTATATTTAGGTGAGTATATCTAAGCGAGTATATATAGGTGAGTATATCTAGGCGAGTATATATATAGGTGAGTATATCTAAGCGAGTGTATATAGGTGAGTATATCTAAGCGAGTGTATACAGGAGAGTATATCTAAGCAAGTGTATACAGGAGAGTATATCTAAGCGAGTATATATAGGTGAGTATATCAAGGCGAGTATATTTAGGTGAGTATATCTAAGCGAGTATATATAGGTGAGTATATCTAAGCGAGAATATATAGGGGAGTATATCTAGGCGAGTATATTTAGGTGAGTATATCTAGGCGAGTATATTTAGGTGAGTATATCTCGACGACCACAGTATCACATATAACAACACAGTCTCCTTCACAAACAAACAATCTGCACAATCTCACAACTACTTGATCACTATGACATGGCCTTGGATGCACTGGAAGAAAATCAGAATGCAGATGTAATATACACAGACTTTGCAAAAGCATTTGACAAATGCGATCATGGCGTAATAGCCCATAAAATACGTGCTAAAGGAATAACTGGGAAAGTGGGGAGATGGATCTTCAACTTCCTAACAAATCGAACACAAAGAGTAGTGGTCAACAGAGTTAAATCGGAGGCTGCCATAGTGAAGAGCTCTGTTCCACAAGGCACAGTACTCGCCCCCATCTTATTCCTCATGCTCATATCAGACATAAACAGAGATATACACCACAGCACCGTATCATCCTTTGCGGATGATACTAGGATCTGCATGAGGCTGTCATCTGCTGAGGACGCGGTTAATCTCCAAGAAGATATAAACAAAGTTTTCCAATGGGCAACGGTAAACAATATGATGTTCAATGAGGACAAATTCCAACTACTCCGTTATGGAAAACTGGAGGATATAATAACTAGAACAGAGTATACTACTGACTCCGGCCATACAATAGAGCAGAAAACTAATGTAAGGGACCTGGGAGTAGTAATATCTGAGGATCTCACTTTCAAGGATCACAACAGTGCCACGATCGCACGTGCAAAGAAAATGATAGGATGGATAATGAGAACTTTCAAAACGAGAGATGCCAAGCCCATGATGATCCTTTTCAAATCACTTGTTCTCTCTAGGCTAGAATACTGCTGTACATTAACATCTCCATTCAAAGCAGGTGAAATCGCAGATCTAGAGAGTGTACAGAGATCCTTTACTGCACGTATAAGTTCTGTCAAGCACCTTAACTACTGGGAACGCTTGGAAGCACTTGACTTGTACTCGTTGGAACGCAGGAGGGAGAGATATATCATAATCTACTCTTGGAAAATCTTGGAAGGAATGATCCCAAATCTGCACACAGGAATCACTCCCTACGAAAGTAAAAGACTGGGCAGGCGATGCAAAATGCCGCCAATAAAAAGTAGGGGCGCCATTGGTACACTAAGGGAAAACACCATTAGTGTCCGGGGCCCAAAACTGTTCAACAGCCTCCCATCAAGCATTAGGGGAATTGCCAATAAACCCCTGGCTGCCTTCAAGAGAGAGCTGGACAAATACCTAAAGTCGGTGCCGGATCAGCCGGGCTGTGGCTCGTACGTTGGACTGCGTGCGGCCAGCAGTAACAGCCTAGTTGATCAGGCCCTGATCCATCGGGAGGCCTGGTCATGGACCGGGCCGCGGGGGCGTTGATCCCCGGAATAACCTCCAGGTAATCCAGGTAACATCAATACTGACATAACTCCAGCAGAAGTTATATCTGTGTGTTTTTTTTTTTACCTCCACTTACAAATATTTTCATTTACATTTACAACACGATGTTTCTGTCCAAACCAAAACAAATATCAGAAGACAGAATTTTCCGTAATCCTCTTTTACAGCATTAGGATGGTAGGAAACACAAATTGTATACGTGTATATATGAACGTAATCCCTACGTACCCAGACCATCGCTATCCTCAACAACAACAACAACAACAACAAGAACGTCTGGTAGTCTACCCTGGCGGGCGTAAAAAAGGCCGGCAAATAAAGTACAAGTACACACACAAACAAGTTAATTTCTTTCACGGGAATAAAAAAAAAGTTACATTGGGGTGGTATTAGTGAAGATATTGTGGCATGAAGCTGCAGCTGAGTGTGTGTACACCACGGGGGTTTATACCGTGTGTGTGTGTGTACACCACGGGGGTTTATACCGTGTGTGTGTACACCACGGGGGTTTATACCGTGTGTGTGTACACCACGGGGGTTTATACCGTGTGTGTGTACACCACGGGGGTTTATACCGTGTGTGTGTACACCACGGGGGTTTATACCGTGTGTGTGTACACCACGGGGGTTTATACCGTGTGTGTGTACACCACGGGGGTTTATACCGTGTGTGTGTACACCACGGGGGTTTATACCGTGTGTGTGTACACCACGGGGGTTTATACCGTGTGTGTGTACACCACGGGGGTTTATACCGTGTGTGTGTACACCACGGGGGTTTATACCGTGTGTGTGTACACCACGGGGGTTTATACCGTGTGTGTGTGTGTGTACACCACGGGGGTTTATACCGTGTGTGTGTACACCACGGGGGTTTATACCGTGTGTGTGTGTACACCACGGGGGTTTATACTTTATACCGTGTGTGTGTACACCACGGGGGTTTATACCGTGTGTGTGTACACCACGGGGGTTTATACCGTGTGTGTACACCACGGGGGTTTATACCGTGTGTGTGTGTGTGTGTGTGTACACCACGGGGGTTTATACCGTGTGTGTGTGTGTACACCACGGGGGTTTATACCGTGTGTGTGTGTACACCACGGGGGTTTATACCGTGAGTGTGTGTACACCACGGGGGTTTATACCGTGTGTGTGTGTACACCACGGGGGTTTATACCGTGTGTGTGTACACCACGGGGGCTTATACCGTGTGTGTGTGTGTGTGTGTGTGTGTGTGTACACCACGGGGGTTTATACCGTGTGTGTGTGTGTACACCACGGGGGTTTATACCGTGTGTGTGTGTACACCACGGGGGTTTATACCGTGAGTGTGTGTACACCACGGGGGTTTATACCGTGTGTGTGTACACCACGGGGGTTTATACCGTGTGTGTGTGTGTGTACACCACGGGGGTTTATACCGTGTGTGTGTGTGTACACCACGGGGGTTTATACCGTGTGTGTGTGTACACCACGGGGGTTTATACCGTGTGTGTGTGTGTGTGTACACCACGGGGGTTTATACCGTGTGTGTGTGTGTGTGTGTGTGTGTGTGTGTGTGTGTGTGTGTGTGTGTGTGTGTGTGTGTGTGTGTGTGTGTGTGTGTGTGTGTGAGTGTGTGTGTGTGAGTGTGTGTGTGTGAGTGTGTGTGAGTGTGTGTGTGTGTGTGTGTGTGTGTGTGTGTGTGTGTGTGTGTGTGTGTGTGTGTGTGTGGGTGTGTGTGTGTGTGTGTGTGTGTGTGTGTGTGTGTGAGTGTGTGTGAGTGTGTGTGCGTGTGTGTGTGTGTGAGAGAGAGAGTGTGTGTAATATGAATGCAAGTTTCTTTTGAAACCACCAGCGGTAAGTTGATGTGATAACATCTTGTGTGTGGTGACACTTATGCTCCCTCTCCGCACTCCCTTCCCTCTCCCCCCTCTCCTGATCCTCTCCCTTGATCCCCTCACTTCCTTCTCCTTGATGCTTTCATCTCTTTCTCTCTCCTCTGATCCTCTCATACTTCTCTCCCTGATCCTCTTGCCTCCCCCCTCCTTCCCTGTTACTCTCACCTCCTCCCTTCCTGCCTAGATTCCACTCCATCCCCTGTCACTAGTTTACCCTGGACATGCAGGGTGAGGGAGGCTGAAGGAGGGTGAGGGAAGATACACGACGTGGCTGAGAAATAAAGAAATTGAAACGCTGAGAGAGAGAGAGAGAGAGAGAGAGAGAGAGAGAGAGAGAGAGAGAGAGAGCAAGCGTGATGGGCCAGTATGGGATAATTTTAGGGGGAGGGGGTGAGTCAGTAGCGAGGAATAGTCACTAGTGAGGGAGAGTCAGTAGTGAGAGAGTGAGGAAGTCACTGGTGAGGGAGTGAGGGAGAATTAATAGTGATGGAGCCAGTGACTTGTAAGTTTGGGAGTGAAGGAGTCAGTAGCCAGTGAGGAAGGCAGTAGTGAAGGAGTTAAGTCCGGGTTATGTATACAGAGAGTGAAAAATATATGTACATAGGCAGCACGAAAGTTGTTTCCCCGCTTCTTTTAATTCCCACTCATATTCTTCCTTCCCTCTACTGAGTCTACTCTCTACTTCCTCCTCTCCACCACTCATCTTTCTCTGTCCCTCCCACACTTATCTCTCTGTCTCCTTCCCTCCTTACTCTACTTCCAACTCTGAAGTCTCCCGGTGCATGCCGGCAGATTTCATCACGATGTAAGAAACTCATTCTGTGTAATGGAATATGACAGGGTAAACACAGTCAGCTGTTGTTCCCACTACGCATCTATTATAGAAAGTAAGGCAGCAGAATACTATTGACGCATACAGTATTGTTTAACAAGTAGCAATAATTAACGTCCCAGAGCCCCCACACACTCAAGTAACAATCCTCAAACACCCACACTTTTCCCCGCTTTACCCCCACCTAGCTAGCCCTAACAGGCTAACCATTGCCCTCACCCACACGAGTCCACTCCTTAGACCCCAAAAGCAGTCCATCTCTCTCTCTTTCTCTTACACACAGTGTGTGTGTGTGTGTGTGTGTGTGTGTGTGTGTGTGTGTACTCACCTATTTGTACTCACCTATTTGTGGTTGTAGGGGTAGAGTCATAGCTCCTGGCCCCTCCTCTTCACTGATTGCTACTGGGTCCTCTTTCTCCCTGCTCCATGAGCTTTATCAAACCTCGTCTTAAAACTATGTATGGTTTCAACCTCCACTACGTCACTTTGTGTGTGTGTGTGTGTGTGTGTGTGTGTGTGTGTGTGTGTGTGTGTGTGTGTGTGTGTGTGTGTGTGTGTGTGTGTGTGTGTGTGTGTGTGTGTGTGACCAGGCAATTCAACCAACAAGAAAGGGAGGAGAGCTCAGGAAAAATGGCAAGTCTGCAAAAAATTGAACAAATGATTTAAAGAGGTTTACAAAGAGGAAAGAGGCAATTCAGAAAGTCCAGAACAAGGTTACTCCGACAGCTGTACCAAAAACAAATAGTCGAAGGCGAGAGAAGAAACAAAATCACGAACCTTACCTAACCTAACCTAACCTTGATGTGGATGTGACGGAGATAGTCTTGGCACAAAATTTTAGGAATATGCATAATAACGCCTAAGAGGTAAGAAATTGGACAAACTCACTCTTACAAGGAAGAACTTACCTTTGAGAGAACGTTGTATCAGCACATGTTCAAGGTGGGACCTACCGCTCAACACCAACTTTCACTGGTTGACTCACCTCTCAGGGGACTCTTCATGGCAGCCTCGACAAGTCCGGCCAGCAGCTGGAGGGATTTGGGGTCCTGAGCAAGTCCGCTGCTGAAGGCTGCCAGGGCGTCAGCATGGCGGCCCAGGCACTGCAGAGCCACACCCTGGCGGTAGTACGCCTGCCACAGACACCAAAATAAACATTGTTAGTCATCATCCACCCAAACAAAGCTTTTCACACATAATTATCAATACACAATAAGATAATAGCACATCCAAACACAAATGTAATAAATATTAGTGAATATTACAAACAAATCCATATAGTTTAATTTAGGTAAATATGAGATTAGCCTATTGAAAAGAGCTTTGTTGTGAAGTGAGTTATTCAGTGGGATTATATACACTTTATATATACAGTGGCATTATATATACTTTATATATACAGTGGCATTATATACACTTTATATATACAGTGGCATTATATACACTTTATATATACAGTGGCATTATATACACTTTATATATACAGTGGCATTATATACACTTTATATATACAGTGGCATTATATACACTTTATATATACAGTGGCATTATATACACTTTCACACGTTTCCGTGCGACATCAGGAGCTATGCAGTTTTGCAAGAGTAGCAACATAAGAAATGAGGGGAAGTTTTCTCAGACTGAGCTAGTGACACTAGCCAGCTGACTAGTGTCACCACTGCTACGAAGTTTGCCTGCAGGACTGACGTACAAGGAGGGCGTTGTGGGGAGGCTTGCGTGGCAGTTTGCGAGTACGCCACGCACTGCGTAGGGTGAGCCAGGTCACCAGGGGGCGTCGACGGCTGCGTGTTGCCCCCTTGTTGGCACCGGCGCCACCACCAGTACGCAGCAGTACCATAGCGCCCACTAGCCCGACCTTGGGCACTCTTGGGCTGGGGTGGTGCTGGTCACAACATGGCTGTCTCGTGGCTGCTCCCGTCACTCCTCCTGCAGACTCATATTACGAAGGAACGTACGCTCTTCAACGTTGATGTCAATTTTTCGATTTTGATTCCTGGGTGTAAGTCTTTCGAATCTTGGCTCCTCGACGTGAGTCTAATAGTTCTAGAGTCCTCCAAGTCAGTCTTATGGATTTGTGATAACAAAGCCAATATCACGGCTGACTTTAAGACAGTAATCCTGTCCTCTAACCAACACAACTCCCTCACAGGTCACAGTAAGTTCATTAACACACTGGGACCCTGATCACCGTAACCATCCAGCTTTGTATTGCTTTTATCTACCTTTCTGCAAACCATCTGTGAAAATTATCACATGAAATGGTTAGAAAACTAGCAAATAAAGAGACTCATGAGATACATAAACTGCTACAACATATTATTATTATTATTATAATCAAAAAGAAGCTCTAAACCTGTGGAAGGTTGAGGGTGTTAATAAATGGTTTACAAAACCCACAAGTTGTTCAAGCCATGGTATTGTGACTTCTTTTAATTCATAAATAATAAATGAGATACGTGAGTAATATTTGGGTATCTTTATTCTGGAAGCGTTTCACCAGGCAGTGGCTTCTTCAGTCCAATAAAAAGTGAAAGATGAGGAGGAATTTAAGGTAATCAGTCCCTCAGCCTGGAGTCGATGTGTTCAGTCAAGACTGATGGATTGAACACATCAATCTCGACAAGACTGATGGACAAGACTCCAGGCTGAACGACTGATTACCTCAAACTCCTCCTCCTCATTTTTCACTTTTCTCTGCATTGGACTGAAGAAGCCACTGGCGGGCGAAACTTTTCCAGAATAAAGATACCCCAGTGTTGCACAAGTGTCTCATTTATCAAGGTCAAGAAAATATTACTCTACTGAAAAAGAATAAGACATAAGGAAAAAAAAGGAGTCATAATACCATGGCTGGAACAATTCACAATGGTCCAGGACCTGGACTTGACAATGGTCCAGGACCTGGACTTGACAATGGTCCAGGACCTGGACTTGACAATGGTCCAGGACCTGGACTTGACAATGGTCCAGGACCTGGACTTGACAATGGTCCAGGACCTGGACTTGACAATGGTCCAGGACCTGGACTTGACAATGGTCCAGAACCTGGACTTGACAATGGTCCAGAACCTGGACTTGACAATGGTCCAGGACCTGGACTTGACAATGGTCCAGAACCTGGACTTGACAATGGTCCAGGACCTGGACTTGACAATGGTCCAGGACCTGGGTTTGACAATGGTCCAGGGCGAACCGAAACGTCGTTTTAAAGTTCCTCTATGGATGTCAACGTTCAACTGCAAACCTTTGACTTGATTGTTAACGCACTAACATCGGAGGTGGCTGCTTAGCACCAAAATGCAAGTATATATTTGATTGTAATGCATAATAATATATACCTATATACTTTAATAACTGTCTTTTTTTATCTATCAATCTCTAACCAACAATTTCAATCAGAGGAGGAAGGAATCATTAGCAGGAGTCCCTCCAGTGACTGATAATCTTGTGCAGTCATTTTTCATGGAGTGGGCTCTTCAGTCAGCTTGCCAACGTTGCTGCCAGGAGGTCCTCCACCCTCTCAGCAGTGACTGACATTGCTGCTAGGTCCTCCACCCACTCTCAGCAGTGACTGACATTGCTGCTAGGTCCTCCACCCTCTCAGCAGTGACTGACATTGCTGCTAGGTCCTCCACCCACTCTCAGCAGTGACTGACATTGCTGCTAGGTCCTCCACCCTCTCAGCAGTGACTGACATTGCTGCTAGGTCCTCCACCCTCTCAGCAGTGACTGACATTGCTGCTAGGTCCTCCACCCACTCTCAGCAGTGACTGACATTGCTGCTAGGTCCTCCACCCTCTCAGCAGTGACTGACATTGCTGCTAGGTCCTCCACCCACTCTCAGCAGTGACTGACATTGCTGCTAGGTCCTCCACCCTCTCAGCAGTGACTGACATTGCTGCTAGGTCCTCCACCCACTCTCAGCAGTGACTGACATTGCTGCTAGGTCCTCCACCCTCTCAGCAGTGACTGACATTGCTGCTAGGTCCTCCACCCTCTCAGCAGTGACTGACATTGCTGCTAGGTCCTCCACCCACTCTCAGCAGTGACTGACATTGCTGCTAGGTCCTCCGCCCACTCTCAGCAGTGACTGACATTGCTGCTAGGTCCTCCACCCACTCTCAGCAGTGACTGACATTGCTGCTAGGTCCTTCACCCACTCTCAGCAGTGACTGACATTGCTGCTAGGTCCTCCGCCCACTCTCAGCAGTGACTGACATTGCTGCTAGGTCCTTCACACACTCTCAGCAGTGACTGACATTGCTGCTAGGTCCTTCACACACTCTCAGCAGTGACTGACATTGCTGCTAGGTCCTCCACCCTCTCAGCAGTGACTGACATTGCTGCTAGGTCCTCCACCCTCTCAGCAGTGACTGACATTGCTGCTAGGTCCTCCACCCACTCTCAGCAGTGACTGACATTGCTGCTAGGTCCTCCACCCACTCTCAGCAGTGACTGACATTGCTGCTAGGTCCTCCACCCACTCTCAGCAGTGACTGACATTGCTGCTAGGTCCTTCACCCACTCTCAGCAGTGGCTGACATTGCTGCTAGGTCCTCCGCCCACTCTCAGCAGTGACTGACATTGCTGCTAGGTCCTCCGCCCACTCTCAGCAGTGACTGACATTGCTGCTAGGTCCTCCACCCACTCTCAGCAGTGACTGACATTGCTGCTAGGTCCTCCGCCCACTCTCAGCAGTGACTGACATTGCTGCTAGGTCCTTCACCCACTCTCAGCAGTGACTGACATTGCTGCTAGGTCCTCCGCCCACTCTCAGCAGTGACTGACATTGCTGCTAGGTCCTTCACACACTCTCAGCAGTGACTGACATTGCTGCTAGGTCCTCCACCCACTCTCAGCAGTGACTGACATTGCTGCTAGGTCCTCCACCCACTCTCAGCAGTGACTGACATTGCTGCTAGGTCCTTCACACACTCTCAGCAGTGACTGACATTGCTGCTAGGTCCTCCACCCACTCTCAGCAGTGACTGACACTGCTGCTAGGTCCTCCACCCACTCTCAGCAGTGACTGACATTGCTGCTAGGTCCTCCACCCACTCTCAGCAGTGACTGACATTGCTGCTAGGTCCTCCGCCCACTCTCAGCAGTGACTGACATTGCTGCTAGGTCCTTCACCCACTCTCAGCAGTGACTGACATTGCTGCTAGGTCCTTCACACACTCTCAGCAGTGACTGACATTGCTGCTAGGTCCTCCACCCACTCTCAGCAGTGACTGACACTGCTGCTAGGTCCTCCACCCACTCTCGGCAGTGACTGACATTGCTGCTAGGTCCTCCACCCACTCTCAGCAGTGACTGACATTGCTGCTAGGTCCTCCACCCACTCTCGGCAGTGACTGACATTGCTGCTAGGTCCTCCACCCACTCGCAGCAGTGACTCATGAGCAGACAGCGCCTCCGAATAGCCCTCAACTAGAACAACTTATTTCTTGTGTTCTCAACAGAAAAGCCATTGTCGATATACATCCTGATGTACTCTAGTTAACTCTTTATGGGCCTAGTTCCTAGGCCTTTTGCTTATCCATACGGCCTTGCGCTATCCTTCACAGCATGGATATAAGGTGCATAATAAACCATAATAAATCTACGACTTGTTTACAGGTAAACTCCTGCCTACTGACAAAAACCTTTTGCATTCTTGTACTACAAAATCTACTGGCAAAAACACCCCGCCTCCCGTCGCGTACCAAAAGTCCCCAGTGCAGCAGCTGAGAGAGTCTTGCCTACGGTGCTGATCTTTCTGACCGTGAACCTTGACAAGGTAAGCCTTGAGACAGCGAGAGAGAAAAATATAGACGAACCTCCAGCTAGTATGTTAGCGAGACGAACCTGCAGCTAGTATGTTAGTGAGACGAACCTGCAGCTAGTATGTTAGTGAGACGAACCTGCAGCTAGTATGTTAGTGAGACGAACCTGCAGATAGTATGTTAGTGAGACGAACCTGCAGCTAGTATGTTAGCGAGACGAACCTGCAGCTAGAATGTTAGTGAGACGAACCTGCAGCTAGTATGTTAGTGAGACGAACCTGCAGCTAGTATGTTAGTGAGACGAACCTACAGCTAGTATGTTAGTGAGACGAACCTGCAGCTAGTATGTTAGTGAGACGAACCTACAGCTAGTATGTTAGTGAGACGAACCTGCAGCTAGTATGTTAGTGAGACGAACCTGCAGCTAGTATGTTAGCGAGACGAACCTGCAGCTAGTATGTTAGTGAGACGAACCTGCAGCTAGTATGTTAGTGAGCCGAACCTACAGCTAGTATGTTAGTGAGACGAACCTACAGCTAGTATGTTAGTGAGACGAACATACAGCTAGTATGTTAGTGAGACGAACCTACAGCTAGCATGTTAGTGAGACAATCTGCAAGTAGTGAGTTTGCAAGGGTCCATGTTAGTGCACCAGTGAGAGGGGAAACAAAAGACTCAACTAGCCTAACTGAACAAGACCGAGCAGCGTGATTGATCAAGAGTGATTGAGGCAGTGAGTGAACAAGTGAACCCAACATTACGACACTGAGTGAGCATGACGGAGGTAACCTGACTGAGCCAGACCCAGCTAGTTATATTCAACAAGACCAAGCTAGCCTGATTAAACGAGAGAGTAAGAGAGCGAAAGAGTGTGCCAGAGTGAAGCAATGTGCGAGTCAGAGACTGAGTGAGGGAGACAGCGCGAGTGAATGAACCAAGAGAGGTCAGGGTGGGGAAAGGGTGTGAGGGAGCCCAGCAGGGTACGTAGGGCTGGGATCAGCATGATTCTCATGATTAATGAGGCGCAAGTAGGCCATGAAGCGGTGGTGGGAGGATGGTGATCAGTGTGAGGTGTCGCTGATTAATGGTTCCAAAACACCCTCTACCCATGCCACTGGGAAGCAACCCACTCCAGCTGCTGCTGCTGAGCACCGGGTGGCCCCACTCACCAATTTGTGTGTGAGGAGGGTCGAGCCTCCGCCTGCTAGATTACCTTAACAGACAATACCAGTTTTGGCCTCTTGGGCCTAGTCCCTGCAATGAATGTGCCTACATCACTCTCTAATTCAATCTTTTTAAAAACCACCCTCAAAGTAAATATACCTAACATCCCACTGGGCCTAACGTTTGTCATATAAAGATCCCGGAGTGAATTTTTTGTTGAAATTCCTGAACGCTACTCTTAGATTTGTTAAATGAGCGTTGGCTGCAGAAATTATTAGACTGATGAGAGCCTCTGGAGTTATACTGGGCATTATGCTCATCCCTAGGTCTTTCGGTTTGTGTGTGTGTACTCACCTATTTGTACTCACCTATTTGTGGTTGCAGGGGTCGAGTCTTAGCTCCTGGCCCCGCCTCTTCACCGGTTGCTACTGGGCCCTCTCTCTCCCCGCTCCATGAGCTTTATCAAACCTCGTCTTAAAACTGTGTATGGTTCCTGCCTCCACTACGTCATTTTCTAGGCTATTCCACTGCCTTACAACTCTATGACTGAAGAAATACTTCCTAATATCTCTCTGACTCATTTGTGTCTTCAACTTCCAATTGTGGCCTCTTGTTTCTGTGTCCCCTCCCTGGAACATCCTGTCTTTGTCCACCTTGTCTATTCCACGCAGTATTTTATATGTCGTTATCATGTCTCCCCTGACCCTCCTGTCCTCCAGTGTCGTCAGGCCGATTTCCCTTAATCTTTCTTCATAGGACATTCCCCTTAGCTCTGGAACTAACCTTGTCGCAAACCTTTGTACTTTCTCTAGTTTCTTGACGTGCTTTATCAAGTGCGGGTTCCAAACAGGTGCTGCATACTCCAGTATGGGCCTGACATACACGGTGTACAGTGTCTTGAACGATTCCTTACTAAGGTATCGGAATGCTGTTCTCAGGTTTGCCAGGCGCCCATATGCTGCAGCAGTTATCTGGTTGATGTGTGCTTCCGGAGACATGCTCGGTGTTATACTCACCCCAAGATCTTTCTCCTTGAGTGAGGTTTGCAGTCTTTGGCCACCTAGCCTATACTCGGTCTGTGGTCTTCTGTGCCCTTCCCCTATCTTCATGACTTTGCATTTGGCAGGATTAAATTCGAGAAGCCATTTGCTGGACCAGGTGTCCAGTCTGTCCAGGTCTCTTTGAAGTCCTGCCTGGTCCTCATCAGATTTAATTCTCCTCATTAACTTCACATCATCTGCAAACAGGGACACTTCTGAGTCTAACCCTTCCATCATGTCGTTCACATATACCAAAAATAGCACTGGTCCTAGGACCGACCCCTGTGGGACCCCGCTCGTCACAGGTGCCCACTGTGATACATCATTACGTACCATGACTCGTTGTTGTCTCCCTGTCAGGTATTCTCTGATCCATTGCAGTGCCCTTCCTGTTATATGCGCCTGATGCTCTAGCTTCTGCACTAATCTCTTGTGAGGAACTGTGTCAAAGGCCTTCTTGCAGTCCAAGAAGATGCAATCAACCCACCCCTCTCTCTCGTGTCTTACTTCTGTTATTTTATCATAAAACTCCAGAAGGTTTGTGACACAGGATTTGCCTTCCATGAATCCGTGCTGGTTGACATTTATACTCTTGTTCCGTTCCAGGTGCTCCACCACTCTCCTCCTGATAATCTTCTCCATAATTTTGCATACTATACACGTCAATGACACAGGTCTATAGTTTAGTGCCTCTTTTCTGTCTCCTTTTTTAAAAATGGGAACTACATTTGCCGTCTTCCATACCTCAGGTAGTTGCCCAGTTTCCAGGGACGTGTTGAAGATTGTGGTAAGTGGCACGCACAACATATCTGCTCCCTCTCTAAGGACCCACGGGGAGATGTTGTCCGGTCCCATTGCCTTTGAGGTATTGATGTCCCTTAGCAGTTTCTTCACCTCCTCCTCATCTGTATGTATGTCGTCCAACACTTGTTGGTGTATTCCTTGCTGGTGTCCCCATCTGGTCTGTCCCCCCAGAGTCCTTCCTGTCTCTACTGTAAATACTTCCTTAAATCTCGTGTTGAGCTCCTCACATACCTCTTGATCGTTTCTTGTGAGTTCTCCACCTTCTTTCCTCAGCCTTATCACCTGGTCCTTGACTGTTGTCTTCCTCCTAATGTGGCTATACAGCAGTTTCGGGTCAGATTTGACTTTCGATGCTATGTCGTTTTCATACTGTCGCTGGGCCTCCCTCCTTATCTGTGCATACTCGTTTCTGGCTCTTCTACTAATCTCCTTGTTTTCCTGGGTCCTATGCCTCCTGCACCTTTTCCATTCTCTGTTGCACTTAGTTTTTGCCTCCCTACACCTTCGGGTAAACCAAGGACTCGTTTTGGTCTTCCTATTATTTCTGTTTCCCTTGGGAACAAAACTTTCCTCTGCCTCCTTGCACTTTGTTGCCACATATTCCATCATCTCGTTTACTGATTTTCCTACCATTTCTCTGTCCCACTGAACCTCCTGCAGGAAGTTTCTCATACCTGTGTAGTCCCCCCTTTTATAGTTTGGCCTGACCCCTTCAGTTCCTGTTACCTTCTCCACTTGTAACTCTACTATATAATCAAAACTCAGAACCACATGATCGCTAGCTCCAAGGGGCCTCTCGTAAGTGACGTCCTCAATGTCTGAACTGCTCAGGGTGAACACAAGATCCAGTCTTGCTGGCTCATCCTCCCCTCTCTCTCTGGTCGTGTCCCTGACATGTTGATGCATGAGGTTTTCAAGTACCACATCCATCATCTTGGCTCTCCATGTTTCGGGACCCCCATGTGTGTGTGTGTGTGTGTGTGTGTGTGTGTGTGTGTGTGTGTGTGTGTGTGTGTGCGTGTGCGTGTGTGCGCGTGTGTGTGTGTGCGTGTGTGTGTGTGTGTGTGTGCGTGTGTGTGTGTGTGCGTGTGTGTGTGTGTGTGCGTGTGTGTGTGTGTGCGTGTGTGTGTGTGTGTGTGTGTGTGTGTGTGTGTGTGTGTGTGTGTGTGTGTGTGTGTGTGTGTGTGTGTGTGTGCGTGTGTGTGCGTGTGTGTGTGTGTGTTGCCTGTGTACTCACCTAGTTGTACTCACCTAGTTGAGGTTGCGGGGGTCGAGTCCGAGCTCCTGGCCCCGCCTCTTCACTGATCGCTACTAGGTCACTCTCCCTGAGCCGTGAGCTTTATCATACCTCTGCTTAAAGCTATGTAAGGATCCTGCCTCCACTACATCGCTTCCCAAACTATTCCACTTACTGACTACTTTGTGGCTGAAGAAATACTTCCTAACATCCCTGTGATTCATCTGTGTCTTCAGCTTCCAACTGTGTCCCCTTGTTACTGTGTGTGTACTCACCTATTTGTACTCACCTATTTGTGGTTGCAGGGGTCGAGTCCTAGCTCCTGGCTCCGCCTCTTCACCGGTTGCTACTAGACCCTCTCTCTCCCCGCTCCATGAGCTTTATCAAACCTCGTCTTAAAACTGTGTATGGTTCCTGCCTCCACTACGTCATTTTCTAGGCTATTCCACTGCCTTACAACTCTATGACTGAAGAAATACTTCCTACTATCTCTCTGACTCATTTGTGTCTTCAACTTCCAATTGTGGCCTCTTGTTTCTGTGTCCCCTCCCTGGAACATCCTGTCCTTGTCCACCTTGTCTATTCCACGCAGTATTTTATATGTCGTTATCATGTCTCCCCTGACCCTCCTGTCCTCCAGTGTCGTCAGGCCGATTTCCCTTAATCTTTCTTCATAGGACATTCCCCTTAGCTCTGGAACTAACCTTGTCGCAAACCTTTGTACTTTCTCTAGTTTCTTGACGTGCTTTATCAAGTGCGGGTTCCAAACAGGTGCTGCATACTCCAGTATGGGCCTGACATACACGGTGTACAGTGTCTTGAATGATTCCTTACTAAGGTGTCGGAATGCTGTTCTCAGGTTTGCCAGGCGCCCATATGCTGCAGCAGTTATCTGATTGATGTGTGCTTCCGGAGACATGCTCGGTGTTATACTCACCCCAAGATCTTTCTCCTTGAGTGAGGTTTGCAGTCTTTGGCCACCTAGCCTATACTCTGTCTGTGGTCTTCTGTGCCCTTCCCCTATCTTCATGACTTTGCATTTGGCAGGATTAAATTCGAGAAGCCATTTGCTGGACCAGGTGTCCAGTCTGTCCAGGTCTCTTTGAAGTCCTGCCTGGTCCTCATCAGATTTAATTCTCCTCATTAACTTCACATCATCTGCAAACAGGGACACTTCTGAGTCTAACCCTTCCGTCATGTCGTTCACATATACCAAAAATAGCACTGGTCCTAGGACCGACCCCTGTGGGACCCCGCTCGTCACAGGTGCCCACTGTGATACATCATTACGTACCATGACTCGTTGTTGCCTCCCTGTCAGGTATTCTCTGATCCATTGCAGTGCCCTTCCTGTTATATGCGCCTGATGCTCTAGCTTCTGCACTAATCTCTTGTGAGGAACTGTGTCAAAGGCCTTCTTGCAGTCCAAGAAGATGCAATCAACCCACCCCTGTGTGTGTGTGTGTGTGTGTGTGTGTGTGTGTGTTGCCTGTGTGTGTGTGTGTTTATTCACCTATTTGTGGTTGCAGGGGTCGAATCATAGCTCCTGGCCCCGTCTCTTCACTGATCGTGTGTGTTAAAGTGATTAAGCATGGTATGAACATAATCCTGGTCTTAATGTTCATGCTCTTCGACAGACACTATACAAGGACATCAGAACATACTACTGACATAACTTAGCAGCTTAACGTCAATATCTTGCATTAATGCAAATTTACCTTCTACCGAGCAGGTAACAGAGTGTATACAACGTGTGCAAGACGCCTCCGTTGTGATATGACGCTTCTGTCGGAGGGTATAGCTTTCCTGTTAGGGGTATGGCACCCTCCCATTTGTGGTATAGCGCCCTCTGCTGTACCTCACAGACAGTCCTGAACAAGAGTTTTGAAGTGCTGAATCCTTAAATTCCCAATCAAAGAATTCCAGTCAATTTGACTGAGACAGTCCTCAACGATTACATTTGCCTGTCTTGAAGCTTTAACAATTAAGTCCAGAAGCAGTTAACCTTGGTTGCTTACAGCTCAGTGGTTGGTACAGCTCAACTAAGATCTCTTTTCACGTCCTTTCCCCTCACGGAAGGTTCCTTGATGTTGGTGAGGGGCTCTTGATTTAGGGAATTGGATCTGTGCTCCAGTTCCCCGAATTAAGCCTGAATGCCTTCCACATTCCCCCCCCCCCCCCCAGATAATCCTCCGGGTTTAGCGCTTCCCCCTTGATTATAATAATAATAATTTTCACGTCCTTCAGTAAATTACAACCAGAGAGAATTTGTGCCTGCTCCTTCTGCTTTTTACATGTTTGCTGCAGTAATTAAAGGTTTTTCAGGCATATAACGCAGCCCCGCCCCGCTGTTTTATTGTTCGTATCTGTGTAGAATCATTTAGGTGCGGCATACGGCAGGTAAGTCCCTACTCACGTTAAAGCACGTCTCATTACTGCTATAATATCTTAGCTTCCTGTACGTGCAACTTATCTTAGCTCTTGTATTTTGTTTTTAAAACTACCATTATTTGTATAATATATGCTGAGAAAAATTTCCGTCCATGTCTTTCCTCTGTTCATCTTTTTTTCTGTTACTTTTATTTTCATTATTGCCCAATACAGATTTCTAGACTGATTCCATAATGTTTCTTTTCTATCGTCTACCTTGATAATATCTGGGCGTTTTTCTGTACTTTCTTGCTAACTATTAATTCTATCGTCCACAGAAACACCATCACTTCGTTATTAACACACATCTCTAACTTTAATTAGTTTGAAACCCTGTATAATTTACCAGCTGCCATCTCTAATGAACTAATGTTGTCCCCCTGGAGAGATGAACCGCATCTTACTCTACGTGACACTTGCCAGTTGTCAACGAATGAGCTTGCAATGTTCCTGCAGTACTTATCTAACCAGCAATTATCACCAGTTGCCCTAGACAACCCTTCACTGTCTACTATCCTCCGTAGCAAAATGCACCTATAATAACAGATTCATTTCTCTGCCCTTATCTATTGCTGTTCTATACCTGATCAGCAATTGCAGTCTCCTACGCTTCCCATCACTTCCTCTATAACTGAGGAGGATAATAGGGTTGATCTCATTGCCAGTCATGATATTTCCTAATCTCTTAACTGCATCCTTCATCACAGCCCAAGAAAGACACACCTTCTGCCTCCTTTTCCTATCCATGTTACAAACAGCCTATCCATATATCTAACGTGGGAATTTCTTACATGAACAGTCTTTACTAGTGGCATTCTTTGAACTTAAAAATAATAAGAACAAGGTATGTTGTGGTTGAGGAATTGACAAGTGTAATTCAATGTGGAAAAGTGCAAAATTCTAATCCTGGAGTCTATAAACTAAATAATACAAAATTGGATCATTTTAGTCATGAAGAAAATAAGCTTGGGAGTCATGGCAAGCAGAAATGTGAAGCCAAGACAGCAATGCTTAAATATGAGTAAAAAGACTAACAGAGTATTTGGATTTATATCAAGAAACATAACTAGCAGGAGTCTAAAAGCTATTTTACAAGTATATATATCACTGGTAAGGCCTCATTCAGACTGCAGCGCAAGCTCTGGTCCCCATACTTTATAATGGATATAAATGCACTGGAGAACATACAGAGAAGGATGACAAAGTCAACCCACTGTAAAAGGAATCATCTGCACACAGAAATCACTCCCTACGAAAGTAAAAGACTGAGCAGGCGATGCAAAATGCCCCCAATAAAAAGTAGGGGCGCCATTGGTACACTAAGGGAAAACACCATAAGTGTCCGGGGCCCAAGACTGTTCAACAGCCTCCCATCAAGCATTAGGGGAATTGCCAATAAACCCCTGGCTGCCTTCAAGAGAGAGCTGGACAGATACCTAAAGTCAGTGCCGGATCAGCCGGGCTGTGGCTCGTATGCTGGACTGCGTGCGGCCAGCAGTAACATCCTAGTTGATCAGGCCCTGATCCATCGGGAGGCCTGGTCATGGACCGGGCCGCGGGGGCGTTGATCCCCGGAATAACCTCCAGGTATCCATACACAGACAGATTGAGAGGCCCGAACCTACACACTCTTGAAGGGCGTGTAGGTGGGACCTCCCACGGCCACCTATGTGACCACCATTACGTTGTTCACTACGATGCTCCCACTGTATTAAGGATTAAAGACTATAATATATATATATATATATATATATATATATATATATATATATATATATATATATATATATATATATATATATATAATAAGTGTGTGCGTGAGTGATAGAGAGAATGAGACTTCAAGTTAAGTCGTAACAGAGACTGTCAATGACTAAACAGAAGAATTCTAATAGGTAAGTTGGAAGGTGTTGTTTTGGTGGTGTGTTGTGGTGGTGGTGGTGTGTTGTGGGGTGGTGTGTTGTGGGGTGGTGTGTTGTGGGGTGGTGTGTTGTGGGGTGGTGTGTTGTGGTGGTGTTGTGGTGTGTTGTGGTGGTGTGTTTCGGGGGTGGTGTGTTGGTGTTGTGGTGGTGGTGTGTTGTGGTGGTGGTGTATTGTGGGGGTAGTGGGCGCTGTGGTGGCGGTGAGCACTCAGGTAATGGTTGGTAATGGTGATGGTGGTGTTGTGGTGTAGTGAAGGTGGTGTGACATGTAGCCAAGGTCGGGAAAATAACAGGTTTGCTTATGAGAACCTTCAAACTAGGAGAGGTCACGTCAATGATGGTACTTTTCAAAACATCTACACTCTCATGTCTAGAATACTCTTCCATTCTCACAGCTCCTCTCAAGACAGGAGAAACATCAGAGCTGAAAAAAAATGTAGAGAGATAATTTACTGAAAATATAGAATCAACAGAACATCTAAACTACTAGGAACAACTCAAATAGTTAGGAAAATAGCACGGGACGGGGATCAGACACCTGTTAATAGATACTCGTATCCACTGCCAGAAATACACATCAGGTTAGTGGCCTCTATTACATGTAAACTATAATACTTGTATACTACAGAAAAGAAATATAAACTATTTTATGGCCAGGTTCCCAGTCTACATGTACACTACCCTAAGAACTTATTAAAGTTGTATGGAAGCGTAAAATAAACTCAGTGAAGAGCGGGGGTGCCTAAAGCACCACTAAGATCGTCTCAACATGCATGGTCCAAGACTCTTCAACCTGCTACCTGCAGATAGTTGAAATATTCCCGGAATAAAGGTAGAACGCTTCAAAAAAAAAAAAAGGATATGTTCCTGCATGATCTAGCAGACGAGCTACGTTGTCAGCCTGTGCGCCGCTGGCACCAACCACCTGATGGTTCAAGCTGTATGTAACCTGTTTCTTAATCAGGGCTGCCAGTTTCACACCATCTGACCTTCGTTTATTTCTGGCGTTCAGAATTTTCAAATTTCTTATCCTCGGTTTGGTTAGGTTGATTTATAGCGATCTACATAACATTATAATTACCAGACAATAACGAATAAATAAAATAATAATAACAGATAATACTAGCAATAACAATAATAATAATATGAGAGAGTGCAGCACAAGGCAACACTGTAATGTAGGTCAACTGAGGTCACAGGTTGACCTAAGTAACCAGTGCAAATTGTCACACTTCTTGCCTTGGCAGGAGGTAAGTGCTAGACATGTTAGAAGACACCTGGCGACGTAAGTCTTCCTACATTTCTAACACATTCACGTTGAACATCTACATGAATTATTGAGATGGCACTTTGTAGAGCCAATAAGAGAACTTAGTCAGGTGAGCTGGAGCTCAACTCGCTCAAACTAACAAAAGATACTCGTGTAAATTACCCTTACTCTTCACAGTTCATTTTCCCACGAGATTTCAAGCGTCAATTTCTGCACGTTCCTTGCAACTAAGGATATGCTTATTTCTTTAACCAAAAATAAGCAAATCAAAATAAACTGTTTATCTGGAGAGTTTATCTGGAGAGAGTTCCGGGGGTCAACGCCCCCGCGGCCCGGTCTGTGACCAGGCCTCCTTAGGTCAGTGTCCCAGGATGCGACCCACACCAGTCGACTAACACCCAGGCCCAACTGATGGGGAACATAGACAACAGGTGGAAAGAAACACGTCCAATGTTTCTACTCTGGCTGGGAATCGAACCCAGGCCCTCACCGTGTGAAGCGAGAGCGTTAACCACCAGGCCACCAGAGTCAACTCTGGCAGAGCGGTTTCTAGGCAAGCCCAGAAAACGTTCAATTCTGCACGCCTATTAAGCTTTGAGTGAAGCTGAAGTGTTAACATATAAACATGCAAAAAACGAAAACAAATACACACACATACACACACAAACACACATTTTTTAGAAGGCTATACATCAGTGGTTCCCAACCAGTGGGCCGCGGACCCTTGCGGAACCACTGAGTTATTCCAAGGGTCCGCCAAGCATCTCAGCAAGTATTGCTCCTCCAGCCATTAAATATGAATTCATTTAAAAACTTTCCAGAGTTTTTTGTCGGAGCCTGGGATTAAAAGTATCACTTGCTGCACGTGGAGGTGGTATGCAAATACGTCCGAGCTTAAAAATGGTCCCTCGTCTTCGAAAAGTTGTGAGCGACTGCTATACATGACACGCTAGAGCCGTCTCAGAGTATAATGTACCAGCATGGAAGCCACACCTGGTCAATCAAGTAGAAAATCTGCAGAGAATCCAGAGGTTAGCAAAGAGACAATTTCCTGTACTTAGGGGATGATGCAGTGCGAGGAGAGGCTAATAAAACTGAATTATCATGAAAAAAAAAAACATACCACGGGCGGGGCTAGAACCCGTGGTATGGTTTGTTTGCAATCGTGTCATTACGATTCGTGAGTCATGTTGAATTATCATGATTATTATGATTATTAATAATTATTAATTATTATTATTTATGATTAAGGGGAAGCGTTGATAAATTAAACACGTGCAACACATGGTATCTTAGAGATACCCAAGTGTTGCACATGTGTCTAGTTTATCAACCTGTCAGTTCTGTGAAACATTTACCTACAAGGGAAAGCGTTATTAACACTGGAAGGATTATACAGCACCTGATTTGTCTGAAAATAACGACCTTGAACTGACGAATCAAAGGTGACAAGATTGTTTTGACATGAGCGGGACGGGTACAGGAAGTTATAGAAGCTGAGCACGAAGATGAATCACTCAGATGTTAGGAAGTACTTCTTCAGGTGTTCTAGGAAAGTGGAATGAACAATGAGATGTACAACAGTATAAATTAATACCATACACAGATTTAAGAGTAAATATGGTAGTGAACCAAAACGTTAGAATCGTCGTTGGTGGGTTGTAGGTAGATTGGCGGAGTGGAGTGGTGGAGTGGAGTGGTGGTGTGGAGTGGTGGAGTGGAGTGGTGGAGTGGAGTGGTGGAGTGGTGAAGTGGTAGTGTGGTGGAGTCAGAAAGCGAGTCTCGAACTCACCCACATAAAAGAGTGAAGACAAAACACTTTCTAGAATAATCTTTTATGAAGATAAAGTTCCTATGTAGAGCCTCACCAGTTCACGATGAAACTACACTGAGCGAAACGTTGTCCCGGTAGAAGCTCTTTCTTCAGGGTGGTGAGTCTTCAGTGTTGTCAGCGGTACGACATTTGGATGTGTTTTATGAAGATCAGAACAGAGGTACATATATGGCAGCTTAACACCCTTCAAGAGAGGTGTCTTGACATTGAAGATCTCTTGATCCAAAGAATTAGAGCCACCCTCCCCTTCGGATGAAATTTGATTGCCCCCATTACACAGCTGCTGCATGAGCCGTACGGCTTCTGCGCTTCCCCATAAATATAATAATTAAGATCTGGATAATGGGAAATGCCTTTTCAATGTAAAATCTGTAAAAAAGGTTTGTAATGAACCAGAAAAAAATGTTGATTTACACGCCCAACGTGTGAGAATATAAGTGGTTAGGAATTGGCAATTTCAGTCGATTGAAGGTTAAGAAGCAGAAACAGCAGCTGAGAGTAGACACCCTCGTCGACACATCTTGGTGAGTATAACAACCCTGAGTAAACAATAAAACATTTGAACGAATATGGTAATGGTATGGAAATATAAAAACATGTGCAGTATAATGTGATCCTTTATTGACTACGTTTCGCCCACACAGTGGGCTTTTTCAAGTCACAAACAGAACTGTTTGTTTTCGCCCCACTGTGTGGGCGAAACGTAGTCAATAAAGGATCACATTATACTGCATATGTGTTTATATTTCCATTGTGTCGGTATTTTATACCATTTATTTCCATGGTAATGGTATACAGTACCGACAAGTTGGTAAGTACTGTTGCTTCAGATTCACATTGTTCCAGACTATGGAGCATAACTCTTCTCCAGGCTGAGGGACTGACCACCTCAAAACTACGTCTTCAAGAGCGATGGACTGTTTGCATCGTCTTTACACCTCTACTTCTGCTGCCGCTTCTGTACTCGACTGAAGAAGCCTACAGTGTAGGCGAAAAGTTTCGGAATAGATACCTAAATGTCGCACATGTGTCTTACTTATCAGGAGTCGAAGCCTGATTTGGTTTACTTTGTATGCAGCGCTCAGCCCGTGTGAATCATTCAGCAGCATTATTACCAGCAGCAGCAGTACTGGTGGGAGGGAGAACTAGTGGCATGCAGCTCAGTGTTAGCGTCGCTAGCTAACAACCAAAATACCCGGGTTCAGTCCAGACCGGGTGGAGACGTGGGTAATTCACTTAGCACCTGCTGCTCCTATCCACCAAGCAGTAAATAGGTTACCTGTTAGTTACCTGTTGTGGTTGGCATCCTGGGAGAGGGAGAGGGGGGATGGGGGTGGTATTCCTTAGAGCTGGGTTCTGAAATGTACAGCTGGGTTTTGAAATGTAGAGCTGGGTTCTGAAATGAGCTGAGGTTTGATAACAACTCTTAAACTATAGGCTGAACGGTGTAAAAAAAAAAAAACACTAGTACTAGACTGCTGGAAGGTGGCTAATGCGCTACTGATCTTCCTAGAATAACAGACGGGAGACCTTAAACTAGAGACCAGCATCCTTGACATGAATGCCATGCAAACCGATGGAAGAGATAAGAAGAAATAGATTGTTGGAACATCTGGAGAGACGTAGCTTCATCACGAAACACCAGCACTGGTGCAGAGAAAGCAAGTCTTGCCTCACGAACCAACTGCAGTTCTTAGAAAGGGAGACGGAAATCATGAAGCTTGGAGACGGACAAACTGTGTCTTGTACTATCAGAAGGTAGCCGACATTCTGCACCACCGTAGGCACCCCTTGTAAATAGTGACCACTCACACCTACACTCTAACTCACCCTCTACCACATACTCTCCCTCACACTATCCCACACTCATACACTCCTTCACACTACCACCACCAGTACACTCCTACATACCAAACCACTACACCTCACAACACTAACTGGAGATAGATTAAATTTAAACCCAGTCGATTGCACGTGAGTGATTAAGGCTGCAATTCACCTGGACACTAACAATATAGAATATTTTACGGTATACACCTTTAAAACTATATACACTAATATGCATACCTCTCGGTGGATATACACTGCGACACCATAATGCATACACTCAGAGTGCTTCAGTGGTTCAAGAAGTGTATTAGACACCAGACTGAGCACCACTAATAAAGCAAGTCCTCTAAAGTTCACATTTAAGTCATACACTGTACTACATGATGATTCTTGCAAATGACCCAAAAATGAAGAGAAAGAAGAAACACGCGAACAATGGACGATAAGACACTGCCTTAAAAAAAATTTGAACAGATTACAAGAACAGTTCAACAAGTTATTGGTTGCGTTCACAGACGGAAGCCGGGAAGACGAGAGACTCCAGATACAGAGGCAAGGACCCGAGGCGAACATGACACCCCGTATCTCCCGAGGCGCAATAAACCGGATGACGTGGCAAGGACCAGAACACTGAGACCACTAACTCCAACTAGTAAGGCAGTGGTTGCTTTTGGCGTGACCTACCATAGAAGAAATGGCTACTATATCATTGTGTGTGTTCTCAGAAACACCGAAGTCTTGTCGCGCCCCAAGCAATTTAACACCGCCACTGAACAAGTCATCCTGACGATAAAATTAACTTAAGATACCCGAAATAACAAAAAAGGAACAATACCGTGACTGGAACGGTACACAAATAACCCGCACATAAAAGAGAGAAGCTTACGACGACGTTTCGGTCCGACTTGGACCATTGACAAAGTCACACTAACCAGAAGTGGAGCAGGACGGCTATATATAGGCAGGAAGAGGTGGTGGTAGTAGTAGTAGTAGTAGTACAAGAATGGTATATAATACCGACAAGATGAAATTAAGACACATGCGCAACACCCGGGCATCCCTATCGTAGACGTTTCGCCATCCAGCCAGCCACTGAATGGCGAAACGTCCACAACAAAGACAACCAGATGCCGCACATGTGTCTTAATTTCATCAGTAGTTGTAGTAGTAGAAGAGGTAGTGGTAGTGTTAGTGGTAGAAGTGGGAAATAAGGAGGACGAGCCAGTCAAAAACAAAGGAAGGGGAGCACTGCAAGAGAGCTAGATGCCCACTGAGGGAGAGCAAGCGCACAGAGGTGCGTGAAAGGGGAAGTGGGAAATAAATGAAGAAGGAACAGAAACACGAGACAGAAGAGAGAAAGACAACCCAGAGGAGAAAAGGAAAGAGGAAAGGGGAAGAGGGAGAAGAAGAAAAAGAAAAAGAAAAAAGAAAAAATGAGGAGTCAGGTTAAGTCACGGGTGTTCTGAAGTTTGGAGCATTTTACAATGTAGTGGAAGAGGAAGGCATCAACAGAGACGAAGCCAGGGCTAAGGTTCATACAAGGAAAGTTGTTAAATTAGACACATGTGCAACTCTTGGGTATCTTTATTGAGGAAACGTTTCGCCACACAGTGGCTTCATCAGTCCATACGTAGGAGAAACTTGAAGAACAGGAGGAGAATGAGGTAATCAGTCCCTCAACCTTGAGTCGATGTGTTCAGTCCATCAATCTTGAATAGAATACGGCATATGAGCGGAGAAGCAGCTTATAAACTGTATGGCAGGAGAGGTGCAGCAGTCAAAGGTGGTGTCACATTTGTTCAAGTTTCTCCTATGTATGGACTGATGAAGCCACTATGTGGCGAAACGTTTCCTCAATAAAGATACCCAAGAGTTGCACATGTGTCTAATTTATCAACATGTCGGTTCTCTGAACCATTCATCTACAAACCTGTCAGACACTGCAACTTCTTGGGATCTTAATACTTAGGAATTCTTCGCTTGCCTAATTCTTGGGCACGACCTACTTCCACATTGAACAAGTGTGACACCACCTTTGACTGTTGTGCCTCTCCTGCCATACGGTTTATAAGCTTCTCCGCTCATATGCCGTATTCTATTCAAGATTGATGGACTGAACACATCGACTCAAGGTTGAGGGACTGATTACCTCATTCTCCTCCTGTTCTTCAAGTTTCTCCTACGTATGGACTGATGAAGCCACTTTGTGGCAAAACGTTTCCTCAATAAAGATACCCAAGAGTTGCATATGTGTCTAATTTATCAACATGTCGGTTCTCTGAACCATTCATCTACAAAGGAAAGTTGTGTATTAGGCTTGCCGACACTAACAATGCTCTTTTCTGTCACATCAGAGATCATAGCCATCCTATTGACCGGTCTTCTGCTAAAACTGTCTTCCCTACTTCCAACTCGAACAGTCGCCGTCTAGTTGAATCCTCTCTAATACACAACTTTCCTTGAAGATTGAGACACTTATGCAACATATGGGAATCTTTATTCAGGAAACGTTTCGCCACACAGTGGCTTCATCAGTCCGATACAAAGTAGAAAGGCGTAAGGAGAGGAGGAGTTTGAGGTAATCAGTCCCTCAGCCTGGAGTCAATGTGTTCAGTCCATCAGTCTACAAGATTGATTGTGCTGAATCTGTACTGGAAGACGCTCAGTGACAGATTGACAAACTTGTGACACGACATGACTACTGGACCTCTCTCCTTGACGAAGACATTCGCAGACCCACAAACCAACACAACCTTTTCTACTCCTTGCATGATCCTGCTTCTAATCCTATTTACAAATAACCTTGGATTCTCCGAGAGGTACCTTCTATGACAGGTACCATTCTCTGATCCACGTTCGCCTTACCCTTCGGGTTAAGACATGGCTCAGTTCTACACTCCTTTCTAGCTCTAAACGTCGCATGTCCCTTCCTTCCCGCTCACCCCACCGGAGTCCTAACAGAAGAGCCTGAATTTCTCTTCTCAATATCTGTCCCACGATCGCCTCGCTACTGGGTTAAGCCCTGGCTCTATTTCTACGACTAAGAACACTCCTCTCCAGCACTATTCTTCGTCTGTCCCGTCTTCCCCGCTCATCCCATTTGGGATCTTACCTGAACTTTCGTTCGTTCGTTCGTTACTTCTGGCCACACACACACCAACTCATTCATTGGACACACAGCTCCATCGACGAACGATCTCGCCTCTCTAATTACCCCGTGTTGAGTGTGACTATCCTCAGAGTGGTGGTTACTAAACCTTCATCTTCACCTTCAGGATTGGTGCATCGGTGGTTGCCTACCCAAGGGCAGGAAGCCTCCCTCTGCACTCCTGTTGCTATCTGTAGCCTCCACGCTCCAGACTGTATGTGTAGTCTACACGCTATACAGCCAGTGTTGCCTCTCCTTGCCGTTGTCTGAAGTCTCCACGCCTCAGCCTGTATGTGAAGTCTGCTCGCCATTCAGCTAGTGTTGGCTCTCCTCATCGCTCACAGCCAGAGTTGTTCTCTTCACCGAGTGGTGGTTACTGGACCTTCGTCTTCACCATCAGGATTGGTGCATCGGTGGCTGCCTACCCAAGGGCAGGAAGCCTCCCTCTACACTCCTGTTGCTGTCTGAAGTCTCCATGCCTCAGCCTGTATGTGAAGTCTGCTTGCCATTCAGCTAGTGTTGGCTCTCCTCATCGCTCACAGCCAGAGTTGCTCTCTTCACCGAGTGGTAGTTACTGGACCTTCGTCTTCACCATCAGGATTGGTGCATCGGTGGCTGCCTACCCAAGGGCAGGAAGCCTCCCTCTGCACTCCTGTTGCTGTCTGAAGTCTCCACGCCTCAGCCTGTACGTGTGGTCTGCATGCCTTACAGCCTGTGTTGCCTCTCCTCACCGTTCAGGGCATACAGTGCTCCATCAAGCTGCAGCGCACCTCCTCAGTGTCCTGTGCCTCCAGAGACGGACTCCACAAGAAATTTTAAAGTTATAGCCAGGCAAGTACGTGTGTCTACTTCACACGTACTTGCCTAGCCAATTTTTCTCACAGGATTGGCCCCCACATCTAATTTACGATGCCTTCCACCTCCTTTCCCCTTACCACTCCTCTACTGCCAACACCTGACTCTACTCTGTCTACTCCCGCTTCTAAGGCCTACCCTGCCCCCACCTCTTCCAAGCCCAATTCTTTCTCGCTTAACCTCAAATACTCTAAATCTGATCATGCCACTATCTGTCCTGGAAATTTACTGTACCAGATCACTGGTGCTCCTCAGCATAAAGTCTTTAAAACCAACTCAGGATTCAAACTACTTCTTGACAGACATTCTTACGAAATGTACACCTCAACCGAGACCAGACAAAAACTTCTCAATGCAGGCTTCACTATTATTTGGACTCCTGAGCACCGCGCCAAATGCACAGTGATCGCAAAACATGTAGACTATTCTCTCCTGATTGCCTATGACACAGACAAAGAAGACTTAATCAAAGACATTAATACTAAAAACAAAGTCTCTGTTGACGATATTTATAGACCTGAAAACTCTACCATCCTCAAAATACGCTGTTCAACTCCTTCTGACGCCTCTACACTCTTCAATCAAGGAATCCTTGCCAAGACCATCCGCATTCCTCCAAACACCCTCTTCACTCCAAACTTTCACCCCATCACACAATGTCTGAAATGCTACAAATTCGGCCACGACAAAATCTCATGCACTTCCACACAAACCTGCTCCAGATGTTCAGCAACTGGCCACTTCTGGAACACTTGCAACCTCCCCCTTAAATGTTCTAACTGCGGTGGGTCACACACTGCAGTTGCAAATTCCTGCCCTACTAGAAAAGACATTCTCTCCACCCTCAAAGAAAGCGAACCTCCCTCCCTCCCCAACCCCTTTCCTGCACCTCCCCCTCCTACAATACCTTCCACCCCTACTCCCAATGCCTGGGTTACCCCATGCACTTGGTCTACCCCTCCTACTCTACACACTTCAAACACCAACACACAGACCACAATCACCTCTCCTTCTACACCTACACCCACACTAGACTTCAAAACTAACTGCCAACTCGCCACTGTTGTCCACTCTGCAATGGTAATCTCTGAAGCCTACCAATCAGACTACTCACATGTCCTTAACCTAATCTTGTCCGCTAACAATCTTCCCTCTTTAATTATCCCTCCTTCCTGCTTCTCTTCTAAGCTCCCTACAACCTCTACCTCCTCCCTCTCTCCCACCCCCCACTTCCTACGCCCACCAGCTCTCCTCCCCCCCTACCCCTCTTCACTACTTCCACCCCTCCCACCAACACCCCTACTGCTGCTGCTACGACCACCCCTCCCCCGACCTTAAAGCTTCCTCATCCCCAACCAAAGCTTCCGCTTCCTCACCCAGTACCATAGCTTCCACTTCCTCATCCCCTACCAAAGCTTCCACTTCCTCTGCATCTACCTTCGCCCACTCCTCCACCACAACCAAAACTTCATCCAGTTCCAACTCCACCTCCTCCAGACAAAATCCACTCAAACCTAAACCTGCCCCAACTTCTGACAGACATACAAAAGAACATAAAAACAAATCCATCTCTTCCTCCCCCTCCAGGAAATGGGTCCGTAACACCTACAAACTCGCATCCACTGATGGCACCACTATCACGGGTTTTAATCCAAACTCCTCCCCCGACATTAACTTTGCTATGACGAAACCATTAAATCATGTTTAAAGTGATTCAGTTCAACATACGTTCTTACTTTACTATTAGACACCTACTGGCCGAGCTCCTTGAAGCAGAGAGACCAGATATTGTTTTGCTAAACAGTACCTGCCTCAAAGCCCCTCAACGTATCCGCCATTATGGTTATACTGCACTACAGTCCCCCTATGATCCCCACGATGGGGTTGCCATCCTTGTCAAATCCAACATAAAACATGAATTTCTCCCAATCCCTTTTATTCACCAACACTGTCTTGCAGTCAGAATACACACCCACCTTCGCCCCTTTATCTTTTTCACCACCTATGCTCGCCCAAACACTATTCTCAACATACACGACCTTTCCTTAGTCTTCAACTACGCCAACACACCAACATACCTAGTAGCTGACATGAATGCCAAACACACCGCCTTTCATCACACCAGTAACAACCAACTTGGTCACCGATTACTCAACTTCACTAACCATAAACACCTAATTCATCTCGGCCCAGACTTCAATACCTTCTTCAATCACACGGGCCAAGGCAAACCAGACATCATTCTGGCAAACCGAGCCAGCTCTCTATTTCAACACTACATCTCACCTGGCCCTATTACAGGCTCTGATTACATCCCAATCATCTTGCACATCTCCTCCAACCCTATCCTCATTCCAACCACACCTTCCTTCTCCTACAAGAACGCTGACTGGGATGCTTTCAAACAACACATAGACAATATTAACCTCACCTATGATAACAACAAACCTATCTCTGACATCGATACTCAACTTGATCTCATCCAGGACACCATTACACAAGCAGCCAACAACGCAATACCAAAGAAAACTCACACCACTCGTTATTCCTTCAAACCGTCACTCAGAACAAGAAGACTAATTATCTGCTACCACAACCGCTTCCTCTACAACACACAAAGATTTAATCAAGTTCGATTAGATCTCACTTACCTTAGAAACAACATTCTACACAGTCTAGACCAAGACCACAACAATCACTGGTCACAACTCATACAACAAGCTGACAAACAGCATATTAAAAACACTAAAGCCTTCTGGAACTTTATCAAAAAAATAAGAGGTACTACTCCCACCAACAAATTCAAACACATCACCCACAACAACACACACATCTCAGACCTGCAGGCTGCTACCAACATCTTCAAACACATCTGGGAGAACATCTTCCACCCTCACCGACCTCACCCTAATGTTATTCAACACATTCAGAACGTAGAACACTGGAACACTGCACACACACAAGATACAACACCAGATAGCCACATTCATCTAGACACTCTTACCTCCTCCCAAGAACTCGACACTCCTTTCACCAACACAGACATTAAAACTCTCCTCAGACACCTTCCTCCCAAGGCTCCTGGCGCCTCTGGCCGAAACCATATTATCCTAAAACACCTTCCTGACTCTATCATTACTGCCTACACAAACCTCCTCAATGCCTCCCTTGCCTCTGGATACTTCCCTTCCCTCTTCAAAGCTGCTACTGTTATCCTCCTTCCTAAACCCAAAAAAGACCACTCTGATCCTAGAAACTATCGCCCTATCAGCCTCCTCGAAACTTTAGGAAAACTCTTTGAAAAACTCATTAATCATCGCCCTCGCAGATACCTGGAACACAACTGTCTACTTTCTGATGGTCAGTTTGGCTTCAGAACACACAGATCCACACAAGATGCCATTAACATCATTCTCAACTACATCCACATAAACACAAAACAAAGAAACAGGACAGCCCTGGTTGCAAAAGACGTTGAAAAAGCTTTTGACACTGTCTGGCACCAAGGGCTCAAGTACAAACTCTGCACTAACTTTAACCTGCCTCTCACTACTCGTAAACTCCTCTGCAACTTCCTAGACGGCCGTACCATGAGAATCAAATTCCAAGGCTGTTACTCTGACTACTTCACACTAAATGCTGGAGTACCCCAGGGATCTGTCCTCTCCCCTACCCTCTACATTTTATACACTAACGACATTCCAACACCTGTATACCAAAACTCCATCATACTAGCCTATGCAGACGACATTACACAACTTATCACTCATGCCAATATAGATACACTCACACACAAAACACAAAATGAGGTCGACAGGATAGCCATCTGGGAACAAAAATTGTGGATCAAAACCAATGCAGCTAAATCCAGCATTACATATTTTAACTACAGAAAATGTGATCCTCCATTACCTGTCGAGCTCAGAACAGCTGACACCCGCACTTACATCCCCATGACACAATCTGTCACTGTCCTTGGCGTTAATCTTGACTACCTTCTATGCTTACACGGACACATTCACTCAAGGCATGCAACAGCTAGTAAGGCCCTTGCGGGCCTCTACAAGCTGAAACATGCCTCTCAACGCACCAAACTACACCTCTACAAATCCCTTATACGTCCTCTGATAACTTACTCTCCTCTAGCCCTCTCTCTTGCAGCAAAAACAAACTGCAGCGTGTCCAGAACAAGGCGCTGCGCAGGGTGCTTGATGTCAGATGGGAGGACTTCGCCACATGCGAGTCTCTACATGCCCAGTTAGACATCCCTGCGCTGAATCTGTACTGGAAGACGCTCAGTGACAGACAGATTGACAAACTTGTGACACGACATGACTACTGGGCCTCTCTCCTTGACGAAGACATTCGCAGACCCACAAACCAACACAACCTTTTCTACTCCTTGCATGCTCCTGCTCCTAACCCTATTTACAAATAACCTTGGATTCTCCGAGAGGTACCTTCTATGACAGGTACCATTCTCTGATCCACGTTTGCCTTACCCTTTGGGTTAAGACATGGCTCAGTTCTACACTCCTCTCTAGCTCTAAACGTCGCATGTCCCTTCCTTCCCGCTCACCCCACCGGAGTCCCAACAGAAGAGCCTGAATTTCTCTTCTCAATATCTGTCCCACGATCGCCTCGCTGCTGGGTTAAGCCCTGGCTCTATTTCTACGACTAAGAACACTCCTCTCCAGCACTATTCGTCTGTCCCGTCTTCCCCGCTCATCCCATTTGGGATCTTACCTGAACTTTCGTTCGTTCGTTCGTTACTTCTGGTTAGAAACGTCGTCGTAAGCTTCTCTCTTTTATGTGCGGGTTATTTTTGTATACCCGAAATGCTCTGCATAACCAGGGGCTCTCTATATAGTATTTCACTGATATCATCTAGGTCTGTATAAGTTGTATCATGTACTTGTAGAAAAAAAGATTATTATTATTATTATTATTATTATTATTATTATTATTATTATTATTATCTAATAATGAAGACCAGTGTCAGATTATTTTTCTTGGACAATAAACCAAGAAGAGTCAAAAGTTCAACAATCAGATGAGCCGCACGAACGCTAAGAAGCACTTGTCCAATATATGGCTCTACGGGACTTGTGTAAATAACTCAAAAATTTAGAGAGCAATTTCGCCAATTATTTGAAGATTTAAAGGCGTAGCCAAAAGCCGGAGCTCTGGTAGACACAGCTTGGTTAGTATACGCACGCACGCACACGTACCCCCTCCCTCCCACATCTTCCCACACAGATTCTACCTCGCCAAGACGGAAATTGTTATGTTCGTCTTTAAAGTCATTAGAATGCTGGTACCGGCCAGGAGTGATAGCAACTCCCCAGCGTCGAGTAGCAAGCTGTGTGCCCCCCTGGTGGCTCTGAGTGACTGGGGGGATAGGACTCTACATGGCGTCTGGGGGCAAGCTGTAGGGAGCGTTTGGGGACCAGTAAGTTTATTTAAGTACAGGTACACATAAGTACAATTATCATACATAATGTAAATTTCCTGGAATAACCTCCCCCCCCCCAAAAAAAAAATAAAAAGTCAGACATACTTATTTCTATTGGGGTGTTGAAGGCAGCGTCTTGGTTGTATGGATATCTGAATGATTCTGAGCCGTCTCAAGTACTCTGAGCCTCTGGATGACTGACACTGTGGACTCAACTGAGCTGTCTCCATATTTAGGAGTCACATTGAAAAAAGGAGCCACAAATGCAGTAAATGATCATATTATAATGTGATCATTTACTGACAACGTTTCGCCCACACAGTGGTCTTTATTAAACTGTTGGTTCAGCGAAACTAAATGGCTCAGTAGGATACTCTAGGACTCACGAAATCTTAATGCCACTATTGTAAACTCACCTGCCGCGAGTTCAATCCCCACCTGAATCGTGGTTTGTTTACTCTAGGACGTCTTTGGTGTAAGGCAGTCCTGTCAATCTCGGTGGAGCGCCCGGAGAGTATGTCATACTGAAGCACAATAATAGACGCTGGTGGGGGACTCGCGATCCCAAGAACTGAAGCTTACCTCTACTTCACCAGAGTGAACCTAATTGCTTGCCATTCCCGAGACGCTGTACAACCTCTAAACATATTTAGCCCTTCCCAATTATAATAATTAATAATAATAATAATAATAATAATAATAATGGTATACACTGTGATGTATGATATACAATACCGATAAGACGATGTTTTAGATACACGTGCAACATCCGAATATCTTTACCTTGTAGATGTTTCGCCATCCAGTGACTTTATCAATACAATACGCGGATATAATCTAAAGACTAGAGAAATATACAGAAGACAGTGAAAGACGAGGTAATCAGTTCCTCAGCTTAGGAGCAGCTGATGAATACCATAGTCTTGAAGACTCTCAAGTACAGGCAGGAGGATTGGTGCTTATATACTGGAGTCAGATGATTGTACGATGTGCCTGGATGATTGCTGGGTATTGTGGGAAGAAAGCAGAATGTCCCTGTAAGATTATAGGGTGTGCCTAGATTATAGGGTATCCTGGAAGATTATAGGGCGTCCATGGAAGATTAGAGGGTGCCCCTGTAAGATTACAGGGTGTTCCTGGAAGATTATAGGGCGTTCCTGTAAGATAATAGGGGGTCTTGGAAGATTATAGGGTGTCTCTGGAAGATTATAGGGCGTCCCTGTAAGATAATAGGGTGTCCTGGAAGATTATAGGGTGTCCCTGGAAGACTGCGAGACTCTGGAACATTGTTCAGGACTTTTATCACATGGTGGTCTAGTGAGTCAATGATAAGTTATCGAAACCCTTTCATGGGATCCATAGACATGGTGGGAGGTCTCCAGGGGTCGTCCATGACCCCCGGAGGTGAAGACAGGCCTCCCACTGGTCTCCAGGTCCCCCGGGCGTCAACGCCAGCATGACAGGAGACGTATGGCCACTGGCCGAGCTTCGTGTCTTCAGATATGGCCACTGAGGTCACGGCCAGGCGGACATGTACACAGAGATACGTTGTCACCTGCGTATGTTGTTGGTATGGCCAGAGATACTGGGCTACAGCTGGGACACAACTTTGTTCTGGAGACTTGGCCAATGATGGTAGTCCGAAGACGCAGAGGTGGGGCCACGAGCTATGGATTGACGCTAGTTAGCATAAGTAGGTGAGTGCAAACGCACGCACATGCACAAACGCAGAAAATCACACATGCACACAGACTGAACTGACTCACGAAATCGTAACAACACGATTGCAAACAAACCATACCACGGGAGGGGATAGAACCCGCGATCAGAGCGTCTCAAAACTCCAGACCGTAGCGCCTTAGCATATTGCCAGATTTGCACATAAACCGTTAACAGCAACAACATAGGCAAGATTAGCAAACCTCAGAACAGCATTTAGGAACTCGAACAAAGAATCCTTTAGAACTCTTTATACTGAAGTCAGAACCTGATCAACCGGGCTGTGGTTCATACGTTTGCGTGCTGCCAGCAGTAACAATCTGGTTGATCAGGCCCAGATCCACCACGAGGCCTGGTCACAGATCGGGCGGCAGGGGCGTTGATCCCTGGAACCTTCTCCAGGGTCAAGCACTTGCACAAGTTCGAAAAGATCCAAAATGTTTGCAACCAGGCTACTGTAATACTAGAAGTGAGAGGAATGCAATACAATATGAGAAAAGATTGAAGGAGCTGAACCTCACGACCTTGGCAGGGCGGACAAGGGAGACATGATTACTAAATACAAAATCCTAAGAGAAATTCATAGTGCAGATGGGGACAGACTGTTTGAATTAACAAGACCAGGAACAATGGGATACAGGTTGAAACTGAAAACACAGATGAGCCCCAAACATTGGGATACTTTTACCTTTGATATACCTTTGATGAGTTCTGAGAGTTTTTTCTACTCCCGGAGCCCGGCCATAGGGTAGGCTCGTCTGGTGCTTGCCTGGTCAACCCGGTTGTTGCTCCTGGTGGCCCACAGCCTCACATATCCACTAAAGCTTGGTTGATTTGGCACTTGGTGATGATACTTGTCCAGTTTCCTCTAGAAGACTTCTACACTTTCTGTATTCTGTGTGTTAGGAACCAGATAATACATCTACCTACCTTCCCGGTAATGCCTATGGCCCTCATTTTGTGTGCAATCACCCCATTATCACATCTGTCAAACGCCTTTGCAAAGTCTGTGTATATCACATCGCTTTTTGGTTGTCGACCAACGCCTCCGTAATTCTGTCATAGTGGTTCAGCACCAGTGATAGGCATGATTGACCCGCTCTAAAATCGTGCTGGTTTGGATTATGTCGATTTTGCTGTTCCATGAAATTTGTAATCTGACTTCTCATCACTTTCTCGAAGAATTTTATGATGAGAGAGGTAAGGGCTACTGGTCTGTAATTTTTAGCTAGTGCTCTACCTATTTCATTAGTGTTTGAAAAGTGGAATGACTTGGATGAGGTAAATTCAATACACAGTTTCCAGAGTAGATATGCACCATGATAAACAAGAAAATGACATCAAAACTTACCAATGTCTTGTGTTTAATGTCTTTCATACGGCTGAGAACGTCGCCCGGGTTTTTAAAAGATGGGCACTGCTAATAATGCCTAGCAACTTGGAGAGGAACTTAACTAAGGCATCTGCTAGTTTGTTCAGAGAACTTTGCCATAACTTACTGGCGCGAGAGATACGAGAGCTTGTACAGAATAAGCCAAGCGAAAAATAAAAACAGTGGTGTTATAGGCATAATTAGAGAAGAGTGTGTCAACATGGACAATTCTTCAACTGTGTGCCAGAAGGCATAGGAAATATTGTCTGAACACAAGTAGAAGTTTTCAAGGGCAAATTTTTGTTGGACGCTTTCAGCAACAGCTTCGGTGATCAGGAGGTCAGCAGGAACGTTTTGATTCCAACCCGGCTGAGAAAGAATTATCACAGGTTTGAGGCAATGTGACAGAGCGGGAGAGTGACAGAGCGGGAGGGTGACAGCGGGAGGGTGACAGAGCAGGAGGGTGACAGAGCAGGAGGGTGAGTGACAGAGCAGGAGGATGAGTGACAGAGCAGGAGGGTGAGTGACAGAGCAGGAGGGTGACAGAGCAGGAGGGTGAGTGACAGAGCAGGAGGGTGAGTGACAGAGCAGGAGGGTGACAGAGCAGGAGGGCGAGTGACAGAGCAGGAGAGTGAGTGACAGAGCAAGAGAGTGAGTGACAGAGCAGGAAGGTGACAGAGCAGGAAGGTGACAGAGCAGGAGGGTGACACAGAGACAAGAGCAGATAAACAGCCTGAGAGATAGAAACCATTTAATGTGATAACACTGAGATCTCAGCTTCTTTATTGCCAACACCCGCCCATTCCTGCCAACACCCGCCCATCTCTGGCAACACCTGCCCATCCCTGTCAACACCCGCCCATCCCTGCTAACACCCGCCCATCCCTGCCAACACCCGTCCATCCCTGCCAATACCCGCCCATCCCTGTCAATACCTGCCCATCCCTGCCAACACCCGTCCATCCCTGCCAACACCCGCCCATCCCTGCCAACACCCGCCTATCCCTGCCAACACCCGCCCATCTCTGGCAACACCCGCCCGTCCCTGGCAACACCCGCCCATCCCTGCCAACACCCGCCCATCCCTGCCAACACCCGCCCATCCCTGCCAACACCCGCCCATCACTGGCAACACCCGCCCATTCCTGCCAACACCCGCCCATCTCTGGCAACACCCGCCCATCCCTGCCAACACCCGTCCATCCCTGCCAACACCCGCCCATCCCTGCCAACACCCGCCCATCTCTGGCAACACCCGCCCATCCCTGCCAACACCCGCCCATCTCTGGCAACACCCGCCCATCCCTGCCAACACCCGTCCATCCCTGCCAATACCCGTCCATCCCTGCCAACATCCACCCCCTGTCAACACCCGCCCATCCCTGCCAACACCCGTCCATCCCTGCCAACACCCGTCCATCCCTGCCAACACCCGTCCATCCCTGCCAACATCCACCCCCTGTCAACACCCGCCCAGTGGATAGGTTATGCAGAGAGATGGTAATTCCCAAGTGATAGTAACTCCAGCTGTGCTGGAAGGAAACCCTAGAAGCTGCTGTAGCTGATGAAGCCTTAATAGAATACTTGACGATATCCTCGTCATCCTACTGAAGTCTCCCAGCTCAGACTGACACTACTGAAGTCTCCCAGCTCAGGCTGACACTACTGAAGTCTCCCAGCTCAGACTGACACTACTGAAGTCTCCCAGCTCAGGCTGACACTACTGAAGTCTCCCAGCTCAGACTGACACTACTGAAGTCTCCCAGCTCAGGCTGACACTACTGAAGTCTCCCAGCTCAGACTGACACTACTGAAGTCTCCCAGCTCAGACTGACACTACTGAAGTCTCTCAGCTCAGGCTGACACTACTGAAGTCTCCCAGCTCAGGCTGACACTACTGAAGTCTCCCAGCTCAGGCTGACACTACTGAAGTCTCCCAGCTCAGGCTGACACTACTGAAGTCTCCCAGCTCAGGCTGACACTACTGAAGTCTCCCAGCTCAGGCTGACACTACTGAAGTCTCCCAGCTCAGACTGACACTACTGAAGTCTCCCAGCTCAGACTGACACTACTGAAGTCTCCCAGCTCAGACTGACACTACTGAAGTCTCCCAGCTCAGGCTGACACTACTGAAGTCTCCCAGCTCAGACTGACACTACTGAAGTCTCCCAGCTCAGACTGACACTACTGAAGTCTCTCAGCTCAGGCTGACACTACTGAAGTCTCCCAGCTCAGGCTGACACTACTGAAGTCTCCCAGCTCAGGCTGACACTACTGAAGTCTCCCAGCTCAGGCTGACACTACTGAAGTCTCCCAGCTCAGGCTGACACTACTGAAGTCTCCCAGCTCAGGCTGACACTACTGAAGTCTCCCAGCTCAGGCTGACACTACTAAAGTCCCCCAGCTCAGACTGACACTACTGAAGTCTCCCAGCTCAGACTGACACTACTGAAGTCTCCCAGCTCAGACTGACACTACTGAAGTCTCCCAGCTCAGACTGACACTACTGAAGTCTCCCAGCTCAGGCTGACACTACTGAAGTCTCCCAGCTCAGACTGACACTACTAAAGTCTCCCAGCTCAGGCTGACACTACTGAAGTCTCCCAGCTCAGACTGACACTACTAAAGTCTCCCAGCTCAGGCTGACACTACTGAAGTCTCCCAGCTCAGACTGACACTACTAAAGTCTCCCAGCTCAGGCTGACACTACTGAAGTCTCCCAGCTCAGACTGACACTACTAAAGTCTCCCAGCTCAGGCTGACACTACTGAAGTCTCCCAGCTCAGGCTGACACTACTGAAGTCTCCCAGCTCAGACTGACACTACTAAAGTCTCCCAGCTCAGGCTGACACTACTGAAGTCTCCCAGCTCAGACTGACACTACTAAAGTCTCCCAGCTCAGGCTGACACTACTGAAGTCTCCCAGCTCAGGCTGACACTACTGAAGTCTCCCAGCTCAGGCTGACACTACTGAAGTCTCCCAGCTCAGGCTGACACTACTGAAGTCTCCCAGCTCAGGCTGACACTACTGAAGTCTCCCAGCTCAGACTGACACTACTGAAGTCTCCCAGCTCAGGCTGACACTACTGAAGTCTCCCAGCTCAGGCTGACACTACTGAAGTCTCCCAGCTCAGACTGACACTACTGAAGTCTCCCAGCTCAGGCTGACACTACTGAAGTCTCCCAGCTCAGGCTGACACTACTGAAGTCTCCCAGCTCAGACTGACACTACTGAAGTCTCCCAGCTCAGACTGACACTACTGAAGTCTCCCAGCTCAGGCTGACACTACTGAAGTCTCCCAGCTCAGACTGACACTACTGAAGTCTCCCAGCTCAGACTGACACTACTGAAGTCTCCCAGCTCAGGCTGACACTACTGAAGTCTCCCAGCTCAGGCTGACACTACTGAAGTCTCTCAGCTCAGACTGACACTACTGAAGTCTCCCAGCTCAGACTGACACTACTGAAGTCTCTCAGCTCAGACTGACACTACTGAAGTCTCCCAGCTCAGACTGACACTACTGAAGTCTCCCAGCTCAGACTGACACTACTGAAGTCTCCCAGCTCAGGCTGACACTACTGAAGTCTCCCAGCTCAGGCTGACACTACTGAAGTCTCCCAGCTCAGACTGACACTACTGAAGTCTCCCAGCTCAGACTGACACTACTGAAGTCTCCCAGCTCAGGCTGACACTACTGAAGTCTCCCAGCTCAGACTGACACTACTGAAGTCTCCCAGCTCAGACTGACACTACTGAAGTCTCCCAGCTCAGGCTGACACTACTGAAGTCTCCCAGCTCAGGCTGACACTACTGAAGTCTCTCAGCTCAGACTGACACTACTGAAGTCTCCCAGCTCAGACTGACACTACTGAAGTCTCCCAGCTCAGACTGACACTACTGAAGTCTCCCAGCTCAGGCTGACACTACTGAAGTCTCCCAGCTCAGGCTGACACTACTGAAGTCTCTCAGCTCAGACTGACACTACTGAAGTCTCCCAGCTCAGACTGACACTACTGAAGTCTCCCAGCTCAGACTGACACTACTGAAGTCTCCCAGCTCAGGCTGACACTACTGAAGTCTCCCAGCTCAGACTGACACTACTGAAGTCTCCCAGCTCAGACTGACTGTATGTAAACCATCTAAGTGATGGAATAGGACAGGAGAACAATATATAACTTATAAATAAATGGGTAACAGCATACTGTTGATGTATTCAGTTTTGCTAAATTAAAATATAAAAACATTCTTGTATCCCCAACACTGGTTGACTGGTTTACTTCATTTAAAACCAAAGGTACTTTAATCTCCAAAGTCTCAATACACAGTATATACACGGAGAGAAACACACCTTTCGGTGTAGGCAACCTTGCCACCAAAACTCCATCCACAACAAAAGGAAAACCAGCCTTTAAGCCCTGGAGGCTGGCACACTGCCACCAAGCAGGTGCCATAATACAGCCTTGAGGAATTAGAAACACATGGAATATCTGGGTATCTGTACTGTAGATACTTTGCCATCCAATGGCCTTTATCAATACAAATTCAGTAACATAATGGAAAGATTGTAGAAGAGTACAGTAGTCTTCAAGAATGTATGTGTGTATTTGTGTGTGTGAGAGAGAGAGAGAGAGAGAGAGAGAGAGAGAGAGAGCGCATCCGTGGGCAATAGCCCTTACGTTCGCTCTTGCACAGATGGTGGAGGGGGGGTGGGGGATGGAGCCGGTGTTGACCAGAATTGAAAAAAAAAAGAAAAAAAAACTTGGCAAAGTGTATCGGTGAGAGTGGCTGGTGACACTTAAAGCCACAGAAGGAAGCTTGGATACTATTAGGACGCTCACAAACCCCTTTTTATCCTTCACACCTCGCCAAACGGGGCTTTATTAACATTTAAAAAAAAAAGATCCCAGTTCCAAGTCTTGTAGAACACGGCTATAAGACTTGGTGTATGTATGTATGTATGTATATCCATCAGAATGGTTCTTATTTGTCGACGTTTCGATTGTTCTGCGGGGAACACCATCCTAGTGTTTCTTACACAGAAACATTATGGCCAAAATTGTGACGTGATCGCATTATGCTTGTGGTTGCTACCAAACACACTTCTTCCAGTCACATCTGACAAGAATCGACTCTGGTACATGTAGCTTTCAGAAAACAGTTTTTACACCTAAAATACTTCAATAAATCTTCATCAGTGACAATTTTGAGCATGAATATAATAACTATGACATAAATACTGAATTAACATAAATAGTAACGTGATCAGACACTGACCAGTATGATTTTTTTTCAGATGAAGGAAAGAAGCACTGTGATCACTGAAAACTTGTGGGGAAAAATGGCCCAAGTCGGAGCGAAACGTCGTCGTAAGCTCCTCTCTCCTATGTGCAGGTTACTTGTGTATTTTCCTGAGCTTTTTTGGGGGCGATTATTTTGATGTTATATCAGTGCCAGCCAGGTTTTTCTCAGGTAAGTCCTTCACCACCACCAACCCACTCACGGCTCCTTGACACGCCAGGAACGAAGGTTCTGTAAGCCAGTTTGAAGGAGGCTTCTCCGTTAAGCTTCCATCCAAGACGAGAATGCTGAAAAAAGTCATTTGAATGACCACAATAAAGGAAAAAAATAGTCTTGTTCTTGATGTCGTTAAAGTCGACGACTGCTCTCCTGAGGAGCTCATTATATTCGTCGATGTCCTCCCACCTTCACCATCTCTTCAAAGAGAAGCCACCTCCACGCGGTGAGTTCTGGGTATTTTGTTTGACTGGTGGTTGAAAATCTGTCGCTCACAGTACATACTGTCTGATAGGTAAAAGAACACAAATGGAACTATACTGGAACCTCGGTGTTGGAACTTAAGTGGTTCCTAATTGGTGTTCGAACTGCGAAAAGTTCGATATCCGAAACAGTATTTCCCAAGCTTTAATTATCAGCCACACAAACTGGAGGATGTTGAACTGACTCTTAAAAAAAGTCTGAGAGTTAGGTTCAGTGTCAGAGATCACTATAAGGGATAAATCTGATTGCATCTCGTTCCACAAGCTCCGAGGGTTTAGTCTTCACCAGGGATAATAATAATAATAATAATAATAATAATAATAATAATAATAATAATAATAATAATCGTCATCAGTAAGCACCGAGTCGTCTTAATAAGCGAGAAGGGGTAGGGTAAAATAGGTACCTGGGTGTTACTCGACTGGTGTGGGTCGCATCCTGGAGACAAAATTGGTCTAATTTGCCCGAAATGCTTTGCATAACAAGAGGCTTTCTATATTTGTATATCACTGATGTCAACTATGGTCTGTAGAAATTAAAATTATTATTATTATTATTATTATTATTATTATTATTATTATTATTAAGTTCGTTCCATTCAGTTTATTCTCTCCGCTGTGTACGGACCGAATTGTGCTTGCGGGGGTTGAATCTTAGCTCCCGGTACCGCCTCCTAAACTGATTTGATCAGCATAACTGATTTCTAGCCTCTTGGGCCTCATCTAGATGACTCTTGAAACATATTATTAGCTAGGCCTCCACCACAGCCTCACCCAACTCACCCCACTTTTCTTCCAGTGTGAAATTAAAGAGGAGCTTACTAACATACTTATTACTGTATCATCTGCTGCCACCTGTGTCCTCTTCTCTCTGATCCCTGAGAGTGTAGGGCGAAGGGTGAGATGGGAAGAGGGAGGGGTGATATGGGGAGGGGAAGGGGGTTGTGATCAGGAGGGGGAGGGGGATGTGATCAGGAGGGGGAGGGGGTTATATCAGCACAACAGCGTTAATTAATCAATGAGCATTCCCTAAGGTCATTATGATAATTTTAGACAATCCATTCAGTTGCTCACCACCACCACCCCTCCCCACAACCACCACCGCCTCCCCACCATGACCCCCCTCTCCCAGACCACTACCACCACTCCCCCTCCCCACCATTATTACCAAAACGACGACGACTACCACCAGCACCACCCCCACTAACCACCACTACCAATACGACCATCACCACCACCACCACACTCACCACTACTAACGAAGCACAGCACAGATAATAGCTAGGTGGGGGTACACAGGTAGATAAAGCCGGCTGATGGGGAAGGAGGAGGAGCAGGAGGCATAATGATCACGCCTCCCCTCCCTCCATCACGCCTCCCTTCTCTCCCCAACACCTCCCCTCACTATCAACACAAAGTACACTCAGTTCCCATGGTGTGAAGACAAGAGTCGCGTCTCATTACCACAGTGAAGACATTCCTAAGGTCAGACGGGAGGCAGGGAAGAAGAAAGGGCAACGAGGAAATAAAGAGGAAGAGTATGAGGGGAAGGAGGAAGAGGATGAGGAAGGAAAGTGGAAAAAAGGGAAAAGATGAAGAGAATCAGAAGGGGAGATGGGAGAGGGGGGAATTACAAAGAATAAGGGAGAAAGAATAGAAGGACATTAGAAAGTGGAGGAAAAATGCTAGAATGAGGACATCAGGAAAAGGAAGTGTATTAGGAAGCGAACGAGAAGTAGGACGAGGAAGATAATTAGGAAGATGAAGCAGGTGATTAGGAAGTGGAAAGTAATTAGGAAGATGAGTAAGAGAATTAGGAAGAGGAGGGGTACTGGGATTAGAAGCGGAGGGGGAGTCTACAGATCTTCTTCCTTCCTCTTAACCTTGTGATCTCTCGAGCACCTAGAAGGTAAGAGCACCAAGGATATCTGGTGCTCTCTAATTGTCTGGTGTTATCACTTCACCTGACCACTTGTGGTGTCATCACTTCACCTGACCACTTGTGGTGTCATCACTTCACCTGACCACCTGTGGTGTTATCACTTCACCTGACCACCTGTGGTGTCATCACTTCACCTGACAACCTGTGGTGTCATCACTTCACCTGACCACCTGTGGTGTCATCACTTCACCTGACCACCTGTGGTGTTATCACTTCACCTGACCACCTGTGGTGTTATCACTTCACCTGACCACTTGTGGTGTCATCACTTCACCTGACCACTTGTGGTGTCATCACTTCACCTGACCACCTGTGGTGTTATCACTTCACCTGACCACTTGTGGTGTTATCACTTCACCTGACCACCTGTGGTGTTATCACTTCACCTGACCACTTGTGGTGTCATCACTTCACCTGACCACCTGTGGTGTCATCACTTCACCTGACCACTTGTGGTGTTATCACTTCACCTGACCACCTGTGGTGTTATCACTTCACCTGACCACTTGTGGTGTCATCACTTCACCTGACCACTTGTGGTGTCATCACTTCACCTGACCGCCTGTGGTGTCATCACTTCACCTGACCACTTGTGGTGTTATCACTTCACCAAAAACAAGGCAAATACCACATCTAGTATCGGGCCCTTACTCAGACAGGATGGGACTTACACAGATGACAACAAGGAAATGAGTGAAATATTGAAATCCCAGTACGACTCTGTGTTTAGTGAACCACTAATCGGCCTGAGGATCGACGACCCAAATGATTTCTTCATGAATGAGCCTCAAAACTCCATAAATGTATGCCAGATTTCCGACATTACCCTAACTCCGATAGATTTCGAAAAAGCCATTGACAACATGCCTATGCACTCAGCCCCGGGCCCAGACTCGTGGAACTCTGTTTTCATTAAGAACTGCAAGAAACCCCTCTCGCGTGCCCTAAGTACACTATGGAGGAGGAGCTTGGACATGGGTGAAATTCCACAGTCACTTAAAACAACGGATATAGCCCCACTCCATAAAGGTGGCAGCAAAGCATTAGCTAAGAACTATAGACCAATAGCTCTGACATCCCACATCATAAAAATCTTTGAAAGAGTGCTAAGAAGCAGGATTGCAAATCACCTGGATTCCCAAAATCTGCACAATCCAGGGCAACATGGGTTCAGGGCAGGTCGTTCCTGCCTCTCACAACTACTGGATCACTATGACATGGCCTTGGATGCAGTGGAAGAAAATCAGAATGCAGATGTAATATACAGACTTTGCAAAAGCATTTAACAAATGCGATCATGGCGTAATAGCCCATAAAACACGTGCTAAAGGAATAACTGGGAAAGTGGGGAGATGGATCTTCAACTTCCTAACAACTCGAACACAAAGAGTAGTGGTCAACAGAGTTAAATCGGAGGCTGCCATAGTGAAGAGCTCTGTTCCACAAGGCAAAGTACTCGCCCCCATCTTATTCCTCATCCTCATACCAGACATAGATAGAGATATACACCACAGCACCGTATCATCCTTTGCGGATGATACTAAGATCTGCATAAATCTGTCATCTGCTGAGGACGCGGTTAACCTCCAAGAAGATATAAACAAAGTTTTCCAGTGGGCAACGGTAAACAATATGATGTTCAATGAGGACAAATTCCAACTACTCCGTTATGGAAAACTGGAGGAGATAATAACTAGAACAGAGTATACTACTGACTCCGGCCATACAATAGAGCGGAAAAATAATGTAAGGGACCTGGGAGTAGTAATGTCTGAGGATCTCACTTTCAAGGATCACAACAGTGCCACGATCGCACGTGCAAAGAAAATGATAGGATGGATAATGAGAACTTTCAAAACGAGAGATGCCAAGCCAATGATGATCCTTTTCAAATCACTTGTTCTCTCTAGGCTGGAATACTGCTGTACATTAACATCTCCATTCAAAGCAGGTGAAATCGCAGATCTAGAGAGTGTACAGAGATCCTTTACTGCACGTATAAGTTCTGTCAAGCACCTTAACTACTGGGAACGCTTGGAAGCACTTGACTTGTACTCGTTGGAACGCAGGAGGGAGAGATATATCATAATCTACACTTGGAAAATCTTGGAAGGAATGGTCCCAAATCTGCACACAGAAATCACTCCCTACGAAAGTAAAAGACTGGGCAGGCGATGCAAAATGCCCCCAATAAAAAGTAGGGGAGTCATTGGTACACTAAGGGAAAACACCATAAGTGTCCGGGGCCCAAAACTGTTCAACAGCCTCCCATCAAGCATTAGGGGAATTGCCAATAAACCCCTGGCTGCCTTCAAGAGAGAGCTGGACAGATACCTAAAGTCAGTGCCGGATCAGCCGGGCTGTGGCTCGTACGTTGGACTGCGTGCGGCCAGCAGTAACAGCCTAGTTGATCAGGCCCTGATCCATCGGGAGGCCTGGTCATGGACCGGGCCGCGGGGGCGTTGATCCCCGGAATAACCTCCAGGTAACCTTCAGGTGACCACCTGTGGTGTTATCACTTCACCTGACCACCTGTGGTAACGAGGGGCAATTCACTTCATCACTCATTCTTTCACTCCTCTCTCCCCCTTTTTGCTTTTCCTCTCCCCTTCTGCCAGCCTACTACCATTCCTGTCTCCTCATTCCCTCCCTCCTTCCCTGCCTCTCTTCCCTCCCTCGCATTCAAGTAATGCCTCCTATAATTCACTAGTTAATGCTTTCAGTATGACGGAATTCTTTCTCCTTTTCACTATCGCAATTTTCATGTATTCTTTCCCTTCATATTTTCTCTCTCACTTGCCTTTCCTCAATCTCTCGCCTGTTACTTCTCCTCAGTTCAATATGTCACTAATCTGCCTTCTGTATTTTCTTTTTTACACTCTCTATCTTCTATTTACATTCTTCCTACCTCTCTTATACTCTCTCCGTCTTCACTAAATGATCCTTCCTCCTTCCTTGTTTTCTTTCATTCCTCCTACAATATCCGACCCTCTCTCTCTCTCTCCTACAGTATCACTCTCTCCCTCCATTATTCCTCCCTCCAGCACTATCCCTTCCAACACTATCCTCTCTCCCTCCTAAACTAGTCTTCTCTTCCTAGTTCAGTCCCTTTCTCTTCCTTCCCTCCCTCGCTCCCCAGCAACAAGAGGAGCTGTCACAGCTGTGCAGAAAAATGACCTGAGGATTAATGGGCTATGTTGAAGCCTAGTTCTCACCAACACCAACATTACCACAGTGTGTTGGTGTAGTTCTCACCAACACCAACATTACCACAGTGTGTTGGTGTAGTTCTCACCAACACCAACATTACCACAGTGTGTTGGTGTAGTTCTCACCAACACCAACATTACCGGGGTGTTGGAGCCTAGTTCCCAGCATTACCAGGTGTTAAATCCTAGTTCTCACCAACACCAACATTACCACAGGATGGTGGTGTGTTCCGTGGGCACAATAAGAGAACACTGTGTCAACATCCGTGGACCCAGACTGTTCACTACTCTGCCAGTAGATATCAAAAACTTTCAAAAATACTGCCGGAAAAAGAGTACAATTCTTCAAGAGGAATCTCTTCAAGTACCTCCGCCAAGTGTCGAATCAACCAGGCTGTGATGGATAAGTGAGCCAGTGGGCCGCCTACAGTAACAGTCTAGTTGACCAGGCAATCACCAGATAAGCCTGACCCAGGGCCGGGTTGCAGGAGGAAAACTCTCAAAACCGGTCGCAGGTATATGACAGGTGTACTCACCTATTTGTGATTGCAGGGGTCAAGTCTTAGCTCCTGGTGTGTGTATGTGTGTACTCACCTATTTGTGGTTGCAGGGGTCGAGTCTTAGCTCCTGGCCCCGCCTCTTCACCGGTTGCTACTGGGCCCTCTCTCTCCCCGCTCCATGAGCTTTATCAAACCTCGTCTTAAAACTGTGTATGGTTCCTGCCTCCACTACGTCATTTTCTAGGCTATTCCACTGCCTTACAACTCTATGACTGAAGAAATACTTCCTACTATCTCTCTGGCTCATTTGTGTCTTCAACTTCCAATTGTGGCCTCTTGTTTCTGTGTCCCCTCCCTGGAACATCCTGTCTTTGTCCACCTTGTCTATTCCACGCAGTATTTTATATGTCGTTATCATGTCTCCCCTGACCCTCCTGTCCTCCAGTGTCGTCAGGCCGATTTCCCTTAATCTTTCTTCATAGGACATTCCCCTTAGCTCTGGAACTAACCTTGTCGCAAACCTTTGTACTTTTTCTAGTTTCTTGACGTGCTTTATCAAGTGCGGGTTCCAAACAGGTGCTGCATACTCCAGTATGGGCCTGACATACACGGTGTACAGTGTGTGTGTGTATGGGTGTGTACTCACCTATTTGTACTCACCTATTTGTGGTTGCAGGGGTCGAGTCCTAGCTCCTGGCCCCGCCTCTTCACCGGTTGCTACTAGACCCTCTCTCTCCCCGCTCCATGAGCTTTATCAAACCTCGTCTTAAAACTGTGTATGGTTCCTGCCTCCACTACGTCATTTTCTAGGCTATTCCACTGCCTTACAACTCTATGACTGAAGAAATACTTCCTACTATCTCTCTGACTCATTTGTGTCTTCAACTTCCAATTGTGGCCTCTTGTTTCTGTGTCCCCTCCCTGGAACATCCTGTCCTTGTCCACCTTGTCTATTCCACGCAGTATTTTATATGTCGTTATCATGTCTCCCCTGACCCTCCTGTCCTCCAGTGTCGTCAGGCCGATTTCCCTTAATCTTTCTTCATAGGACATTCCCCTTAGCTCTGGAACTAACCTTGTTGCAAACCTTTGTACTTTCTCTAGTTTCTTGACGTGCTTTATCAAGTGCGGGTTCCAAACAGGTGCTGCATACTCCAGTATGGGCCTGACATACACGGTGTACAGTGTCTTGAATGATTCCTTACTAAGGTGTCGGAATGCTGTTCTCAGGTTTGCCAGGCGCCCATATGCTGCAGCAGTTATCTGATTGATGTGTGCTTCCGGAGACATGCTCGGTGTTATACTCACCCCAAGATCTTTCTCCTTGAGTGAGGTTTGCAGTCTTTGGCCACCTAGCCTATACTCTGTCTGTGGTCTTCTGTGCCCTTCCCCTATCTTCATGACTTTGCATTTGGCAGGATTAAATTCGAGAAGCCATTTGCTGGACCAGGTGTCCAGTCTGTCCAGGTCTCTTTGAAGTCCTGCCTGGTCCTCATCAGATTTAATTCTCCTCATTAACTTCACATCATCTGCAAACAGGGACACTTCTGAGTCTAACCCTTCCGTCATGTCGTTCACATATACCAAAAATAGCACTGGTCCTAGGACCGACCCCTGTGGGACCCCGCTCGTCACAGGTGCCCACTGTGATACATCATTACGTACCATGACTCGTTGTTGCCTCCCTGTCAGGTATTCTCTGATCCATTGCAGTGCCCTTCCTGTTATATGCGCCTGATGCTCTAGCTTCTGCACTAATCTCTTGTGAGGAACTGTGTCAAAGGCCTTCTTGCAGTGTGTGTGTGCACGTGCGAGCGCCAAGTTGTGTTTGTGGGGGGGTTGAGTCTAAGCTCCTGGCCTTGCATCTTAATAATACAATTGCCAGTATTAATGGTTCCTTGTGATGTAGTTCAGCTGGGCTTGTGAGGTCTCTGGGGAGACCTAATTTAACCAATTATATGGTCACCTTGCCTTGGCAAATGTCTGCCAGAGACACGCCTTTTCGGCTCGGTTGTATCAGCTCCTTTGTTCGTCACTGGCGTCAGATCTCGGCGTCAGGTCGTATACGTGGTGCATACCTCATTGTGGAGGGTGTTTGGACCACCATATAAGCCCAAGGAACAGCTGAGCAGAGGAGATTCGTGCGGAGCTCTGGCCTGGGTGCATAGCTCTGAGCAGAGAGACTTCGAGCGGAGCTGCTGCTGGGGTGCAGGGCTCGGGAGAAGGCTGCTGAAGTCTCTGGAGGAGACTATTGGAGGCATTGGGCAGAGTACTGGCTTGGCGCAGTACTCGTGCTGTGTAGGTCTTGGTACCTGTGGCTTAGTTCCTGTGGTGAACTGTCCTCTGAACCATATTGTAAGTTATATTCATTTTCGTCAAGTTGATTGTATTCCCTGACTCACTGTTTATGTGTACCACCCCATTTATCTAAACCCCAATAATGTACTCCTGTTCCCAAATATATTATTGTACAAAGACTTAATAATAAACTGTGTTTGAGTAGAATAGTAATATTCACTGTCCCCGTTATTTACTCTTTTGTTCATTATTTTATTTAAAGTAGTGAGAGGGTGAGTAGTGTGGTGGGTAGAGTAATGAGAGGTGATGTAGTCACCAGTGACCTCACATTACCTACTGACTTCCGCACTCATCTCTCCTACCACATCGCCTGCATATCCCCTGCCTACATAACCCCTTACTCCCATATTCCCCAATTATCCTTACGTTCCAATACCCACCTACATGACATCCTGGTCTCGTGCATTCTATCATTCCTCTTGAAATTGTGCGTTATGCGTGTGCGTGTGTGAACCTGTGCACGTAAATTAGGAATAAGTGCACAATACTAGATGGCCACTGTGACCAGGCATGTCTGCCTCCCACTGCCCCCTGTACTTACCTAGTTGGTATTACCTAGTTCGTTGCAGTGGGTCGAGGTTCGCCTCCTGGCAGAACTTGTAAGCTGGTAGCAACCAGCTTAACACGTTGTTTGCTTGTTGTTAGTTGAAGGGATGATCGTGTCCTTGGCTCGGTCTGTGACCGGGATGGTGCTCGCTCATCGCTATCCCAGGAAAAAGCAACAGGCTAACTGATCAGGGAAATTTGTTAAAAAAGTAAATAATTTCCTCAAGTCGGGTAATCTATTGGTAATTTCCCTTGTGTTGAAGTGTGCGATGAGTCTTGTATTCAGTGTTATATCCAAGGGGAAGTGATGTAAAGAGTAATCTCAGTGTGCAGATTTGAAACCTTTCTTCCAGTATTTAAACAGGTGCCGCCTCTGCAAGGCGGCACAATTTCTGGAATTTCAGGCACTCCCAATAATTAAATTATTTGAATTAAAGTTGTAAGTAAAATGTTTGTGTATTATTTGGATCTTATCATTAGTGTCAAGCAGTTCTTCAGACAGGAGAGTATGAGCGCCTTAATCACTAATTTCTCGCATCGTTGGCCATATCATAAAAATTCTTTAAGCTGTGCAAAAGTTCTCCTCCAACACTTCCTTATCCAGGTCATTCCACTTTGTGATCAGCCTCATGATTAAGAAATATTTCCTGACTCTCTAACTCACATGAATCTTGACGTTCTTAGCTGGTCACAACGGTGGGTGAAATACTTACTGTATGTTGACTACAATATATGCGATTACAATATATGTTGACTACAGTATATGGAAATGTCAACGAGTCTGACTTGCCATTTCCTAAATACTTTTAAATTCAAACTTGAACGCAAAACAAGGCAAATTACCACTGTTAAAATAACAGAGGTGGTTCATCTGCGAGTCTTGTGTTGTAGAAGATATACTTCCAACCACACACACACACACACACACACACACACAAACACAAACACACAAACACACACACACACACACACACACATACACACACACACACACACACACACACATACACACACACACACACACACACACACACACACACACACACACACACACACACACACACACACACACACACACACACACACACACACACACACACACACACACACAGTACAAAGTTTTATGTAACTGGAAGCAGACTAACATTGATGACAGCTGTAATAAATGCAAATTTGAGCACAGGAATATAGGACTAGGAATGCAGCGGGAATATGAATGAGGCAACGTAAATAATACAGGAATGGGAATTGCGTGGAACGCTAATTATTTCAGTGTAATTAAATAACCATAAAAACGATCAAACCAAATGAAGTGTGCGAAGGAGGAGGAGGTAGAGAAGGAGAAGAAAAAGTGGGAGGAAGAAGAGAACAATGGGAAGCCTACATGAGCAAAACAGGTGAAGTTCTCAGTCCGTGAGAGAGAGAATCCTCAGAGACCGAAAAAAAAAGAATAAAGTGTAAAAGGGAAAACTTAAGTGCTTTAATTATAAGCAACCACGAAAAAAAAGTTGTCTCATAATTTGCGCGAGATACTTTAATGTTCCTTGTCCCGAGGCGCTGGTCCATGACAGCCACTACGTAATGTGGTTCTGAGTCTATGAGGCTGGTCCACCGGTTCACTACAACCATTACTCTCAGTCTCTGTTTCCTGGCTTCACTGGTTTATTTACCTCCGATCGTTCCTATGGGAACAGTGTGGGAGGGAAGGACGAGAAAGAGAAGGTTGCATGTGTGTGTGTGTGCTCACCTGTGTTTGTGCTAACCTTCAGCTCACGTTCCTCGCCTCTTAACATTCTGAACTCTAGCTCACGTTCCTCGCCTCTTAACATTCTGAACTCTAGCTCACGTTCCTCGCCTCTTAATAATCTCAGCTTCAGTTCACGTTCCTCGCCTCTTAACATTCTCAGCTCCAGCTCACGTTCCTCGCCTCTTAATAATCTCAGCTTCAGTTCACGTTCCTCGCCTCTTAACATTCTCAGCTCCAGCTCACGTTCCTCGCCTCTTAACATTCTCAGCTCCAGCTCACGTTCCTCGCCTCTTAACATTCTCAGCTCCAGCTCACGTTCCTCGCCTCTTAACATTCTCAGCTCCAGCTCACGTTCCTCGCCTCTTAACATTCTCAGCTCCAGCTCACGTTCCTCGCCTCTTAACATTCTCAGCTCCAGCTCACGTTCCAGTTTTAGTACCTCCCCCTACACATTAGCCTCATTCTTCCTTCCTACTGAAGAATTGATATCCATTCAAATTCAAATTCAAATTCAAAGTTGAGTTTACAGAATTTGGTTATTGTGTGGTTTACATGTAGTAAAATAATGATTACAGAGTGTACCACTAGAACACCTAGCATGGCTAGGCATTTCGGGCAGACTTAGTTTAATTCTTAATTTTAAAATATTACAAATTATGAGGTAAGTTGGTATTATGGCTAAGTGACTAAATACTAGATTGTGAGTTTAGCAATGTGAATGCTTTTGTTTTGGCACAGTACAGTTTCAGAATTGGAGTATCATACTGCAGGTTGTGTGTGTGTGTGTGTGTGTGTGTGTGTGTGTGTGTGTGTGTGTGTGTGTGTGTGCGTGTTTTTTCTGAAAGTGATGTGTTTGCATAGGCTGGGTATTAGGAAGGAGGGAGTTGTCCTTTTGCTGTTTCTCCCCTTACCCTTCTCTCTCTCTCTCTCTCTCTCTCACACACACACACACACACACACACACACACACACACACACACACACACACACACACACACATACACACACACACACACACACACACACACACACACACACACACACACACACACACATACACACACACACACACACACACACACACACACACACACACACACACACACACACACAAAAGGCCAAGTGTGCTTCATAGCCAGTAACTAACTACGACAGGTTGACCACTGATGGGACAGCTCAGATTTGCGGATTCTCCGCTACGACGAACAACAGAGACTTCTTTTTAGTGTCGAGGTAATAATTAGCATCCGAAAAGACTGTGAATATTAATAACAGTCACATATAAAAGTTGAACAACGAAGTGAAAAAAAGGAAAATATAGTGTGTGTGTTGGGGGGGCTGCAAATTACGAAAGAAGGGCGTGAGAGACGCAGCAGAGGGGCAATAAATAGGGAAATATTCCCTTTTTCGTAAAATCCGTAGTGTGTTCAGTGAGGTGCATCCAATCGAACCGAACATCAATGTAATTACTACATCTTATACGAATCAGCACACCCCCAAAAGAGTAAATACAAGAACGAAGTATAAGAAAAGAAAGATCATTACTCACCTGTATGATGGGAAGTGGAATATCTTAAGTAATGTGAGCGAGCACTGCCGGACAAAGAGCCAGTATACGCCAAGAGGCACCGAGTAACAGTAAGTAATGAGACATCAGAATGGGGGAGAGTAACTGATGGGGTTCCCCAAGTATCAGTACCAGGACCTCCACTGTTCCTGATACGATGGTGATAAACTACTGGGAGACTTTAACTAAGTAGAGGTGTGGTAAAAAAAAATCGAGTTAGACCCAAATAAATGCAAGAACATGGAAATTAAAGAAAGGTGAGGGCAGTCAAAAACAAGAGTACAACATGGGCGAAGAGAATCTGCAAATATCAGAATAAAAAGGACCCAAGATGAATATAACACCAAGCATATCCCAGAAATACTACACACTTAAACTGTATAATATCAGTAGCATAAGAAAGATTAGTAAACCTCAGGATAGAACTCAGGAACGCCAAGAAAGAATCCTTTAGAACCTGGCAAACACCAGACAAGCCCGGCACAATGCTGGGCTCCAGTAGAAAAACCTCTCAAACTCATCAAAGGTATATCTGACGACCCTGGCAGAGGGAAGGACAACGAAAGGTAGATATGATTACGACATACAAAATCATAAGGGTACATCAATTTGGTCTTTTTTAGCGACTTATCGGGTTTACGCAAATCAACCTTGAACACTCATGGCGAGGGACAAGGACAAACTAGGAGGAAGTGACTAGAAGCAACTGTCATCAGGGTACCTAACAATAACAAGCAGAATCAAGGCGATTTCATCCCAGCAAAACTTCACGTACACCTACTGCAAGTTAACCATGCCACACAAGGTTGGATCTCAGGGTGCCACCTGGGATCCTGTCTTCGTGGATAATGATGTGACTATCCCTCGCCTTTCTACTTCACCGGTATGCCTGTATAAGTAATTATGAGGGTTTTTCTGTAGACGTGATAAAGCTCAGCCCTCAGTCAGGGAAACATCTTAAAGCTTGCTCTACATGTATTACGTGTCCTTATACCTACTCTTCAACAGACCACGGTTCTCTAACAGCCTCTGGCAATCACACAGACCCTAGTACTCAAACAGATCCCGGCATTCCTGAAGAGCCTGATATTCCAGCAGACCCTGGTACTCAAGCAGACTCTGGTACTCTCGCAGGCTCCGTTAGGCTCGGCGGTTCCCAATTGTGGTTCTGGCAGAGGCTTCGCCATTGCCTAAAAACGCGATGGCGGTGCGCCTTTGTTGCAGTGGCGGCCGCCACCGTTAAAATTGTTTACGCCCTCGTAAAGAGGTGGTCCAACCATTAGCCAATTGTTCCCCTGCTTGGACACTTTCAGGTGTTCACCCATATAAAAATATTGATGACATCTCTTTTTTTAAACAATTAATTATTCGAAGAGGTGTTGGTAGGACGGGTGAAACAGAACACTGACCTCGATAAAAGAGAAGGAAATGAGTAGATGGAAATTGAGGGAACGAAGAAAAGAGGAGGTGAGACAGACAGGAAGCGATAGAGGAAGGAAAGGAAGAGTGGAATAAATGGGAGAGAAGAAAAGGGTTTAAAGTTTCTCTTCGTTATATTTTTTAAAAGTAACGAATCAGTACCTTGGTAATGGCCAGTACCTAGTTTCCAGTACTTCTAGTAGTTGTGTCCCTGGTATTACAGCACTCCTGGTAGTAACCCAGACCTTCTCCCTGGTACTCTTGGTAGTGATCCAGGCCTTGTCCTTGGTACTCCTGGTAGTGACCCAGCCTTCGTCCCTGGTACTCCTGATAGTGACCCAAACCTTGTCCCTGGTACTCCTGGTAGTGACCCAGCCTTCGTTCGTCCCTGGTACTCCTGGTAGTGACCCAGACTTAGTCCCTGGTACTCCTGGTTGTGACCCAGCCTTCGTCCCTGGTACTCCTGGTTGTGACCCAGGTTTCGTCCCTGGCACTCCAGATAGTGATCCAAACCTTGTCCCTCGTACTCCTGGTAGTGACCCAGTCTTCGTCCCTTGTACTCCTGGTTGTGACCCAGCTTTCGTCCCTGGTACTCCAGATAGTGATCCAAACCTTGTCCCTGTTACTCCTGGTAGTGACCCAGCCTTCGTCCCTGGTACTCCTGATAGTGACCCAAACCTTGTCCCTAGTACTCCTGGTAGTGACCCAAACCTTGTCCCAGGTACTCCTGGTAATGACCCAGCCTTCGCCCCTGGTACTCCTGATAGTGACCCAAACCTTGTCCTTGGTACTCCTGGTAGTGACAAAGCCTTTGTCCCTGGTACTCCTGGTTGTGACCCAGACCTTGTCCCTGATACTCCTGGTAGTGACCCAGACCTTGTCCCTGGTACTCCTGGTAGTGAGAAAACCTTCGTCCCTGGTACTCCTGGTAGTGACCCAGCCCTCATCCTGGTACTCCTGGTAGTGACCCAGCCCTCATCCTGGTACTCCTGATAGCGACCTAGCCCTCATCCTGGTACTCCTGGTAGTGACAAAGTCTTCGTCCCTGGTACTCCTGGTAGTGACCCAGCCCTTGTCCTCGGTACTCCTGGTAGTGACCCAGCCCTTGTCCCTGGTACTCCTGGCAGTGACCCAGATCTTGTCCCTGGCACTTCTGGTAGTCACTCAGCCTTCGTCCCTGGTACTCCTGGTAGTGACCCAGACCTTGTCCCTGGTACTCCTGATAGTGACCCAGCCCTTGTCCTCGGTACTCCTGGCAGTGACTCAACGCTTGTCCCTGGTACTCCTGGTAGTGACCCAGACCTTGTCCCTGGTACTCCTGGTAGTGACCCAGCCCTCATCCTGGTGCTCCTGGTAGTGACCCAACCCTCATCCTGGTACTCCTGGTAGTGACCCAGCCCTCGTCTCTGGTACTTCTGGTAGTGACCCAGCCCTCATCCTGGTACTCCTGGTAGTGACCCAGACCTTGTCCCTGGTACTCCTGATAGTGACCCAGCCCTTGTCCTCGGTACTCCTGGCAGTGACTCAACCCTTGTCCCTGGTACTCCTGGTAGTGACCCAGACCTTGTCCCTCGTACTCCTGGTAGTGACCCAGCCCTCATCCTGGTACTCCTGGTAGTGACCCAGACCTCATCTCCTGGTACCCCCCTGTCCTCGTAGTGACCCAGTCCCTCATCCCAGACCTTGGTACTCCTGGTAGTGACCCAGCTCTCATCCTGGTACTCCTGGTAGTGACCCAGCCCTCATCCTGGTACTCCTGGTAGTGACCCAGCTCTCATCCTGGTACCCCTGGTAGTGACCCAGCCCTCATCCTGGTACTCCTGGTAGTGACCCAGCTCTCGTCTCTGGTACTTCTGGTAGTGACCCAGCCCTCATCCTGGTACTCCTGGTAGTGACCCAGCCTTGTCTCATCCCAGCCCTTGTCCTCGTACTCCTGGCAGTAGTGACTCCAGTGACCCTCATCCTGGTAGTGACCCCTGGTAGTGACCCAGCCTTGTCTCATCCTGGTACTCCTGGCAGTGACTCAACCCTTGTAGTAGACCCAGACCCTCATCCTGGTAGTGACCCAGCTCATCCTGGTACTCCTGTAGTGACCCAGCCCTCATCCTGGTACTCCTGGTAGTGACCCAACCCTCATCCCGGTACCCCTGGTAGTGACCCAGCCCTCATCCTGGTACTCCTGGTAGTGACCCAGCCCTCGTCTCTGGTACTTCTGGTAGTGACCCAGCCCTCATCCTGGTACTCCTGGTAGTGACCCAGTCCCTGGTACTCCTGATAGTGACCCAGCCCTTGTCCTCGGTACTCCTGGCAGTGACTCAACCCTTGTCCCTGGTACTCCTGGTAGTGACCCAGACCTTGTCCCTCGTACTCCTGGTAGTGACCCAGCCCTCATCCTGGTACTCCTGGTAGTGACCCAGCCCTCATCCTGGTACTCCTGGTAGTGACCCAGCCCTCGTCTCTGGTACTTCTGGTAGTGACCCAGCCCTCATCCTGGTACTCCTGGTAGTGACCCAGACCTTGTCCCTGGTACTCCTGATAGTGACCCAGCCCTTGTCCTCGGTACTCCTGGCAGTGACTCAACCCTTGTCCCTGGTACTCCTGGTAGTGACCCAGACCTTGTCCCTCGTACTCCTGGTAGTGACCCAGCCCTCATCCTGGTACTCCTGGTAGTGACCCAGCCCTCATCCTGGTACTCCTGGTAGTGACCCAGCCCTCATCCCGGTACCCCTGGTAGTGACCCAGCCCTCATCCTGGTACTCCTGGTAGTGACCCAGCCCTCGTCTCTGGTACTTCTGGTAGTGACCCAGCCCTCATCCTGGTACTCCTGGTAGTGACCCAGACCTTGTCCCTGGTACTCCTGATAGTGACCCAGCCCTTGTCCTCGGTACTCCTGGCAGTGACTCAACCCTTGTCCCTGGTACTCCTGGTAGTGACCCAGACCTTGTCCCTCGTACTCCTGGTAGTGACCCAGCCCTCATCCTGGTACTCCTGGTAGTGACCCAGACCTTGTCCCTGGTACTCCTGATAGTGACCCAGCCCTTGTCCTCGGTACTCCTGGCAGTGACTCAACCCTTGTCCCTGGTACTCCTGGTAGTGACCCAGACCTTGTCGCTCGTACTCCTGGTAGTGACCCAGCCCTCATCCTGGTACTCCTGGTAGTGACCCAGCTCTCATCCTAGTGCTCCTGGTAGTGACCCAGCCCTCATCCTGGTACCCCTGGTAGTGACCCAGCCCTCATCCTGGTACCCCTGGTAGTGACCCAGCCCTCATCCTGGTACTCCTGGTAGTGACCCAGCCCTCATCCTGGTACTCCTGGTAGTGACCCAGCCCTCATCCTGGTACCCCTGGTAGTGACCCAGCCCTCATCCTGGTACTCCTGGTAGTGACCCAGCTCTCATCCTGGTACCCCTGGTAGTGACCCAGCCCTCATCCTGGTACTCCTGGTAGTGACCCAGCTCTCATCCTGGTACTCCTGGTAGTGACCCAGCCCTCATCCTGGTACCCCTGGTAGTGACCCAGCCCTCATCCTGGTACCCCTGGTAGTGACCCAGCCCTCATCCTGGTACCCCTGGTAGTGACCCAGCCCTCATCCTGGTACTCCTGGTAGTGACCCAGCCCTCATCCTGGTACCCCTGGTAGTGACCCAGCCCTCATCCTGGTACTCCTGGTAGTGACCCAGCCCTCATCCTGGTACTCCTGGTAGTGACCCAGCCCTCATCCTGGTACCCCTGGTAGTGACCCAGCCCTCATCCTGGTACTCCTGGTAGTGACCCAGCCCTCATCCTGGTACCCCTGGTAGTGACCCAGCCCTCATCCTGGTACTCCTGGTAGTGACCCAGCCCTCATCCTGGTATCCCTGGTAGTGACCCAGCCCTCATCCTGGTACCCCTGGTAGTGACCCAGCCCTCATCCTGGTATCCCTGGTAGTGACCCAGCCCTCATCCTGGTACCCCTGGTAGTGACCCAGCCCTCATCCTGGTATCCCTGGTAGTGACCCAGCCCTCATCCTGGTACCCCTGGTAGTGACCCAGCCCTCATCCTGGTACCCCTGGTAGTGACCCAGCCCTCATCCTGGTACTCCTGGTAGTGACCCAGCCCTCATCCTGGTACCCCTGGTAGTGACCCAGCCCTCATCCTGGTACTCCTGGTAGTGACCCAGCCCTCATCCTGGTACCCCTGGTAGTGACCCAGCCCTCATCCTGGTACCCCTGGTAGTGACCCAGCCCTTGTCTCTGGTACTCCTTTATCTCTCTCCTGGTGACAATAATCTGAACTTGTCATAAGTTTTAATATTTATCACAAGAGAGGTTCTCCAATTAACGCACTGAAACTACTCCTCTATTTGCATGTAGAAAACCGACAAAGAGAAAATTATACATCCAGTTAAAAATATGAACTTTCCTCTCAGAAGATTTTCACTATTTTTCATTTTTCTTGACTCACTAAATCGCAGCCACTCACCGGGTGGGGCTCATGTTAACCTCCCTATGGTGTATATAAATGTACCTAGTTGGATGAATCGTATTACAGCCAGCTGGCCCAGTGTTAACACACCGGACTGATAATTTTACAATTCACTCGCCATGGGTTCGAACTCCACCGTACCGTGGTTTATATACCATATTTGTATAAGAATGTGTCATTGGTAGGTCCCCTTAAAACCTAGTAGACGTGGAATTAATAGATCCCCTTAAAACCTAGTAGACGTGGCAGTAGTAGGTCTCCCTTAAAACCTAGTAGACGTGGCAGTAGTAGGTCTCCCTTAAAACCTAGTAGACGTGGCAGTAGTAGGTCTCCCTTAAAACCTAGTAGACGTGGCAGTAGTAGGTCTCCCTTAAAACCTAGTAGACGTGGCAGTAGTAGGTCTCCCTTAAAACCTAGTAGACGTGGCAGTAGTAGGTCTCCCTTAAAACCTAGTAGACGTGGCAGTAGTAGGTCTCCCTTAAAACCTAGTAGACGTGGCAGTAGTAGGTCTCCCTTAAAGCCTAGTAGACGTGGCAGTAGGTCTCCCTTAAAACCTAGTAGACGTGGCATTAGTAGGTCTCCCTTAAAACCTAGTAGACGTGGCAGTAGTAGGTCTCCCTTAAAACCTAGTAGACGTGGCATTAGTAGGTCTCCCTTAAAACCTAGTAGACGTGGCAGTAGCAGGTCTCCCTTAAAACCTAGTAGACGTGGCAGTAGTAGGTCTCCCTTAAAACCTAGTAGACGTGGCAGTAGCAGGTCTCCCTTAAAACCTAGTAGACGTGGCAGTAGTAGGTCTCCCTTAAAACCTAGTAGACGTGGCAGTAGTAGGTCTCCCTTAAAACCCAGTAGACGTGGCAGTAGTAGGTGTCCCTTAAAACCTAGTAGACGTGGCAGTAGTAGGTCTCCCTTAAAACCTAGTAGACGTGGCAGTAGTAGGTCTCCCTTAAAACCTAGTAGAAAAGGACAGGTGAGAGGACTGAAGAAATTTTTTTGAAATTGGCATGTATACAGTTGTACCCCCTCCCCCCTCCTTGCATACCACGACATGTAAACTTGATAAAACCAGGATTTCAGGAAAGATTTTCATATTTTTAGCATTATACAAGCAAAACACATTTAGTGGGTTGCGTGTGCGAGTCTTGTACAGAATATTACCACGACTTGACAACATCAGAACTCGCGCACTTTGCATTTGATCACAATATTATCTCTATACGGACATATATAATTTTGGTACAACATCTCTTATACAGCTGGCTTTAATTCATCCGTAATACTGAGAGACAACAGGAAGAGAATAACTTCTTGTTAATTTCTGCAAGCCACGAGTTGAGAGGTAAACAAAGGAAGCCATTGCCAAGCTAAGCCAAGCCTGTAGACCACGAATATATTAACAGCACATGGTATAATCCTTGGTAATGGATACCCACAAATTGGTTTATAAAGACAAGTTAGTAAACATTAGGACATATTTATTAGAAAACGTTTCGGTCCTGGGATCTTGATCACTTCGAACACAGAGAGGTTAAAATGACAGTACGTATATGAAGGTGGAGAGTGAGGTGTGACACATAATGACATGAGGGAACAATGAAAAGTGGCAAATACAAGGCAATCCTGGCGACTCATTTGCTTCCCATTGTGGATAGAGACTTTCCTGACGGAGAAGGCATTTTCCAGCAGGATCTTGCTTCATGCCACACTTCCAGACAAATGCTGACATTCTTCGGTTGGCGCTAAGCGTTCTAAACTGACCTGACAACTCCTAACCTCATCCAAATTGGGAAACTATGGTCAATAACCAAACGCAGGATCGCGAAATAGGACTGTTCAGCTGTGGAGAAGTTAACTGCTGTTGTTACTAGGACCTGGTATGAGGACAAAACACTTGCCAAAATGTGTTCAGCGTTGGTCGATTCTATGGCAAAGCGTGTAACAATATTTATAAAAGCAAAAGGTAGTCATAACTTTTATTAAATCATCTGTCATATCACTGCTGTGTACTTTTCAAATAAACATTAATTTTCAAAATAAATGTCTTATTTCATCACTGTTCTAATTAATATGCATACTACTGAATGTACTAAGCTACTGGAAAGACCTGTTCAACATGGAAGTGCCAGAGAGCTTCTCCAAGTGCCAGAGAGCTTCTCCAAGTGCCAGGGAGCTTCTCCAAGTGCCAGGAAAAATCTCCAGGCCATAGAAGAGTTGATACAAGGAACATGTCAACTAACACGTCGCTGCAAAACCGTAAATTGTCTTGAAGCCTGAGGCACTTAGGAGTCTGTGGGTCACTGAAGAACCTGTCGTAGGACACTCAAGCCTGCAAGAATGCAGTCACTATGTAAGCCAGCAGCTCAAAGCTTCACTCAGGTGGACTGTGACATGCATAGTAGCGGCTGTGACAACAACCTAGGGTGCCTAGCGGCAGTGCCAAAAACCTAGGTTGCTTAGCGGCTGTGCCAACAATCCGGGTTAGCAGGTAAGTCAAGTAGACTGTACCAACACCCTGGGTTTTCTGACCACAAGCCACGTAGACCGCGTCAACATCCCAGGTTGACTGGCCCAAAGTCAGGTAGACTGTGGCAGAAAGCAGATTGTGAAAACAAGTTAGATGAATCGAGATAAACCAGACTAGAACTAGGACAGCTGCACACTTACGCGCTAAAACATATAGGTGAAGCAGTTAGCAGTGAAGGTTCAGATCAGTAACACTTTAGTAACTAAGCCGGAAAATATAGTGACTGCAAGAACTACCAGAAACAGAAACCGCAAATTTGGATTAATGTAGCCACTGAGATGACAAGTACTGTGGTATAACATTTCTTGAACGCTGAAGAAAAATTACGCACTGAAATTATAATTTAAATTTGAAAGATTCTGAGGCCTGGTCACAGACAGGAGGCCTGGTCACAGACCGGGCCGCGGGGGCGTTGACCCCCGAAACTCTCTCCAGGTAAACTCCAGGTATTGCTAAATACTATCTATAAAGTTTGAATCCCTGCAAAAGGCTGCAGCTGGTGCAACAAGAAGACTCAGAATGTTGAAGCATTACGGTTACTGGAAGAGCTAGAAACAACGTACGACAATTCTGGAAGACTTCCTGGACTGATCAATGGGACATATTTTTATTAAAATACAGAATCTCAGCAGTCACTGGCCAGCAAGAATAAGTGGCAACAGGAAGAGAAGGATAGGAGTGGAGGTGGTGAAAACACTCAAACAGACTGGTTGTGTGGAGAAATTTGGCCCCAGAGTGAGATAAGCAGAGGCAGCGGAGAAGGAGAGAGCCCAGAGTGATGTGCTTCGAAGATAACGTCGCGGACTAGAGCGCGCTAGCAACTGGTCGTCAAGTTCAGCTGCAACCTACATTAAGCCTTCCCCTATCGCAATATGGGTTGGTGACGATAGGTGGTGATGTCGGCAACTAGGGCGGCAGCGACGGGGGAGGTGAGAGATGGTAGAAAACTTTGATAAAGTGCCACTGATGCCAAGACGGAGGTAGAGGGAGATGCTGTGGTCAGATACTACTGGTGCTGATGCTAGCTTATTAGTCAGCAAGTGCTGGGGCCTAAATACACATTATGCAAGTTATGGTACTTTATTTACAAACACGTTTCCTTCATAAGAGACATCATCAGTACATGAATTGATAAGTCTCCGGCGGAGGAAAAAAAAAAATCTTAAATAAAATGATACAATCCTTGTATTGTGTTTTATTAACATATTGTGTGTATATTATACTATTTTACTGGCAACAGCTGGGGTGCACCAGCTGGCAACCTGACAAATAAAACACAATAAAAATATAATTCAGTTAAATTGTTGGAGTGACAATCTGTGTAGCTAATTCCGGAGGCTGCTGAAGAGTAGTGCCACTGGTACGGAAGGTTACAGTGCCAATGTGGTGCCAATGGTATGGAAGGTGACAGTGAAAATGTGGTACCACTGTAGGGAAGGTGGCAGAAATTGACTGTGTGGTGCCACAGGTACGGTGCCAGTTATCTGGAAGGTGGTACTCACAATGTGCATCAGGGGAGGGAGGGAACCAGGTTGAGACAATAAGGGAGAGAGGGAGGGAGGGAGAGAGATAGGGAGGGAGGGAGGGAGGGAGAGAGAGAGAGAAGGAGGGCTACATTAGTGGGTGCTCGTAAAGATGTCAGGAATGCTACGATCAGTGGCTGGTGACATTAACGTCGTTACCTCAGGCCAGGCCTTGTCAACACTCTTCTTACTGCCTACACTTTTCCCCCTCCGCCCCCCCTCTCTCTCTCTCTCTCTCTCTCTCTTATTTCCTCCCTCATTCACCACTTCCATCCCTCCATGCACTCGTCCACTTCCATCCTTCCATGTATTCCCCACCTCCATGCTTTCCCCGCCTCCATGCTTTCACCACCTCCATCCCTCCATACATTTCCCACTTCTATCCCTCCATGTATTCCCCACCTCCATCCCTCCATGCACTCGTCCCTCACGCTGGTGTTGTATACAATCTCGTCCAATAAAAAAATACCTTGACTAAAAAGGCACATACTACACATACACATACTGGCGAAACGTTGTATTACAAGTCAATATATATGCCTGGTAGATAAGACACATAGGCAACAGTTAGGCAACTTTATTCCGAAACGTTTCGCCTACACAGCAGGCTTCTTCAGTCGAATACAGAGAGTAGGCAGGAACAGTAGAGATGTGAAGACGATGTAATCAGTCCATCACCCTTGAAGTCGTAGAATTTGAGGTTGTCAGTCCCTCAGCCTGGAGAAGTTCAGTTCCATAGTCAGGAACTGAACTGAACTTCTCCAGGCTGAGGGACTGACAACCTCAAATTCTACGACTTCAAGGGTGATGGACTGATTACATCGTCTTCACATCTCTACTGTTCCTGCCTACTTTCTGTATTCGACTGAAGAAGCCTACTGTGTAGGCGAAACGTTTCGGAATAAAGTTGCCTAACTGTCTTATCTACCAACCTGTCGGTATTGTATACCATTTTGATGTTCAATATATATGCCTCTTTAAAGCGGCGGTGAGCTCCGTCATACTTCAACTACCAGTCGTTTACATTAATGGTACACAATACCGACAAGCTGATAAACAAGACTCACGTGTCTTGACTGGCGAAATGTTTTGCTTGTGCAGCAGTGTTTTTCAGTCGAATACGAAGACGTTGTTCTACTGGAGACAGTGGAGGTGGAGAGGTAATTTTAAAGTGTTTAATGTCTCAGCCTTGACTGAAAGTGATAAGTCCCTTAGCCCTGACTGAAAGTGATCAGCCCCTTAGCCTTGACTGAAAGTGATCGGTCCCTTAGCCTTGACTGAAAGTGATCAGCCCCTCAGCCTTGACTGAAAGTGATCAGTCCCCTAGCCTTGACTGAAAGTGATCAGTCCCTTAGCCTTGACTGAAAGTGATCGGTCCCTTAGCCTTGACTGAAAGTGATCAGTCCCTTAGCCTTGACTGAAAGTGATCGGTCCCTTAGCCTTGACTGAAAGTGATCAGTCCAGTAGTCATGATCTATCTAAATTCAGCAAGGGGCATGAGAGTGGAGTCTCGTGTAGTGAAGCTGGAGGAGAACTCCTGTACCTCTTCTCCAACTTCAAAGAATAAGCCTCCGCCCTCCATCCAGTATACAAGATTCCGTCCCTCCATCCGCTCGTTAGTTCGCCCGCCCCTCCGTCTCTCTCCTTCCACTCCGTCCGTCCTGCAGCCTCACCAATACTGCTAAAACCCCGTTATGCTCGGTAAAAAACCTCCGTTGATTGTGCAACTGCTCTGCTTACCATTACGAAATTTGTTGAATATTAGTTGAAACATTACGAAATTTGTTGAGTATCAGTTGAAACATTACGAAATTCTTCACTATCATCCGAAACATGATGAGTGTCATTGAATAACACCTATCCGCGGGGACGAAGGCATAAATTATGCTCCTCTTCCTTGAAGGTGTAAATTATGCTCATCGTCCTCGAAGGTGTAAATAATGCCCTTCTTTCCTGTAGGTGTGAATTATGCTCCTCTTTCCTGCAGGTGTAAATTATGTTGTAAATTATCCTCTCACTTGTCTTAGTCCTTGCACTCCCCTACTTCCATATATTCCTCATTCCCGTTATTTTCACTTTCTTACATATCCCCCTTTATAATGGCAGTAGTTGTAGCAACACTGGTAGTGATGGTAGTAGTTGTTGTAGGAACACTGGTAGTGATGGTAGTAGTTGTTGTAGCAACACTGGTAGTGATGGTAGTAGTTGTTGTAGCAACACTGGTAGTGATGGTAGTAGTTGTAGCAACACTGGTAGTGATGGTAGTAGTTGTAGCAACACTGGTAGTGATGGTAGTAGTTGTAGCAACACTGGTAGTGATGGTAGTAGTTGTAGCAACACTGGTAGTGATGGCAGTAGTTGTTGTAGCAACACTGGTAGTGATGGTAGTAGTTGTTGTAGCAACACTGGTAGTGATGGTAGTAGTTGTTGCAGCAACACTGGTAGTGATGGTAGTAGTTGTTGTAGCAACAATGGTAGTGGTAGTTACTGCAGCAACACTTGTTTTCAATCAATTTCTAATCAACCACCAGCTGCTGTGATGTCCACCTCAGTTTGTGTCAATGTCTGGTCAGAGATTATTTAGTGATGCGGGTGAGGACCTAAACTTGCTGGTGGTGGTGGTGCTGGGGGAGGTGCTGGGGGTGGTGCTGCTGGTGCTTGTGGTGGTGGTGGTGCTGCTGATGCTGGTGGTGGAGATAGTGCTGGTAGTGGTGGTTCTGCTGGTGCTGGTAACTTTCTTAAAGTGTCAAGGTGATCTCTGTTATCTCAATAATTTCAAAATGGTGGGAAACCTTTTAGTGAAAACGGTTTTCTTGATCATCCATTCACCTGCTGATGACAACCGTCACCAGGACAACCACCAGCCTCATCCACCCTCCCTCCCCTCGCTCACCACCCCCTCCCCTCACCATCTTCACCAGCACCTACATCTTAGTATTCTAAGGTACAATACCACCACCTCAAGATATAAACCACAACATCCAACTAACATTGGGAATTTATCTGCTGTTAGGTCCCTCAGGAAACGTTCCTTGATGCTGCTGAGGGTCTCTTGATCCAGGGCACGGTATGTGTCCTCCACTTCCCTGAGTGACGCCTGAATGCCTTCCACCCCCCTCTTCCCTACAGGTGCTGTATAATCCCTACGGGTTTAACTAAGTCCAGAGAGCCAACAGGTGCACGAACATCTGTTCGTTAGTCTTTCCCAACCTGGCAAACAAACCCGGGCCCTTTCCACAGTGAACCAAGTGCCCCTGCATGGTGTAACATATATGATACCATTTAACGTAAATACGAAATAAAACGAATGGAAGAAAACGTTATGGGGGAAATATGAAGAACATACACGGGATGATAAAATATGAAGAACATACACGGGATGATAAAATATGAAGAACATACACGGGATGATAAAATATGAAGAACATACACGGGATGATAAAATATGAAGAACATACAAGGGATGATAAAATATGAAGAACATACAAGGGATGATAAAATATGAAGAACATACAAGGGATGATAAAATATGAAGAACATACACGGGATGATAAAATATGAAGAACATACACGGGATGATAAAATATGAAGAACATACAAGGGATGATAAAATATGAAGAACATACACGGGATGATAAAATATGAAGAACATACAAGGGATGATAAAATATGAAGAACATACACGGGATGATAAAATATGAAGAACATACAAGGGATGATAAAATATGAAGAACATACACGGGATGATAAAATATGAAGAACATACAAGGGATGATAAAATATGAAGAACATACAAGGGATGATAAAATATGAAGAACATACAAGGGATGATAAAATATGAAGAACATACACGGGATGATAAAATATGAAGAACATACAAGGGATGATAAAATATGAAGAACATACACGGGATGATAAAATATGAAGAACATACAAGGGATGATAAAATATGAAGAACATACACGGGATGATAAAATATGAAGAACATACACGGGATGATAAAATATGAAGAACATACAAGGGATGATAAAATATGAAGAACATACAAGGGATGATAAAATATGAAGAACATACAAGGGATGATAAAATATGAAGAACATACACGGGATGATAAAATATGAAGAACATACACGGGATGATAAAATATGAAGAACATACAAGGGATGATAAAATATTGAAAGTGTAATAACAGTTATAAAGATAATTACATACAAGAGAATGTCAATGGAGGATAACAAATGAAATCTATAGAAGCTAGTAAGTGTGTGCGTGTGTGTGTACTCACCTATTTGTGGTTGCAGGGGTCGAGTCACAGCTCCTGGCCCCGCCTCTTCGCTGATTGCTACTAGGTCCTCTCTCTCCCTGTGTGTGTGTGTGTGTGTGTGTGTGTGTGTGTGTGTGTGTGTGTGTGTGTGTGTGTGTGTGTGTGTGTGTGTGTGTGTGTGTGTGTGTGTGTGTATGTGTGTGTGTGTGTGTGTGTGTGTGTATGTGTGTGTGTATGTGTGTGTATGTGTGTGTATGTGTGTATGTGTGTGTATGTGTGTGTATGTGTGTGTATGTGTGTGTATGTGTGTGTATGTGTGTGTGTGTATGTGTGTGTATGTGTGTGTATGTGTGTGTGTGTGTGTGTGTGTGTGTGTGTGTGTGTGTGTGTGTGTGTGTGTGTGTGTGTGTATGTGTGTGTGTGTGTATGTGTTTGTGTATGTGTGTGTATGTGTGTGTATGTGTGTGTGTATGTGTGTGTATGTGTGTGTGTATGTGTGTATGTGTGTATGTGTGTGTGTATGTGTGTGTGTATGTACTCACCTATTTGTGGTTGCAGGGGTCGAGTCATAGCTCCTGGCCCCGCCTCTTCACTGATTGCTACTAGGTCCTCTCTCTCCCTGCTCCATGAGCTTTATCATACCTCGCCTTAAAACTATGTATGGTTCCCGCCTCCACTACTTCACTTTCTAGGCTATTCCACGGCTTGACTACTCTATGACTGAAGAAATACTTCCTAACATCCCTTTGATTCATCTGAGTCTTCAACTTCCAATTGTGACCTCTTGTGTCTGTGTCCCATCTCTGGAACATCCCGTCTTTGTCCACCTCGTCTATTCCGCGCAGTATTTTATATGTCGTTATCATGTCTCCCCTGACCCTCCTGTCCTCCAGTGTCGTCAGGCCGATTTCCCTCAACCTTTCTTCGTAGGACAATCCCCGTAGCTCTGGGACTAGTCTTGTTGCAAACCTTTGCACTTTCTCTAATTTCTTGACGTGCTTGACAAGGTGTGGATGCCAAACTGGTGCTGCATACTCCAGTATGGGCCTGACGTAAATGGTATACAGAGTCTTGAACGAATCCTTACTGAGGTATCGGAACGCTATCCGTAGTTTGCCAGGCGCCCGTATGCTGCAGCAGTTATCTGATTGATGTGCGCCTCGGGAGATATGCTCGGTGTTATACTCACCCCCAGATCTTTTTCCTTGAGTGAGGTTTGCAGACTTTGGCCGTCTAAACTATATTGTGTCTGCGGTCTTCTTTGCCCTTCTTCAATCTTCATGTCTTTGCATTTGGCAGGGTTAAACTCAAGGAGCCAGTTGCTGGACCAGGCTTGTAGCCTGTCCAGGTCTCTTTGTAGTCCTGCCTGATCCTCATCCGATTTGATTCTTCTCATTAACTTCACATCGTCCGCAAACAAGGACACTTCTGAGTCTATCCCTTCCGTTATGTCATTCACATATACCAAGAACAGCACAAGTCCTAGGACTGACCCCTGTGGAACCCTGCTTGTCACAGGCGCCCACTCGGACACCTCGTCACGTACCATGACTCGTTGTTGCCTCCCTGTCAGGTATTCTCTGATCCATTGCAGTGCCTTTCCTGTTATGTGTGCCTGATCCTCTAGCTTTTGCAGTAACCTCTTGTGAGGAACTGTGTCGAAGGCCTTCTTGCAGTCCACAAAAATGCAGTCGATCCACCCCTCTCTCTTTTGTCTTACTTCTGTCACCTTGTCATAAAACTCTAATAGGTTTGTGACACAGGATTTTCCGTCCCTGAAATCATGCTGGTTGTCAATTATACACTTGTTTCTTTCCAGGTGCTCCACCACTCTCCTCCTGATGATCTTCTCCATGACCTTGCATACTATACATGTTAGTGATACAGATCTGTAGTTTAGTGCCTCATGTCTGTCTACCTTTTTAAAAATTGGGACTACATTTGCCATCTTCCATACCTCAGGGAGTTGCCCAGTTTCAAATGATGTGTTGAAGATCTTTGTTAACGGTACACACAATATCTCTGCTCCCTCTTTAAGGACCCACGGAGAGATGTTGTCTGGTCCCACCGCCTTTGAGGTGTCAAGTTCGCATAGCAGCTTCTTCACCTCCTCCTTGGTTATATGTACCTCATCCAGCACTTGCTGGTGCACCCCCCTGCTCTGATTTCCTGGAGTCCTACTGGTTTCCACTGTAAATACTTCTTTAAAACTTGTGTTGAGCTCCTGACATACCTCCCGGTCGTTTCTTGTGAATTCCCCATCACCCTTCCTCAGTCTGATTACCTGGTCCTTGACTGTTGTTTTCCTCCTGATGTGGCTGTACAACAGCTTCGGAAACCTTCGTTGCTAATACCCAACCCTTCGTTACTGCCACCAAGCCCCTTGTTACTACTTCCTATCCCTTCCTTACCACCACCCAACCCTTTGTTACTACCACCCAGACCCACGTACTATAACCCAGACCCACGTACTATCACCCAGACCCACGTACTACCACCCACACCCACGTACTATCACCCACACCCACGTACTATCACCCAAACCAACGCACTATCATCCACACCCACGTACTATCACCCAAACCCACGTACTATCACCCACACCCACGTACTACCACCCACACCCACGTACTATCACCCAGACCCACGTATTTTCACAGAGACCCACGTACTATCACCGAGACCCACGTACTATCACCCACATCCGCGTACTTTCACCAAGACCCACGTACTATCACCCAGACCCACGTACTATCACCCGCACCCACGTACTATTACCCGGACCCACGTACTACCACCCAGACCCACGTACTTCCACCCAGACCCACGTACTATCACCCAAACCCACGTACTATAACCCAAACCCACGTACTATCACCCAGACCAACGTACTATCACCCAGACCCACGTACTACCACCTAGACCCACGTACTACCACAAAGACCCACGTACTATCACCCAGACACATGTACTATTACCCAGACTCACGTACTACCACCCAGACTCGCGTACTATCACCCAGACCCATGTACTATTACCCAGACCCACGTACTGTCACCCAGACCCTAGTACTACCACCCAGACCCACGTACTACCACCCAGACCCACGTACTATCACCCAGACCCACGTACTATCACCCAGACCCACGTACTACCACCCAGACCCACGTACTATCACCCAGACCCACGTACTATCACCCAGACCCACGTACTATTTCCCAGACCCCCGTACTACCACCCAGACCCACGTACTATTACCCAGACCCACGTACTACCACCCAGACCGAGGCACTATTACCCAGACCCACGTACTATCACCCAGACCCACGTACTATCACCGAGACCCACGTACTATCACCCAGACCCACGTACTATTACCCAGACCAACGTTCTATCACCCAGACCCACGTACTATTACCCAGACCAACGTACTATCACCCAGACCCACGTACTATCAACAAGACCCACGTACTATCACCCAGACCAACGTACTATCACCCAGACCCACGTACTATCACCGAGACCCATGTATTATCACCCAGACTCACGTACTATCACCCAGACCCACGTACTATCACCCAGACCCACGTACTATCACCCAGACCCACGTACTATCGCCCAGACCCACGTACTATCACCGAGACCCACGTACTATCAACCAGACCCACGCACTATCACCCAGACCCACGTACTATCACCCAGACCCACGTACTATCAATCAGACCCACGTACTATCACCCAGACCCACGTACTACCACCCAGATCCACGTACTGTCACCCAGACCCACGTACTATCACCCAGACCAACGTACTATTACCAAGACCCACGTACTATCACCCAGACCCAAGTACTATCACCCAGACCCACGTACTATCACCCACACCCACGTAGTATCACCCAGACCAACGTACTACCACCTAGACCCACGTACTATCACCCAGACCCATGTACTATCGCCCAGACTCATGTACTATCACCGAGACCCACGTACTACCACCCAGATCCATGTACTATCACCCAGACCCACGTACTATCACCCAGACCCACGTACTATCAATCAGACCCACGTACTATCACCGAGACCCACGTACTGCCACCCAGATCCATGTACTATCACCCAGATCCATGTACTATCACCCAGACCCACGTACTATCACCCAGATCCACGTACTATCAATCAGACCCACGTACTATCACCGAGACCCACGTACTATCACCCAGATCCATGTACTATCACCCAGATCCACGTACTATCACCCAGACCCACGTACTATTACGCAGACCCACGTACTGTCACCCAGACCCTAGTACTACCACCCAGACCCACGTACTACCACCCAGACCCACGTACTATCACCCAGACCCACGTACTATCACCCAGACCCACGTACTACCACCCAGACCCACGTACTATTACCCAGATCCACGTCCTACCACCCAGACCGAGGCACTATTACCCAGACCCACGTACTATCACCCATACCCACGTACTATCACCGAGACTCACGTACTATCACCCAGACCCACGTACTATTACCCAGACCAACGTTCTATCACCCAGACCCACGTACTATCACCCAGGCCCACGTACTATTACCCAGACCAACGTACTATCATCCAGACCCACGTACTATCACTAAGACCCACGTACTATCACCCAGACCAACGTACTATCACCCAGACCCACGTACTATCACCCAGAACCACGTACTATCACCGAGACCCACGTACTATCGCCCAGACCCACGTACTATCACCGAGACCCACGTACTATCAACCAGACCCACGCACTATCACCCAGACCCACGTACTATCACCCAGACCCACGTACTATCAATCAGACCCACGTACTATCACCCAGACCCACGTACTACCACCCAGATCCACGTACTATCACCCAGACCCACGTACTATCACCGAGACCCACGTACTATCACCCAGACCCACGTACTATTACCCAGACCAACGTACTATCACCCAGACCCACGTACTAACACCCAGACCCACTTACTATTACCTAGACCAACTTACTATCACCCAGACCAACGTACTATCACCCAGACCCACGTACTGTCACCCAGACCCACGTATTATCACCCAGACTCACGTACTAATACCCAGACCCACGTATTATCACCCAGACCCACGTACTATCACCCAGACCAACGTACTATCACCCAGACCCACGTACTATCACCCAGACCAACGTACTACCACCAAGACCCACGTACTAACACCCAGACCCACGTACTATCGCCCAGACCCACGTACTATCACCGAGACCCACGAACTATCACCCAGACCCACGTACTATCACCCAGACCCACGTACTGTCACCCAGACCCACGTACTATCAATCAGACCCACGTACTATCACCCAGACCCACGTACTACCACCCAGCTCCACGTACTATCACCCAGACCAACATACTATCACCCAGACCCATGTACTATCACCCAGACCCACGTACTATCACCCAGACCAACGTACTATCACCCAGACCAACGTACTATCACCCAGACCAACGTACTATCACCCAGATCCACGTACTATCATCCAGACCCACGTACTATCACCCAGACCCACGTACTATCACCCAGACCCACGTACTATCACCCAGACCCACGTACTATCACTCAGACCAATGTACTATCACCCAGACCCACGTACTATCACCCAGACCCACGTACTACCACCCAGACCCACGTACTATCACCCAGACCCACGTACTATCACCCAGACCCACGTACTATCACCCAGACCCACGTACTATCACTCAGACCAATGTACTATCACCCAGACCCACGTACTATCACCCAGACCCACGTACTACCACCCAGACCCACGTACTATCACCCAGACTCACGTACTATCACCCAGACCAACGTACAACCCAGACCCACGTACTATCACCCAGACCCACGTACTATCACCCAGACCAACGTACTATCACCCAGACGAACGTACTATCACCCAGACCAACGTACTATCAACCAGACCAACATACTATCACCCAGACCCACGTACTATCACCCAGACCCACGTACTATCACCCAGACCCACGTACTATCACCCAGACCCACGTACTATCACCCAGACCCACCTACTATCACCCAGACCAACGTACTATCACCCAGACCCACTTACTGTCAACCAGACCAACGTACTATCACCCAGACCAAAGTACTATCACCCAGACACACGTACTATTACCCAGACCCACGTACTACCACCCAGACCAACGTACTATTACCCAGACCCACGTACTACCACCCAGACCGAGGCACTGTTACCCAGACCCACGTACTATCACCCAGACCCACGTACTATCACCGAGACCCACGTACTATCACCCAGACCCACGTACTATTACCCAGACCAACGTACTATCACCCAGACCCACGTACTAACACCCAGACCCACTTACTATTACCTAGACCAACTTACTATCACCCAGACCCACGTACTATCACGAAGACCCACGTACTATCACCCAGACCAACGTACTATCACCCAGACCCACGTACTGTCATCCAGACCCACGTACTATCACCTAGACCAACGTACTACCACCCAGACCCATGTACTATCACCGAGACCCACGTACTATCGCCCAGACCCAAGTACTGTCACCCAGACCCACGTACTATCACCCAGACCCACGTACTATCAAGCAGACCCACGTACTATCACCCAGACCCACGTACTATCACCCAGACCCACGTACTATCAATCAGACCCACGTACTATCACCCAGACCCACGTACTATCACCCAGACCAACGTACTATCACGCAGACCCACGAACTATCACCCAGACCAACGTACTATCACCAAGACCCATGTGCTATCACCCAGACCCACGTTCTATAACCCAGACCCACGTACTATCACCCAGACCCACGTATTATCACCCCGACCAACTTACTACCACCCAGACCCACGTACTATCACCCAGACTCACGTACTATCGCCCAGACCCACGTACTATCACCGAGACCCACGTACTATCACCCAGACCCACGTACTATCACCCAGACCCACGTACTATCACCCAGACCCACGTACTATCACCCAGACCCACGTACTATCAATGAGACCCACGTACTATCACCCAGAATCACGTACTACCTCCCAGATCCACGTACTATCACCCAGACCCACGTACTATCACCCAGACCAACGTACTATCACCCAGACCCACGTACTATCACCCAGACCAACGTACTATCACCCAGACCAACGTATCATCACCCAGACCAACGTACCATCACCCAGACCAACGTACCATCATCCAGACCAACGTACCATCACCCAGACCAACGTACCATCACCCAGACCAACGTACCATCACCCAGACCAACGTATTATCACCCAGACCAACGTACTATCACCCAGACCAACGTACCATCACCCAGACCAACGTACCATCACCCAGACCAACGTACCATCACCCAGACCAACGTACCATCACCCAGACCAACGTACCATCACCCAGACCAACGTATTATCACCCAGACCAACGTACTATCACCCAGACCAACGTATCATCACCCAGACCAACGTACCATCACCCAGACCAACGTACCATCACTCAGACCAACGTACCATCACCCAGACCAACGTATTATCACCCAGACCAACGTACTATCACCCAGACCAACGTACCATCACCCAGACCAACGTACCATCACCCAGACCAACGTACCATCACCCAGACCAACGTACCATCACCCAGACCAACGTACCATCACTCAGACCAACGTACCATCACCCAGACCAACGTACCATCACCCAGACCAACGTACCATCACCCAGACCAACGTACTATCACCCAGACCAACGTATCATCACCCAGACCAACGTACCATCACCAAGACCAACGTACCATCACCCAGACCAACGTACCATCACCCAGACCAACGTACCATCACCAAGACCAACGTACCATCACCCAGACCAACGTATTATCACCCAGACCAACGTACTATCACCCAGACCAACGTACCATCACCCAGACCAACGTACCATCACCCAGACCAACGTACCATCACCCAGACCAACGTACCATCACCCAGACCAACGTACCATCACCCAGACCAACGTACCATCACCCAGACCAACGTATCATCACCCAGACCAACGTATCATCACCCAGACCAACGTACCATCACCCAGACCAACGTACCATCACCCAGACCAACGTACTATCACCCAGACCAACGTACCATCACCCAGACCAACGTACCATCACCCAGACCAACGTACCATCACCCAGACCAACGTACCATCACCCAGACCAACGTACTATCACCCAGACCAACGTACCATCACCCAGACCAACGTACCATCACCCAGACCAACGTACCATCACCCAGACCAACGTACTATCACCCAGACCAACGTACCATCACCCAGACCAACGTACCATCACCCAGACCAACGTACCATCACCCAGACCAACGTACCATCACCCAGACCAACGTACTATCACCCAGACCAACGTACCATCACCCAGACCAACGTACCATCACCCAGACCAACGTACTACCACCAGATATCTCAGGATCACTTCTTCACCAAGCATTGAAATCTCCTAACGTTTCGCTATTATTATATACCTTTACCTCAGCTCACAAGCTAAGAAGTGTTTCCCAAGAGCCCTTCAGGCACCTTGATTATCTGATATATAATAGGTGTACACTTTTCAATGTGCCATGATGTTGAAGGGCTCTTGGTTCAAGTAACCGGAGGGTCTCTCTCTTTGAATCATGTGTGCCACTCATTTCCCAGGCAGTGTATGACCACTAAGACTTGAACGCTTCCGCGTTAATGTAACTAAAGAATAGCTTAGATAACAGTTTATTGAATATGATCCATACACTATGTGTAATGAGCAGTGTGACAGTGGAGCCTTGATGCCTGATGCTGTCTGAATCTTACGGGTTTAAAGTCTCCTCATGAACATAACACGGAGTGTACTTCTGGTGAAGAAGTAGGATAGGTCGAGCTGGCATGTCCACTAATAATAAGCCCAACACTGTTCTCTCTGCCACACACTGTGTATCAAGGTCACTGCTGTGACCCACTACTCTGGAGGTGTCAGACGTGACTCTCCCTCCTGCTGAAGGAGAGGAGAGGGAGGCGGAGGAGGGGTGAAGGGAAGGAGGGAGAGGGAATGGAGAAGTGAGAAGAATTGAAGGAATGAGAGGACGTGAAGGATGGCGAGGGGGGTGAAGGAAGGTTAGGGGGTGAGAGAGGAATAAGATGAAAGGGAGTGGAGGATTAATAGGGTAAGAAGGGGTGGAGGAGGTATAGGGTGAGGAGAGACAGGTAGTGGAGGTAGAGGCTATGAAGGGAGGGAGGGATGGTAAAGGGGGGGTGACACAGGTGGAGTGGTGGTGACCAGCGGCCGATGATTTACATAATGCATGATAACAGTGATAGGGGCAAGGCTTTACGATCAATTACCGCTGGACCACTGAGTGGTGGTGTTCCCCTCCCCACCCACCACCACCCACTACCCATCACCACACACAACCTTCCTTTAATTCACCACTACCACCACCAATGTCACCATTACTCACACCACCAGTAATGACACATAAACCGACACTACCACCACCAGAATCACCACCAATACCTTAAAATATACATACATTATATGTATATATATATATATATATGTATATATATATATATATATATATGTATATATATATATATATATATATGTATATGTATATATATATATATATATATATATATATATATGTATATATATGTATATATATGTATATATATGTATATATATATATGTATATATATGTATATATATATATATATATGTATATATATATATATATACACGTATATATACATATATTCACACAGAAACAAACACAGCCTGGCCTCCCCCACCAACACTAGAGGACATCATATTCTTGTTATGCTGGGTTGGTGTTGGTGCTGAGATGATAGTCGCGGCCACAACGTATGCAACTCTTACACTTTATGACCATCTTTATCTCTTATATTTATCGTAAGGCGATAAGAATGTGGAGAGGGAGGGAGGGACGAGAGGGAGGAAGGGATAGGGATAGAGGGAGCGGGAGACAGAGGGAGCGAGAGAGGAAGAGGATTTATTTATTTATTTTATTTACAGAGCACTAGAACCGTTTGTTGATTTTGCTTAGAAGCACCCGAACTTTAATTTGCTAACAAAACATTAGCGCCGCTTGTTTATTCGATATTTTAAGCATAAACATATACTTTAAACGATATACGTAATTCTTTCTGTGTCACCAAATTTAGAAGAAAGAGGAAATATTCCAACTATTTACGTCGAAAGAGATGCTGAGTTGTCAGCAAGTCCCCGGAAGGAAGAGTGGCACCTCCTCCCCAGAGAAGAGGCTCCAACCCACTAGTACAAATCACTCAAACCGCACCACCACGTTAATGAAATAGTATCAGGGTAGGGGAAGAGATAAAAGGAGGTGGGGGAAGCAGGCCATCGGGGCTGTGGCCACAGGAAGTTGAGGTCTGAGGCTGGAGTGCAAGGATGAGGCTTGAAGCTGGAGGAGAAGGTTGAAGTCGAGGAGGAAGTCATAGGCGATCAAAGGAGCTCAGTTGAGGAAGGAGATCGGAGAAGGAAGGAAATAAAAAATTAGAGAAAGAAGAAAGAAGACGAGGAAAGAGAGACCAGAGAAGAAGACATGAAAGAGTGAAAAGGGAAGAGGAGAAAAACAAGGTTGAGTGGTAGAATAAGAAGATGGGGAGTACAAGGGGTGTTGGCAGTGGGCAACGGAGAAATCTAAGTGAATGAATTAAAGTACAAGGCCTTTAGTGAAAAGTATGAGCAACTGAAGGAAGCAAGTTTCACTAGAGTGGGGAGAAAGAAGTCGGTGAAGTGTTGTAAATGTTTCAGAAAGAAATTTTAAAAGTTTGTAGCAAAGTTTTGTGCTTACATGTGGGAAGGTGCACGAGAGAAATGATTTGTCGAATGTTGAGGTGAAAATAACAGAAAATAACAGAATACAAAAGATTTAACAATGTAAAAAAATATACAAAGATGGCAAAAACATGGAGAGGAGGCTTAAAGAACGGTAAGCACAAAACAAGAGTAAATTAAAAAAAAAACAAGTGGGTCATTATCATCCAATTTTGCCGAGAATAACAAATGTTTTGAAGCAGAGTGGGTGTGACGCAACCTGAGGAACAATGTAACTGTTAACAGTAAAACTCACAAGATGTTAAGACTTTAAGTAAAATTTGTCTGGGTGACTCTTGTCATTCTGTTTTTGAAAGAAAATTGAGTATTATTATAAAATTTGTGATAAATAATTAATGGAGCATTAATACTTGCTTTCAATAAGGTTCACTACTTCATCTTTTATGTAATCTGCAAAAAACGTTAATAATGAGGCATCACCTGACCTGCTGACAGTGAGCCTTCTACAGTATTCTTAGCAACACAGCGACCCGGCCATGGGAGCGGTGACCCCCAAAATTCTCTTCAGGCTGCCGTGATGCTGATGAAGAGCTCTTAATTTGAAAAACTGGACCTATTACCCTCTTGGCTCAAATCTAATTTTCCTCTCGTTGTTCCCAGGCGACGTATAATCCTTGCGGATTTAGCGGTTCCTCGTTCATATGACAATAGCTAACCTTTAACACTTAAGAGTCATCGTGTTCATATATTTGTTTCTCTTGTCTTATTCTTCTATGTTGTAATTCATTCTTCTGAAGATGTGAAGACACAGTAACACTTGGGTTATTTGTGTCAACTTTTCCTTGATGTTGCACATGTGTGTGTGTGTGTGTGTGTGTGTGTGTGTGTGTGTGTGTGTGTGTGTGTGTGTGTGTGTGTGTGTGTGTGTGTGTGTGTGTGTGTGTGTGTGTGTGTGTGGACACATAAGTAGACACGAGTCTAAAACAGGTTCGATACAGTTTTTAACTTCATGTTCTAAACGAGGAACGAGTTTAATTTGTATCTATCATGCAGCCATAAATTTCGTCTTTATCTAGGTGTTTCAAACCAGGCTTAAAACACCTAGATAGAGAAGCAGTTTTATATCCTGGCCTTTTAAACGGGTTTAGAAAAGAAAGACAACCAAGTCACTGTTGACATTTTAAAAAGTAGTCAAAATATTCGTGGTGTTCTAAATGGAATATATTTACCATTGCGCATGTAACAAAAGTATGACCAAAGTTGTTATCATTATCATTTACATAAAGAATTGTTCAACCGTCTGGTTATTTCAGCATCCTTACCTCCCCTGACACAGAAGAAGAATTTCCTACTGTCTTATGACTTATCAACGTTTTTAGTGTTTATTTCATCCTGTTCATGTTTCACCCCCTCTCCCTACTTAAATATAAGTATCATATAAGCCCCTTTACAGGGTTCAAATATCTGCCTTAAGTATAGTACAATGAATGACTGAAGACCCGAGCAACAGGTTCACACACTGTCTCTGCCCCTTCTCCGGTCATACGTTGCCAGGACCCATTACTTTCCTCTGCTAAATCTTCGCGAATATCCTGCATTTTTATCAAGACTGGTGGATTGGACTCATCGACTCCAGGCTAAGGGACTGATTGTTTCAAACTCCTCCTCTTCTTCCACCTTTCTCCGCACTAGACTGAAGAAGCCACTGGCTGGCGAAACGTATCCAGAATAAAGATACCCAAATGCTGCACAAGCGTCTCAATTATCATACTGATTTCCTCTGTTATCTCCTCTCTGAATACCCCAAAAAATTATTTACTAAGTTCCTTGTGAAAATCTCTGTCATCTACCCTAAGTACGTTCTTTTTCCGGTTTCAGCCGTAGTACTGGCTGTTCATGGTTATCGTTATACAATGTCATAGTTTATTTAGCATTTGATGATAGGGAGCTCTCAGAATCACTTTCAAGTGCTTTCTCAGACCCACCCTTCATCCACTATTCCTTGCTAGCATTGTAAACATTACAAGAATCTACATCTACACACACACACACACACACACACACACACACACACACACACACACACACACACACACACACACACACACACACACACACACACACACACACTACACATTATAACATCTTGCAGATGTTACAATGACAATAACCAAACCACCATGCACAACAACCATCACGACGACCAAAATAATATCACAACCACAAGCATTCTCACAACCAGTATCAGCAATAATAACCACCCACAACCACACCAACCATAACCACCCACAACCACACCAACCATAACCACCCACAACCACACCAATCATAACCACCCACAACCACACCAATCATAACCACCCACATCCACACCAACCATAACCACCCACAGTCACACCAACCATAACAACCCACAACCACACCAACCATAACCACCCACAACCACACCAATCATAACCACCCACAGTCACACCAACCATAACCAACCACAGTCACACCAACCATAACAACCCACAACCACACCAACCATAACCACCCACAACCACACCAATCATAACCACCCACAACCACACCAATCATAACCACCCACAACCACACCAACCATAACCACCCACAGTCACACCAACCATAACCACCCACAACCACACCAATCATAACCACCCACAACCACACCAATCATAACCACCCACAACCACACCAACCATAACCACCCACAACCACACCAACCATAACCACCCACAACCACACCAACCATAACCACCCACAACCATACCAACCATAACCACCCACAACCACACCAATCATAACCACCCACAACCACACCAATCATAACCACCCACAACCACACCAACCATAACCACCCACAGTCACACCAACCATAACAACCCACAACCACACCAACCATAACCACCCACAACCACATCAATCATAACCACCCACAACCACACCAATCATAACCACCCACAACCACACCAACCATAACAACCCACAACCACACCAATCATAACCACCCACAACCACACCAATCATAACCATCCACAACCACACCAACCATTACCACCCACAACCACACCAATCATAACCACCCACAACCACACCAATCATAACCACCCACAACCACACCAACCATAACCACCCACAGCCATACCAACCATAACCACCCACAACCACACCAACCATAACCACACCAATCATAACCACCCACAACCACACCAACCATAACCACACCAATCATAACCACCCACAACCACACCAACCATAACCACACCAATCATAACCACCTACAACCACACCAATCATAACCACCCACAACCACACCAACCATAACAACCCACAACCACACCAATCATAACCACCCACAACCACACCAATCATAACCATCCACAACCACACCAACCATAACCACCCACAACCACACCAAGCATAACCACCCACAACCACACCAACCATAACAACCCACAACCACACCAATCATAACCACCCACCACACCAATCATAACCACCCACAACCACACCAACCATAACAACCCACAACCACACCAATCATAACCACCCACAACCACACCAATCATAACCATCCACAACCACACCAACCATAACCACCCACAACCACACCAAGCATAACCACCCACAACCACACCAACCATAACCACCCACAGCCACACCAACCATAACCACCCACAACCACACCAATCATAACCACCCACAACCACACCAATCATAACCACCCACAACCACACCAATCATAACCACCCACAACCACACCAATCATAACCACCCACAACTACACCAATCATAACCACCCACAACTGCCACATCCACAACCACACCAACATAAATGTGGTAGGGACCAAACTATAAGCCTACAACACACATCACCTTAATTTATACCTGGTCAAGCCTACTCTCTCATCAACAGCCAGATAAACCTGCTCCACAGTGTATGTACGTGACCGCCAGACTCCCACCGTATATGTACGTGCCCGCCAGACTACCACCGTGTATGTATGTGGCCGCCAGACTCCCACCGTGTGTGTATGTGACCGCCAGACTCCCACAATGTATGTATGTGACCGCCAGACTCCCACCGTGTATGTATGTGACCGTCAGACTCCCACAGTGTACGTATGTGACCGCCAGACTCCCACAGTGTATGTATGTGACCGCCAGACTCCCACAGTGTATGTGACCGCCAAACTCCCACAGTGTATGTGACCGCCAGACTCCCACAGTGTATGTGACCGCCAGACTCCCACAGTGCATGTGGGCGCCAGACTCCCACAGTGTATGTCTGTGACCGCCAGACTCCCACAGTGTAAGTGGGCGCCAGACTCCCACCGTGTATGTATGTGATTGCCAGACTCCCTCTGTGTATGTGACCGCCAGACTCCCACCGTGTATGTATGTGACCGCCAGATTCCCACAGTGTATGTATGTGACCGCCAGACTCCCACTGTGTATGTGGCCGCCAGACTCCCAACGTGTATGTATGTGACCGCCAGACTCCCAAAATACACAGGGTAATAGCGAGACACCACCCTCGGTTCCTCTTCTCCTCACTTCCCTATCCCCCCTTACCTCAGCCTTCACCTCCCTGCCCGCCTTAGTGTCAGTCCCTGTCCCACCATGGTGCCCATACAACACTTCTGCCCCACCATGGTGCTCGTGCACTATCTCTGCCCCACCATGGTGCCCATGCACCACCTCTGCCCCACCATGGTGCTCGTGCACTGTCTCTGCCCCACCATGGTGCTCGTGCACTGTCTCTGCCCCACCATGGTGCCCGTGCACTGTCTCTGCTCCACTATGCCCATGCACCGCCTCTGAACCACTATGGTGCCCATGCACCACCTCTGCCCCACCATGGTGCTCGTGCACTGCCCCTGCCGCACCCTGGTGCCCCTACTAACAATACGTCTTGTCATTATTCTCAAGAGTACATGTTAAGAAGGAAAATCGCGAACAAGGTGATGCTGGTGTCATACATACTGTTACTTAATGGGGGGAGTGGAGGGGGAGGGTGAATGGGCAGAGAAGGGGCAGGGGGAGTGGGAGGGGTAAGAAGGGTAGGCAGAGATAAAGGGGAGGCAGAGAGGGAGAAGAGGTGAAGTAGAGAGGGAGAGTCAGGAGCCTTACAGAAACAGGCACGTGTGTACATTAAACAGAAACAGACAAGTGTGTGTACATTAAACCGTTCACATGTAGTTATTGTCTCACATTACATGAATCGCAAAATAAAACTATTAAGGATCTATTTTTCACATACTGAAATCCATATCTATAAAACGTTTCAAATCACCGGCCAGAAGTGTGAGCAAATTTAGACGAAAGGGTAAATATCCCCACCATTTATGATGAAAGAGATACTACGTTTTTAGCCAGTCAAGCACCTTGTGGGAAGAGCGGTATCCCTCTCAGAAAAGAGGAAGAGGGAGAGTGAGAGAGCGAGAGCAAGAGCGAGAGAGCGAGAGCAAGAGCGAGAGAGAGAGAGAGAGAGAGAGAGAGAGAGAGAGAGAGAGAGAGAGAGAGAGAGAGAGAGAGAGAGAGAGAGAGAGAGAGAGAGAGAGAGAGAGAGAGCGAGAGAGAGAGAGAGAGAGAGAGAGAGAGAGAGAGAGAGAGAGAGAGAGAGAGAGAGAGAGAGAGAGAGAGCGACTGGGTGACGCCCCATTTTTTCATACTTATCAATAATCAGTGGGCAGCCATTACCGTCGCTAATTAACACGGCCCCAACACCCGCGTGTCAAAGCTAAGATAACACGCCCGCTCCATCCTACCTTCACCCAAAGGTGAAAAAATATATGTATTTACATATATACACTTATACACATATCTTAGTATACATATACACACTGACTAGATGACATCGATGAGCAGGTAACTAACTTGTTATACATCAGCGTACAGTTACTCAGAGAGAACAGGTCTAATACTAGTTAGCTGCAACAAATATAGACAAACGCAGTACAACTCGTGGTGAAGGTTCGAGACTCCGTCCGCTAAGCACGAGACACACGCACACACTGTTTATGTTGTACTTTGGTTGCTATAATTCACTGCGAATTTAACAATAAAAGAGGACTCATTACAGCTTCCGACTCTGGTGTCAGAATGCTCACAGTGTCATGATGATAATAAAACCAAAGTTTGTACTGAACAAATGCAGTGTGAGCATTTGTCAGCGCCTAGGATGGTGCTCAGAATTATTCCCAGGTAAATGCGTAATGTATTAGGTCTAGACTTGTGTCTACCATTACTTCTATTTCTGTCAATACGAACGAAATATTTACAGTGCCATGAATGTAACACTTTTATATGTGTATAAGACTGGGAATAATCCCGACACACATGTGTTTGGCACAGCGAGTATTGTGTGACACACGTGTGTAATAGGTGGAATTGTGTGACACCCCTGTGTAATAGTTGGTATTGTGTATTATATATGACATATATAATAAAAGAAGCACAATACCGTGGCTGGAACAATACACAAATAACCCACACATAGGAGAGAGGAGCTTACATCGACACATATACACATACATATGGAGACAGTAAACGTTATATAGAGAATGACTGAATGTGCCGTCAAATGGGTTTATGAAAGATGAAGTCAGTCACAGACGAGGTGAGGGAAAGAGAGAGTTTTAGTTCTTGAGGCAGCTATGGAAAGAAATCTTTTAGAGGAAATTAAAAGACTAAATGAGTGGCAATATAAAAAAAAATGTGCCCAAAGAATACGGAGTAACGTATACTTGGAAGAGTGAGCCTACATTCACCTAGTCTACAGAGAATAGCAGCTCCCTTCATATTTTCTCAGGAAGTGTAAGAAGACACACACACAGAGCAGACACTATCCCTTAACTTTTATCTTTATCCCTAACACTAGTTCAGATGTAAGCATAACCAAGGGGTTCTGTTACGTAACATCAGAGTAACTAATACCTCCACTATCCAAGACTTCATCAGAACCTGAGTAACCAATCCCGAAGGCAGTGATGCCGGTGATTACAATTACTGCGTGTGAAGGTTGCCAGGAAAAGCACACTGGTGGACCCTTAAGAAATTTGAAACCGTTTATTAGAGAAGATAAATATGCCTGAACAATCGATTGCATAAAGAACGAATGTGTAATTTATAGTAATGAAGAATAGTTATGAAGTTAACAGATTTCTGTTTCTGCTGAAGTGCGTTTACAGCTGGAGTGCATTTATAAACCATACCACGGGCGGGGTTAGAACCCGCGATCAGTCTCTCAAAACACCAGACCGTCTCGTTAGGCACTGGGCCAGCTGGGAGACTTTCTGATCGCGGGTTCTAACCCCGCCCGTGGTATGATATGTTTGCAATGGTGGCATTACGATATCGTCAGTCGTTCATTTATAGGTGGGGTGCGTCTATGAGTGGAGTGTCTACAACTGGGGAGCATATATTGTTGGGGTGAGGGAACAAGTGTGGTAGACGCTTCATTCTATTAGTTCAAATGAATCATGGGGTGAAGATAAACTGTGGCAACATGAAATACTATGTACCGATAGCACACACACACACACACACACACACACACACACACACACACACACACACACACACACATTTGCATACGCTCCACTTACTAATAGATGCTATAAACTAAAACAGCAAATGGGCCATTCAATGAACCTAAAAAATCAGATTATATCTCTAGACTTCCTGACAGTTTACTGAGCAATAATAAAAAACAAGATTATCGTTATGTATCAATAATATAACACCAAACTGTTTGTGTGATTTAATAATTTAACATCCAGTCTACCTGAATCAATAATTACCGGAAAATCTGCTTACATAAGTAGGTTCAGAAGACACTGCTTACATAAGTAGGTTCAGCAGACAATCTGCTTATATAAGTAGGTTCAGCAGACAATCTGCTTACGTTAGTCAATAATTTAACACCCCGGGTGAGGTAAATTAGCATAGTTACTCAGTGATTCCCTGACTGGAGTCAATTAGGCAGGAACCTGTCTAACCTTGAATACCAAGTCATTTTTCTTGTTCTGTACGCAACGTTTCGTTAAGATCTTCCACACGTTTCGTTTAATTCCTTCATTTATTTCGTTAAACTCTTTCACACAACATTTCGCGCAACATCTTAACATATTCAAACATTTCGCTAAAATCTGAACAATGATAACAACAGCTCGCTCTTCCACACCAAAATTAACTTGTAATTTATGTATCTAAAACATCATTCGAATTTCTAAATATATTTATTTTCAGGTTGTTTTTAACATTCAAAATGTTTTAACATTCATATAGAATGTTTTTAACATTCATAATGGCTGTTTTAACATTTATACAGGATGTTTTAACATTCAGACAAGCTGATTTAACATTTATACAGGATGTTTTAACATTCATACAAGCTGATTTAACATTTATACAGGATGTTTTAACATTCATACAATGTTTTAACATTTATACAGGATGTTTTAACATTCATACAATCTGTTTTAACATTTATACAGGATGTTTTAACATTCATACAATCTGTTTTAACATTTATACAGGATGCTTTAACATTCATACAAGCTGTTTTAACATTCATACAATGTTTTAACATTTATACAGGATGTTTTAACATTCATACAATCTGTTTTAACATTCATACAAGCTATTTTAACATTCATACAAGCTGTTTTAACATTCATACAGGTTTGGATGTTATTATATAACCTATAGACCTACTTCCACCCATGTATTCATCGAATATAATACCACCTACGACTGCTGCACCTCACCTGCCTACAGTATATAAGCCACTTCTTCCTATATGTGCTGTATTCTATTCAAGATTGATGGACTAATAACATTGACTCCAGGCTGAGGGACTGATTACCTCAAACTCAGTTATGATCTTCACTCTTCTTTCCTCAGTAAAGATACGCAAGTGTTGCACATGTGACTAATTTATCAACTAGTCCCGTCTTGCCGTCACGGAACCTGCCACGATATAACATAAACAATGATGCGGGCCTTCTGGCCAGTGACAGGCAGGACCAAGTCACACTCACTCACTGGAAGGAGCACTGCTGTAGGACTGTGCTCTCTAGGAATGTGCCGAATTATCTATATAGGAGGATCTCGGCCATTTTTACGGTATCGGTAAAAAACGGCCGATAACAACCGATATCCTTTAAAATATTAATGTTATACATGTGTGCTTAAAAATATCAACATTAACATACCTCGTGATTTCGAGGGTTACTCACACACACACAAACACACACACACACACACACACACACACACACACACACACACACACACACACACACACACACACACACACTATCGACAAGTTCTTTTGACAACCAGTAACTAACACAACAGGCCCAGTAATGACTATCTTTTCAGATAAATTAAGTTACTTAATATTTAACCTTCCCGTGCTATTTAATATCTATTGTGCAATGAGGATTCCTTTATACACTGAACATAATCATAATTTTATAAATAAAGAAATATAAGAAAAGAATCGGTATCGATATCAGTAAGAATTTTGGTATCGTCTCGATCCTAAACTGTTATCGTATAACAGAGATTTAATCAACACCTTGCTGCCCTACTAGTAGTAACAGAGGTTCAACCAACACTTCTTCCTTACTACTAACCCAAAGGTTCCATCAGCACCCTGTAACAACACCCTGTAATTCTTGGACATAGAATTTAACTCTGACAGACCGCAATTTTCTCCCAGCAGAAGTTTGTTGTGCAACATTTGTCATGTCCTGCCTATGATGGGCAGTACATCACCAGGATCCAAGATGTTACCTTCCCTCATCTGTCTGTGCGATGCCTGTGTAAATGCCAACGCCAATTTATTAGATTTGAATGGTATCAAGAAGAGATTAATACTTAGAGGTCTTTAAACAGCTAGATAAATCGAAGTCAAACAAGTATTGTATTTACAAAGCAGGAGATAGGTCCTTAACTTAAAATAATACACAAATCAGCCTGACTTCAAATGTGGGAAATTTGATGGAATCAGTAATTGGTGATGCAGTTCGAAGCCGCCCTCATAGATATAATTTGATCAACGCATCTCATCACGGATTTACAATGGGACATTCTTGGGTTAAGAATTTACTAATTTTTTCACTAAGGTATTCGAGGTGGCAGATCATGATAATAAATACGATATTGTGTATATGAACTTCAGTAACGCTTTTGATAAAGTTTCAAACAGAATATTGATTTTAAAAGTAGCGGCACACTGAATAGGAGAAATTATCTCCTGGGTCGAGGCATGGATGACCGACAAGAAATAGTGTGAATTAATTAAGGGGGGATGGGATCAAAATGGAGGACCTATTACGAGCAGTGCGCCACAGGAGTATTGGTGCTCCTCTTGTTCACGGTCAACATGTACGACATAAATGAGGGAATAAATATCGACATAAGCAAGTTTGCTGATGACACTAAAACAGGCCACCAAATAATTTCTAATGTGGACACTAGAAAGCTACAGGATGACCTGGATAGGTTGATGTTCTGGTCGGAGAAGTGGTAGATGCGGTTCAATAAATAACTATGGTATATATGTATAGGCTAAATAATGTATATTTTAGTCAGTGAATGTGAAAAAGATTATGAGTGAGTCCTCGTTAGCAGAAATTTAAAGCCAAAGCAACAGTGCATAAAGCTAACAATTTTTGGTTACATATAAAGAAATATAAATTATAGAAGTTCTAAGCTTATATTTCAACTTTAGTCCTCATTTAGATTATGCTGCTCAGTTTCTGATCTCCGTATTATATGATGGACATAAATGCGCTAGAAGATATGAAGGATAACGACTATCGTATTAGTGACTGTATGCAATAACGACAAGATAACCAAAGAGTGGCAGGTGTGCCTCACTCATCAAGGATAACGAAGCTGATTCCATGTATCAGAAACCTTTCCTACGAGGGCAAGAAGACACTGACCCCGCACTCTCTGGAAAGCCATAGATAATTAGGGTAGATACGACTCACGAAATCGTAATAACCGCGGAACAGGTGGGGTTTAAACCTATGGAAGATACGAGTTAAGTGTCAAAGTTGGATTCAGATTCGAGACATTTTGATGAAGACGTTTTGATTAAGAAAGGATATAGAGAAGTACTCGTTTGACAGCAGAGTTGTGGATGACTGAGACAAACTCCCAGGTAGTACAACTGAGGCCAGAACTTTGAATAACTTTAAATATTGTTGGAGCGGGTACATGAATGAGGTGTAGGTTGGTGTGAGTTAGACCTGCATGGAATAGGCCTATGGGCCTGCTGCAATGTTTCTTTGTTCTTATAAACTGAGTGTCGCCCAACATGTTACATTCAAGTTCACGATGAGACTCGAAATAAATAAGCAGGTAAATATGAGTGGTATAATTATTCGAAGCCATATTGTAATACAAATAACATCAGAGGTTAAGCACCAAACCGGCAGAAGCCATACAAAGTCTGAGGAATGGGAAATAAACAGGTTTCATCCAAGGCAAGGGTAACTTTAATTCTTTGTATCAAGAGCCCTTGAATGATGATGTTGGACTAACAAACAGTTTAGTCGTCACTGAAGTAGCAAGTTGTTAATAACCTCCCTCAGCATGGGATCAATGGGATCCCACTGATCCCAGGTGGGATCAGTGGGATGCTGTGTCAGACAGGTGGGATCAGAGGGATGTTGTGTCAGACAGGTGGGATCAGTGGGATGCTGTGTCACACAGGTGGGATCAGTGGGATGCTGTGTCACACAGGTGGGATCAGTGGGATGTTGTGTCAGACAGGTAATATATAAACGGTTAGAAAACCGACAATTCTGGGTCTTTATATAATAATATCAGTAGGATTACCTAATGTACATCGACAAACGAGCTGACCCATTAAAGGGAACCCATTAATGGGTTAAGTCAGGAAATCAAGGGTTAGTATATTATTATATTTATGAAGGAAAGATAAACTAAACCCATATGGGTCATACAGTGCCTCAGGAGGGGGAGAATCTAGTTTGATCCAGGTAAAGGAAGTGTAGCTCCATATCCATGGAACAAGAGCCCTTCACAGGCCTCGTCAATGTACCTCACTTGCAGGGAAGAGTTAATACAAAACACAAAACAAAAATAACACTCAATCCTGTTCCCCTGGCGAGCGTCGGCAGCGTTGAAGAGGATTCTGATGAATATTCCCATTATTTTTATGGTGAGGCACTTATAAGCCGCTGGAAACTGTGGCACTTGTTACATATATCACCCGCTGTCATCTCAGCACTTCTTAGCACCTTTGTAAACTTCTCTCATTTAGTGCCGATGTCAATCGTAACATACACTAGCACCTCGAATTTGATACTCTTCCTCAGCACTCTAAGTTCGGCATCCCCAGGTACTTGGTGCAACTCTCAGCACTCAAGGCTCTGCAGACTTGCACTCCTTTGAAAGCCTTAATAACCCATGAAACTGTTCTATACACAAGTCACGGTAGTTTGAAAAAGGCGGCTTCACACGACTCGTGGTAACTGCTTGACCGAAACAAACCGAACATAATACACATATTTCACCTAATTTCGATCGTCTTTTAGAAATATTCATTACTAATTCTACACACTGTCTCATAATCACAACTTTCTTAAATTTCGTAAATGGCCATATCTCCAAACATTCACGTAGTCTTAATGGTTAAAATATTTAGTCCAAACTGGCTTAAGAAAATATATTTCAGTTCAATGTAAGTGGTCGTTGTACAGTGTGGAAAGCTCAATGTTCACATGGATCCCTAAACTTGCCCGAGCACGTATCACGTGTGTCAGGTAAACAATGTGGGGCAGTCTGCTCTTAATTCACCTCGGTGACAGTGGAAAAGGAAGCTAGGCAACCTGCCCTGGCAATAATTCCTTTTCTAAAGCTATTTCAGTGTATATAATTGTATATAATTTACACGACACCTTCCACCTTCCCGGTTACTACCTCAGGTTAATTTTAACTTGGGTTAATTAAACTCAGTAAACACAATTTATCGACATAAATAAAAATATAAGACACTGTATTATATGGATATTATACAGTAGTAAAATTAATTTTTTTAATGTGTGTGTGTGTGTGTGTGTGTGTGTGTGTGTGTGTGTGTGTGTGTGTGTGTGTGTGTGTGTGTACACGTGTGTGTGTGTGTGTGGATAACTAAAGTGTAATAAACATTTGCCACTACTCAATAATAACCCACATGGAGACAGAAACTCGGAAAATTAATTAATCTGTATATTTCGATCCCTTCTGGAATCCTCTTCAGCAGAAATGATCAAAATATAAAGAACAAATAATCATCTGAGTCTGTCTCCATATGGGTTACTACTGAGCGCGCGCGCAGGAACACACACACACACACACACACACACACACACACACACACACACACACACACACACACACAGTACAAATAGGTGAGTACATACACGAGCTGCTGTATGAGTGTGCTAAACCCGGTAGTACAGCAGCCTGTGAACAATTATACCAAAAGTACATGAATGCACAAAGGTATCGAACTATGCTCCGAAGGAATTAACATAGCTCGTCTTGCTTTAGACTTTTACAAGTTAGTCAATTTTGTTAAAGCAAATTTAGGACATTTACTCTGGTTCTCATTATGTTCTGACCTATAGAGTTTAGTGTACTAGCTATTCCTCGGTTGTTGGATAATTAAGTGGAATGACAGAATGCTTTACACCTAGTTTGATCATCGTCTGTGTAAATGATAAAACTGACAGAAGTATTTTTAATTAAAGCTAAGACTGATCCTAACATCAGTCAATCCATTTACATTGCAAATTTCTGTGTATTATAAACCTGTCTATCTTCATGTTAATAATCAGTTATGGATCTACTTTGATTTCTGTTTAACACATCATTTGTGACGTCTTATAATATACTTCTTTTTGGATGTTAGTCATTATGTCGTTTAAAACGTAAACAAAACACGCGTGGTATAAGGACGGGTCGAGCCTAGGTAATAAGGGAGACTCCACCTAAGATAAAATATTCCCATTAAAAACGATGTCTCTAACGAATATTTCTGGGTAGGTGTGAGGGAGTTATCACGAAGCGGCACTAACAGCAGTTGGTAGGAGGGACAGTGCCACAGGGGTCCAACATGCAAGTGCCACAGCTTTCACTCTGAGATAGGTGTCACGGATCTCACTGAGTTTGGTGCCACGAGGGGAGGGAGGGTTTAACGTAAGAAGCACGAGTTTCACTATGACAATATGGTGCTACAGCTGCACTAAGGTTGTTGGTGCTACGACTGCGCTTAGATTGTCGGTGCTACAGCTGTACTAATATCGTTGGTGCGCTAAGATTGTTGGCGCTACAACTGCGCTAAGACTTAGTGCTACAGCTGCACTAAGACTGCTGGTGCTACGGGTTGCCAGCAGTAAGCCAGAATTGAAGGCCAGTACCACAGGGTCTCACTAAGCAAGAAGTCGATGCCACAAGGTCCTAGTAGCTACAGATCGTGAAAACTGCTGAACAGTAATGGTAAGGACGCCAACGGACGTGTTTGCGCGCGTCCGCCAGGCTGGACGGCTGCCCGCAGAATGGCGATGTTCCTGCCTCTCTACCCAACCTCCCTCCACTCTTTCCACCTCCCACCCTCCACACCGCTCACACAAATACAGCCTTAACTAACGCCTACTACACCTAACCACCATCACCGTGCATTCCCGGAATCAATGATCTGTCTTCCCATCTTAGTGCTAATATTCAAGAAAACCAGACGAGGGAAAGGACCCCAATGGAAATAAGTCACTCTGACTTTTCTGGGTTATCCTAGGTTCTCTACATATATGCTGCTATGTATGATAATTCTATGTAACTGTATTTTTGTATACCTGAATAAACTTACTGAAACTCAGACGATATATGCAAATCCACTGCGCATGCGTCAGGTGGCTTGCTATAACGCTGTGTATGCCAACATTGTACCACACCTCGACTTTGAAGTCTTGCGTTCAAATTTACCTTTGTTCTTGGCTAAGTTTCACGGACAAATTTTCGTACTACAGTGGTTCTGAACCCTGGGAGTCTATCCCTCTGGGGGTCACGAGACAATAATCAATTAAAAATTCCATACGGGAGACACTGATCAATTCTGAGACCTAATTAAAAAAGATATCACAAGAACCCCATTGGAAATAAGTCACCTTGTCTGTCTTCTTTGGTTTATCCTGGGTAATTTACACAGATGTTACTATGTATGATCATTGTACTTACGTGTACCTGTTTCTAAATAAACTTACTCTCTTAAAGCTACAGTTCAGCAAGAGTGTCAATTTGAAGTTAAGCTGCTGCTCAAGCTTATGCTGGACCAAAGTTTAGTTCTGGGCAGAGTAAGTCATCACGATCTGATAAAACTTCTCAGTAGACCGAAACGTTTCTTCGTTGTGTCTCTTCATTATATTTTTGGCAATACGACTTTTGGATCAAAGAGTGCAAACTTGTAATTATAATACCATTCTTTAAAATGGCACACCAAACTTTTAAAACAAGTCACATGAAACTTTAAAACGAGTCACACATAACTTTTTAAAAAAAATCACATTTACTGACCATTAAAATGGCCAGCAAATTGTTGAATTTCAAACGTGGCTTCTGGAGATGATATTCTTGCTTAATAGTATTTCCCATATATTTTCCTAAGTCATATCAAGAATTTCAGGAATTTTTTTCATAAAGTTCATCGAGGAAGTAAATGAAATGTGCTTGGGAGAAAGAGGAGCTTTAAACTCTTCTGAAAGTAATCACTGGGTCTTTCTTTATTAAGTGTAGATGTAAGGAGTGTCACAGGTGTTAGTCTTAGGACAATGTCTTGTTGAAAGCAGTGGTGTGCCACAGGTGTTAGTCTTAGGACAATGTCTTGTTGAAAGCAGTGGTGTGCCACAGGTGTTAGTCTAAGGACAATGTCTTGTTGAAAGCAGTGGTGTGCCACAGGTGTTAGTCTTAGGACAATGTCTTGTTGAAAGCAGTGGTGTGCCACAGGTGTTAGTCTTAGGGCTAAGGTGCTCGATGCAACGATAATACTAAATGTAAGCGCTTCTCTGGTTCTTCCTGCGCGATAATGTTATCATAATTTCGTAATGTGCTGATGTGAGAGCTGCACTGTAAAAGTCATGTGATGGTCATGTTTCTCACACCTGTATATCTATGTTCACCGACTAGTGATCAGTCATCTGGAAGCCTCCCCAAGGTTAACCCTATCGTAGCAGCCTTCATCTGGAGTCAAACTTAGGGACTAGATTGTACAGTTTGTTCTGGCGAGATCCTTAACAGCGGGTGAGTGGTGGTGGTGGATATATATATATATATATATATATATATATATATATATATATATATATATATATATATATATATATATATATATATATACGCAATAAGATCACAGTAAACAGGTGATTTCAGAATATGCAAAACAACCACTCTGAAAGAATAGAGAAATTCCAAGCGCTTTCGTGACTACTCACATTATCAAGGAACTATGATAATGTGAGTAGTCACGAAAGCGCTTGGAATTTCTCTATTCTTTCAGAGTGGTTGTTTTGCATATATATATATACATATATATATATGTTGCGAGCACTTAGTAATTACTGAAAGTGTAAAAGTCAATCAACTCACCTGGGTAAACTCATCTACCTGGCTAAACGGTTATCGGGAATTTCTATGCATTCTCGTTGGCTTGGCTGATGCATGTTAAATACAGCTTTAGTGTCTCACGCTTGGTTTTACTGGGGACGACCTGCTGGTGGGGACAAGTGCTTGAACCCCACCCCACACACACACACACTCACCACACACACACACACACACACACACACACACACACACACACACACACACACACACACACACACACACACACACACACACACACACACACACACACACGCCACATTCACCACACACACACACACCCCCACACACCCCCCCACACACACACACCCCTATCTTCATACTCCTATTACACCTGTGTAAGAGATACTTGCCTCTGTAATCTTGCCCATCATCTTTCTCACCTGGTTGAGTCATACCTGTGTTAATATTATCTCCTACCTGATACACCTTAACCCTCACACTCTCTCCTGTATCGTGACGAATGTCTCTCACATGAATCAAGCCTAAGTAATACTTCAGTAGGTCTACTGGCCTATACCAAACTGGTACCTGGTCATACAAGACTGGTACCGGGTCATATAAGACTGGTACAGGTCCATACCTGGCTGGTACTGGTCACTGCTGCCATGGTTCGCCACAAGGTCGTTACCACTGCCACAAGGCCAGTACCAATGAAATGGCCATCTTAAAACAAGGACCCGTGTAGCGTCAATTTTCCTGATTAATAAACTAGCACTAAGAGTCGTCAGCAGCAGCCAGGGCTGACAGTTCCCTGGACACAAGAGACACTGCTCACCAGAGACTAACAACAGATTACCAACAACTTCAGCCACCTCCTCACCGCTTCATTGACACTATTCCAGATCTCTGTTAGTGGAGTCGTTTCACGGTGGGCCGAAGAGACTTTTGTGCTACATTTGGGAATCTTGATTGTGGAAGCGTTTCGCAAGCCAGTGTCCTCTTCAGTCCTTTTAAGAAGCAGAACGGTATGGGACTGAAGAAGCCATTGACTGGAGAAACGTCTCCTCAATTATCATTTCCAAATGTTGCACAAGTGTCTTCAATTTGTTGGTGTTTCGACACCATTTTACATCTGACTGTGTTCTGCCACAGCACATCTGCCACAGCACATCTGCCACTCAGCATCCACCTCCAACTTAATTTGCAAACTACAATGAATAATTTTAATATGTTGTCACCTGTAGAAAATCAGGGAACCACGAAAATATGGACGTGCCCGCCCATATTTTTTTCTGGTGACTGCCTGATTTTCCAGGCTACTGGTGCTTGAAGCCTGCGAGAATTTACATCTATCACAACCTGGTGATCTATCACTAATGTCACGAATCTGTGTCGTTCCTTTAGCAGACCTTAAATTTATTCCAACAACATGAAAGAGAAGAGTGAACTGTCTTGGTCATCTGATGCTGAGACAGAAGTCTGAAATTCCATAGTTGATATCTTTCAATTATGGTGTTGCAAGCAACATTAGGTACTACCTGGCGTATCTCTGGCCGCAGGTGTTGCGGAAGTCTGCGCCACCTAAGCTTAGGATGTTAAATTACCTCCCTGGTTGACACTATGTCAGATACATTAACCATGTCGTAACTTAAGTGAAGGTTGATTGTCTTCGGCCGAATGAAGGATACGTAGATTAAGTTAAGTGAGTAACGATGACGAAACACCAAAACTAACACTAACAAAATCAATACAAGCCAAACTAATACTAACCAAAGTAACCATTAAACTAGCAAATACTAATCAACATTAAAGTAGCTTGGCTGCGAACAAGTTTTTTCTTTATAGCTGGTATCAGGCAAATTATAGATGACATAAACATCTCATTATAATTTAAAAATCAATAAGAAGACCCTGAAGCATGGATATCATTTGCATTTATAGGCTGTGTTTACAAATTTGGCTGATTTTACGAGTTGGTATAAATCACTTTGACTGTCTAGCTGCCTACCTGCCTGCCTACCCACCTGCTTACCGGCCTACCTACCCATCTGCTTACCAGCCTGCCTATCCACCTGCTTATCAGTCTGCTTACGCACCTGCTTACCAGCCTGTCTGCCTACACATCTGCTTACCAGCCTGCCTACACACCTGCTTACCAGCCTGCCTATCCACCTGCTTACCAGTCTGCCTACCCACCTGCTTACCAGCCTGTCTGCCTACACATCTGCTTACCAGCCTGTCTGCCTACACACCTGCTTACCAGCCTACCTACCCATCTGCTTACCAGCCTGCCTATCCACCTGCTTACCAGTCTGCTTACCCACCTGCTTATCAGCCTGTCTGCCTACACATCTGCTTACCAGCCTGCCTACACACCTGCTTACCAGCCTGCCTATCCACCTGCTTACCAGTCTGCCTACCCACCTGCTTACCAGCTTGTCTGCCTACACATCTGCTTACCAGCCTGTCTGCCTACACACCTGCTTACCAGCCTGCCTATCCACCTGCTTACCAGGCTGCCTATCCACCTGCTTACCAGCCTGCCTACCCACCTGCTTACCAGTCTGTCTGCCTACCCACCTGCTTACCAGCCTGTCTGCCTGCCTGTTTGTATAGATGTCTGCCTGCATGTCTACTAGCCTGAATGCCTTCTTTCATGGCTGCCTGCCTGCTTATCTGCCTGCCTACCTGTCGGATAAGCTGCCTACTTGGCTGTATGAATGCCTACGTGTCTGCATAACTTCATGGCTGTCTGCATGATGTCTACGTGACTGCTAGTCTGTCTGGCTGCATGGTTTCTTGGCTGATGCCTGCGTGACTGCCAGTCTGCATGGCTGGGATGGCAGCTTGTGGCTGGAGGTGGCAGTTTGTGACTGGGGTGACAGTTTGTAACTGGGGTGACAGTTTGGGGCTGGGGTGGCAGTTTGAGACTGGGGAGGCAGTTTGTGACTGGGGTGATAGTCTGTGACTGGGGTGGCAGTTTGTGGGGAGGGATGGAGGGAGAGAAGGGAGTGGAGGGGGAGGGAAGGGAAGAAAGGTGGGAAGGGAGGAGGAGAGGGAAAGGAGGGGAGGGAAGGTGCTACCAGTGTGAGGTATTGACTTAACAGACGGAGCTGGTCAGGTTACCTTACTGAGAAGGGAACACCCTCCTTACGTCCCCTCCCTCCCTCTTTCTCTCCCTCCCTCCCTCTTTCTCTCCCTCCCTCCCTTTCCTTCAGTTACTCTACCCTCACATCACTTATCAGTTTACCTTGCCGTATTCCTGCATTTATAATGCCTGACATGCATTATACATGCCGTATTCCTGCATTTATAATGCCTGACATGCATTATACATGCCGTATTCCTGCATTTATAATGCCTGACATGCATTATACATGCCGTATTCCTGCATTTATAATGCCTGACATGCATTATACATATCAGTGGTTTTGTTTTGTACCTCACATTGTTTCGTTACTTATAAACCACATTATCTGTGCACTGCATAGAAAGAAATGAAAAGTTTACTTTCAATTCCTAGTTTATCAAATAAAAATGGGGCATATAACCTTGTTATAGCTGTGTCAAGCGATAGAAATGTCGGCAGACTCACGTATGATCAAACTAAATGAGAAGTGGTCAGTTGTATAGTCACTTTCCTGAACACTTCGTGCTATATTGTCCACTTAGGCATATTGTCCACTTATTGAGGCATACTGTCCCCTTATTGAGGCATACTGTCCACTTATTGAGACATTGTCCACTTACTGAGGCATACTGTCCACTTACTGAGGCATACTGTCCACTTACTGAGGCATACTGTCCACTTACTGAGGCATACTGTCCACTTACTGAGGCCTACTGTCCACTTACTGAGGCATATTGTCCACTTACTGAGGCATATTGTCCACTTACTGAGGCATACTGTCCACTTACTGAGGCATATTGTCCACTTACTGAGGCATATTGTCCACTTACTGAGGCATACTGTCCACTTAGAGGCATATTGTCCACTTACTGAGGCATACTGTCCACTTACTGAGGCATATTGTCCACTTACTGAGGCATATTGTCCACTTACTGAGGCATATTGTCCACTTACTGAGGCATACTGTCCACTTAGAGGCATATTGTCCACTTACTGAGGCATATTGTCCACTTACTGAGGCATATTGTCCACTTACTGAGGCCTACTGTCCACTTACTGAGGCATATTGTCCACTTACTGAGGCATACTGTCCACTTAGAGGCATATTGTCCACTTACTGAGGCATATTGTCCACTTATTGAGGCATTATTAGCATATGCATAATGCAATGTTTGCAGCCTTCACAGAGACTCACACAAAAGATCACTTTGACAGTGAAATATGGATAAGTGGTTACAACCTTTTTAGATGCGACAGAAAAAACAGGCAACAAGGGGGGGTTGGCCTGTATGTCAAAGAGTCCCTTATCTGCACGGAGTTGCTGAACACCACAAATGAGGTAGTTGAAGTTCTATCAATAAAGATCGAGAACCAAAACCTAGTCATTGTGGTTGTATACAAGCCACCAGATACAACCTCCCAACAGTTCAAGGAACAGCTACTGAAAATCGATTACTGTTTGGAAAACCTTCCAGCTCCATCCCCAAACATCTTACTGCTTGGTGATTTCAACCTAAGGCATACAAAATGGAAAAATGTAGCAAATAATGTTATAGCTGAAACAATCCCCGGAGGTAGCGCAGATGAAAGGTCTCACACACATGAGCTACTAAGTCTCTGCGAAAAACACTCCTTAAGCCAGCAGATAGTGGAGCCTACAAGACTAGAAAACACACTTGACCTTATCTTCACAAATAATGAGGACCTGATAAGAGACATAAGAATATCAAAAACAACTAATTCCGACCACAATCTAATCGAAGTCCAGACGTACATGCATAGGGGTCCTGAACAGCAGAATGCATGTACCGGTGAAGGTGTCTTCACAAAATACAATTTCAACAACAAGAACATCAACTGGGACCAGGTAAACCATGTCCTAAACGAAACATGTTGGGAAGATGTCTTAAATGACATGGACCCAAACCAGTGCCTTGAAAGGATCAACTTCCTGGTAGCCGAAGCATGTTCTAGGCATATTCCCCTAAGAAAGAAGAAGAGCAGGAGTAAACTGGAGAGAAAAAGACGCTCCCTCTACAGAAGACGACGAAGAGTCACTGAGCTCCTCAGGAGTGCTAGAATATCTGATACACGAAAGGAGGCGCTGACCAGGGAAGTGGAAACTATCGAACTTAAGCTAAATGACTCTTACAGGAACCAGGAGAGGCAGGAGGAGCTTAAAGCTATTAGTGAAATTGAAAGAAATTCAAAATATTTCTTTTCATATGCCAAAAACAAGGCAAATACCACATCTAGTATCGGGCCCTTACTCAGACAGGATGGGACTTACACAGATGACAACAAGGAAATGAGTGAAATATTGAAATCCCAGTACGACCCTGTGTTTAGTGAACCACTAATCGGTCTGAGGATCGACGACCCAAATGATTTCTTCATGAATGAGCCTCAAAACTCCATAAATGTATGCCAGATTTCCGACATTACCCTAACTCCGATAGATTTCGAAAAAGCCATTGACAACATGCCTATGCACTCAGCCCCGGGCCCAGACTCGTGGAACTCTGTTTTCATTAAGAACTGCAAGAAACCCCTCTCGCGTGCCCTAAGTACACTATGGAGGAGGAGCTTGGACATGGGTGAGATTCCACAGTCACTTAAAACAACGGATATAGCCCCGCTCCATAAAGGTGGCAGCAAAGCATTAGCTAAGAACTATAGACCAATAGCTCTGACGTCCCACATCATAAAAATCATTGAAAGAGTGCTAAGAAGCAGGATTGCAAATCACCTGGATTCCCAAAATCTGCACAATCCAGGGCAACATGGGTTCAGGGCAGGTCGCTCCTGCCTCTCACAACTACTGGATCACTATGACATGGCCTTGGATGCACTGGAAGAAAATCAGAATGCAGATGTAATATACACAGACTTTGCAAAAGCATTTGACAAATGCGATCATGGTGTAATAGCCCATAAAATACGTGCTAAAGGAATAACTGGGAAAGTGGGGAGATGGATCTTCAACTTCCTAACAAATCGAACACAAAGAGTAGTGGTCAACAGAGTTAAATCGGAGGCTGCCATAGTGAAGAGCTCTGTTCCACAAGGCACAGTACTCGCCCCCATCTTATTCCTTATCCTCATATCAGACATAAACAGAGATATACACCACAGCACCGTATCATCCTTTGCGGATGATACTAGGATCTGCATGAGGCTGTCATCTGCTGAGGACGCGGTTAACCTCCAAGAAGATATAAACAAAGTTTTCCAGTGGGCGACGGTAAACAATATGATGTTCAATGAGGACAAATTCCAACTACTCCGTTATGGAAAACTGGAGGAGATAATAACTAGAACAGAGTATACTACTGACTCCGGCCATACAATAGAGCGGAAAAATAATGTAAGGGACCTGGGAGTAGTAATGTCTGAGGATCTCACTTTCAAGGATCACAACAGTGCCACGATCGCACGTGCAAAGAAAATGATAGGATGGATAATGAGAACTTTCAAAATGAGAGATGCCAAGCCCATGATGATCCTTTTCAAATCACTTGTTCTCTCTAGGCTGGAATACTGCTGTACATTAACATCTCCATACAAAGCAGGTGAAATCGCAGATCTAGAGAGTGTACAGAGATCCTTTACTGCACGTATAAGTTCTGTCAAGCACCTTAACTACTGGGAACGCTTGAAAGCACTTGACTTGTACTCGTTGGAACGCAGGAGGGAGAGATATATCATAATCTACACTTGGAAAATCTTGGAAGGAATGGTCCCAAATCTGCACACAGAAATCACTCCCTACGAAAGTAAAAGACTGGGCAGGCGATGCAAAATGCCGCCAATAAAAAGTAGGGGCGCCATTGGTACACTAAGAGAAAACACCATAAGTGTCCGGGGCCCAAAACTGTTCAACAGCCTCCCATCAAGCATTAGGGGAATTGCCAATAAACCCCTGGCTGCCTTCAAGAGAGAGCTGGACAGATACCTAAGGTCAGTGCCGGATCAGCCGGGCTGTGGCTCGTACGTTGGACTGCGTGCGGCCATCAGTAACAGCCTAGTTGATCAGGCCCTGATCCATCGGGAGGCCTGGTCGTGGACCGGGCCGCGGGGGCGTTGATCCCCGGAATAACCTCCAGGTAACCTCCAGGTAATATGTGATACGTTATCTAATTAATGAAAACATAATAGGCATATGAAGCAAATATATGTAGATATATGCAGATGTGCACCTGTTAACTCTTTTGGGGGCCAAGTTCCTAGGCCTTTCGTGTATCCACATGTTCTTGTGCTACCCTCCCGAGGATGGGTACGAGATGCACAATAAACTAGCCAATCCTGCCGGAAAATTTTAATATTGTTTATCATAATTAGGTTCTTCAATCTCATCTTTCTCATCCTCTGTTGTTTCGTCATAATTAACTTTTTTCCTCAAGAATTAAGAGACAGACACAGTAAGGAATCGTAGGGCATAACAAGGTAAGGTATGACAGGGTAAGGTATGACAGGGTAAGGTATGACAGGGTAAGGTATGACAGGGTAAGGTATGACAGGGTAAGGTATGACAGGGTAAGGTATGACAGAGTATGGCATAACAGGGTATGGCATGAGAGGGTGTGGCATGACATGGTAAGGTATATTAAGGCAAGGGTCAGTCTTTATTAGGTATCCCCTTGCCGGGGATACCTAATAAAGACTGACCCTTGACATAAACACAGCCAATTACAACAACAACAACGTTTAGTCATGACAAGCACAATACCGCCCGCTGCGTCAAACAAAAACATGGTGTGTGATACAGAATACAAAACACACACACAAACATACACACAACGGAACACAAAGACACAACCGCAACGATGAATACACACAATGAGAGATACGAGGATACATGCGCATGTACGGCCGGATGGACCACGATAAACATAAATAGACAGGAACTGGGATAGATACATGGCAACAGGAAGCAGTGACATACACATGGCAACAGGAAGCAGTGACATACACATGGCAACAGGAAGCAGTGACATACACATGGCAACAGGAAGCAGTGACATACACATGGCAACAGGAAGCAGTGACATACACATGGCAACAGGAAGCAGTGACACACATGGCAACAGGAAGCAGTGACATACACATGGCAACAGGAAGCAGTGACATACACATGGCAACAGGAAGCAGTGACATACACATGGCAACAGGAAGCAGTGACATACACATGGCAACAGGAAACAGTGACATACACATGGCAACAGGAAGCAGTGACATACACATGGCAACAGGAAGCAGTGACATACACATGGCAACAGGAAGCAGTGACACACATGGCAACAGGAAGCAGTGACATACACATGGCAACAGGAAGCAGTGACACACATGGCAACAGGAAGCAGTGACACACATGGCAACAGGAAGCAGTGACATACACATGGCAACAGGAAGCAGTGACATACACATGGCAACAGGAAGCAGTGACATACACATGGCAACAGGAAGCAGTGACATACACATGGCAACAGGAAGCAGTGACATACACATGGCACCAGGAAGGGCGCCTTGAAGTTGGTGAAGTGATCATAAAACTGGGGTTACCCCCTCAGTTTCCTCGGATCAAACCTGATTACCTTCCATTCCCCAGGTGCTGTATGATCCTTACAAGTTAAACATTTTTCTTAATATATAATAAAACT
>NC_091337.1:1328293-1378293 GCF_038502225.1 Cherax quadricarinatus | reverse complement strand
GAGAGTAAAACAAAAGCGCACAGGAGAAAAAAAAAAGAAAAAAAGAGGTGGGGGAGAGATTTGGACAACATACCTACAGAGAGAAACAATGCACGTTCGGTGTTGCAATAATCCCATGATACTTGAAAAAATACATTATATGTTTGGGGCTAAATACTTGCACAAGCCTGGTGACAGGCTGATGGAAGGTGTCATAACATGAAGGTGTCATAACATGGTGTCATAACATGAAGGTGTCATAACATGGTGTCATAACATGAAGGTGTCATAACATGAAGGTGTCATAACAAAGGTGCCATAACATGAAGGTGTCATAACAAAGGTGTCATAACATGGTGTCATAATAAAGTTGTCATAACATGATGGTGTCATAACATAATGGTGTCATAACATGATGGTGTCATAACATGACACCATCATGTTATGACAAAGAAAGGTGAGGAAGGAGGAGGAGGAGGAGGAAGAAATGAAGCGTGAAAAAGAAAGGAGCAAGAAAAGGCAAAATAGAGGAGATAAAAGGGGTGAAGAGGCCAACGTTTCAGCTCATTAACTCCCTGACTGAGGCCACTTGACACACCTCCTGTAGAGGGAAGGTGGGAAAAAGGGAGAAGGGAGGGGAGGCAAGGAATGGGAGACGGAGTGGAAAGACAGTGGAGAAAGAGATGTGAAGGAAACGAAGGGTGAAACGAAGGCGAATGAGAAGGAAGAGAAACAGTCAAGAACTAGGAACAGGACCACACACACACACACACACACTCACACACACACACACACACACACACACACAGGACAGAGGACCCAGAAGCAACCAGTGAAGAGGCGGGGCCAGGAGCTAAGACTCGACCCCTGCAACCACAAACAGGTGAGTACACACAGATGTTCGCAGATGATGTGAAGTTAATGAGAAGAATTAAATCGGATAAGGATCAGGCAGGACTACAAAGAGACCTGGACAGGCTGGACACGTGGTCCAGCAACTGGCTTCTCGAATTCAACCCTGCCATATGCAAAGTCATGAAGATTGGGGAAGGGCAAAGAAGACTGCAGACAGAGTATAAGCTAGGTGGACAAAGACTGCAAACCTCATTCAGGGAGACCATAAGACTGAGCACGTCTCCGGAAGCACACATCAACCAGATAACTACGGCAGCGCAGCATATGGGCGCCTGGCAAACCTAAGAATAGTGTTCCGATACCTTAGTAAGGAATCATTCAAGACACTGTACACTGGGTACGTCAAGCCCATACTGGAGTATGCAGCACCAGTTTGGAACCCACACCTGGTCAAGCACGTCAAGAAGTTAGAGAAAGTACAAAGGTTTGCAACAAGGCTAGTTCCGGAGCTCAGGGAAATGTCCTAAGATGAAAGTTTGAGGGAAATTGGACTGACGACACTGGAGGACAGGAGGGTCAGGGGAGACATGATAACGACATACAAAATACTGCGTAGAGTAGATAAGGTGGACAGAGACAGGATGTTCCAGAGAGGGGACACAGAAACAAGGGGTCACAATTGGAAGCTGAAGACTCAGACGAGTCACAGGGACGTTAGGAAGTATTTCTTCAGTCACAGAGTAGTTAGGAAGTGGAATAGCCTAGCAAGTGATGTAGTGGAGGCAGGAACCATACACAGCTTTAAGACGAGGTATGACAAAGCTAGGGAAGCAGAGAGAGGACCTAGTAGCGATCAGTGAAGAGGCGGGGCCAGGAGCTGAGTCTCGACCCCTGCAACCACAATTAGGTGAGTACACACAAAATACTCATTACCGAACAATATTATCACACTGAAATCAATACAAAATATAATGATTTATCTGAAATAATAATAATAATAATAATAATAATAATAATAATAATAATAATAATAATAATAAAATTAATAATAATAATAAAATATAAATAATTAGTCATTATTATTATGATTATTACTAATTGACTCATTACCATGGAGATGTAAGTCATGTAGTTAAGGGAAGAGCAAAGTTACGGGGTGTGATTAAAAAAAGCTTCCTTGGCCAGGGACGTAAGCTTTCGTGGTGTTTCAGCCTTCGCGGGAGGTGTCAGATTGCAGCAAGGTGTCACCTTTCGCTGGGTGTCAGCTGGTCAGCGGGCACCCACACACTAGACACCTTCATCAATATCTCTTAGTCTAGCACTTGCAGGCATCTGTCTAGCACTCACTGCTATCTTTCTAGCACTCACTGCTATCTGTCTAGCATTTACAGGTGTGTAACCTTCTCTCTCTCTCTTTCTTTTTTTACACGTGTAGAGTACTTACGTCACTCAACCAGATCTAGGAGCTGGCTGAGTGGCGTAAGTACTACGTACTCTAATGTAGAGTGTGTAGGTTCGAATCCTGCTGTGGACTGAGAGATCATGTATGTAAATAATTTTGCATACATGAGTCTTATATATATATATATATATATATATATATATATATATATATATATATATATATATATATATATATATATATATATATATAAGCTTAAACATCAAGTAATATAACAACCAGAGTCAAGTTTTTCCTCCATATCCCATTGTTATTTAATTTGTAATCCTTGAGACGAGTCGAAAAATATTTGTTTATGATCAGTCGAAAATAAAAGAGGACACCTGACTGGGGAACAATTACCAACATAAACAGTGATTTATCTTCAATAACTCGGCTTCTCCTGAGCTGCATAAGGAAAATTTTTAACAAATAAACAAATGACAACATAAAGCTTCACGCATGAAAAAAAAAAAAATACAAGGAAAACTTGGTTCATAAAATGTTTGAGTGACCACGAGCGACCAAGAAGTTAAGTCTACGGTGCTGGCGTGCCACGTTTCGCCCGTAAATACACTGATGACTATTAACCCACACTCACGATATCTTTAATTAAAGATAGACTAACCAATCATACGTTACCTATAATCCAGATGTGTTTGGGGCAGTAAGGGTAACTATGTTAAGTTAGTTTGGTGTAAATTTAACAATGTAAGCACAATGTTAACCCACGTAACTAAAAACCAACGTTAATCTCTGTCTCTGCTTTAGTACGCAATCTTACTGCCAGTGTAACGCTGCTTAACAACAACAACAACAAAAGCAACAACAACAACAATAATAAATCCTAGTACAACAGTGAGGGTTGCAAAATTATCTTTAATAAATCCAGTGTAAGGGAACAATAAAGAGATAATAGAGAGAAGGTTTGAGCAGTGACGAGGAGGCCAAGCAGTGAACAGGAAGTCAATCAGTGACCAGGAGGCCAAGCTGTGAACAGAAAGTCAATCAGTGACCAGGAGGCCAAGCAGTGAACAGAAAGTCAATCAGTGACCAGGAGGCCAAGCAGTGAACAGGAAACCAATCATTGACCAGAAGGCCAAGCAGTGAACAGGAAACCAAGCAGTGACGAGGAGGCCAAGCAGTGAACAGGAAGCCAAGCAGTGACGAGGAGGCCAAGCAGTGAACAGGAAGCCAATCAGTGACGAGGAGGCCAAGCAGTGAACAGGAAGCCAATCAGTGACGAGGAGGCCAAGCAGTGAACAGGAAGCCAATCAGTGACGAGGAGGCCAAGCAGTGAACAGGAAGCCAATCAGTGACGAGGAGGCCAAGCAGTGATCAGGAAGCCAAGCAGTGAACAGGAACCCAAGCAGTGAACAGGAAGCCAAGCAGTGAACAGGAAGCCAAGCAGTGACGAGGAGGCCAAGCAGTGACGAGGAGGCCGAGCAGTGGCGAGGAGGCCAAGCAGTGACGAGGAGGCCAAGCAATGACGAGAAGCTGCAGCTTCAAGCAGGCAGGAAACACTGAACACCAGCAATGTTCACCAGATACAACCATCAGCAGTGTATACCAGACATGTATACAAGAAGTGTACACCAGACACGTATACAAGTAGTGTACACCACACGCATAAACCAGTAGTGTACACTAGACATAAATACCAGCAGAGTACACCAGACAAACACTGCAGTGTACACCAGACATAAACACCAGCAGTGCACACCAGACATAAACACCGGCAGTGTACACCAGACATAAACACCGGCAGTGTACACCAGACAAACACCAGCAGTGTACACCAGACATAAACACCGGCAGTGTACACCAGACAAACACCAGCAGTGTACCCCAGACATAAACACCGGCAGTGTACACCAGACACAAACACCAGCAGTGTATCCCAGACATAAACACCGGCAGTGTACACCAGACATAAACACCGGCAGTGTACACCAAACACCAGCAGTGTACACCAAACACCAACAGTGTACACCAGACATAAACACCGGCAGTGTACACCAGACACAAACACCAGCAGTGTACACCAGACACAAACACCAGCAGTGTACACCAGACACAAACACCAGCAGTGTACACCAGACACAAACACCAGCAGTGTACACCAGACACAAACACCAGCAGTGTACACCAGACACAAACACCAGCAGTGTACGCCAGACACAAACACCAGCAGTGTACACTAGACATAAATACCAGCAGCGTACACCAGACATAAACACCAGCAGTGTACACCAAACAAATACCAGCAGTGTGCACCAGACATAAACACCGGCAGTGTACACCAGACATAAACACCGGCAGTGTACACCAGACAAACATCAGCAGTGTACACCAGACATAAACACCGGCAGTGTACACCAAACACCAGACAAACACCAGCAGTGTACACCAGACAAACACCAGCAGTGTACACCAGACACAAACACCAGCAGTGTACACCAGACAAACACCAGCAGTGTACACCAGACACAAACACCAGCAGTGTACACCAGGCAAACACCAGCAGTGTACACCAGACAAACACCAGCAGTGTACACCAGACATAAACACCAGCAGTGTACACCAGACAAACACCAGCAGTGTACACCAGACATAAACACCAGTAGTGTACACCAGACACACACCAGCAGTGTACACCAGACAAACACCATCAGTGTACACCAGACAAACACTAGCAGTGTACACCAGACACAAACACCAGCAGTGTTCACCAGACAAACACCAGCAGTGTACACCAGACATAAACACCAGCAGTGTACACCAGACAAACACCAGCAGTGTACACCAGACAAACACCAGCAGTGTACACCAGACAAACACCAGCAGTGTACACCAGACACAAACACCAGCAGTGTACACCAGACAAACACCAGCAGTGTACACCAGACATAAACACCAGCAGTGTACACCAGACAAACACCAGCAGTGTACACCAGACATAAACACCAGCAGTGTACACCAGACAAACACCAGCAGTGTACACCAGACAAACACCAGCAGTGTACACCAGACAAACACCAGCAGTGTACACCAGACAAACACCAGCAGTGTACACCAGACAAACACCAACAGTGTACACCAGACAAACACCAGCAGTGTACACCAGACACAAACACCAGCAGTGTACACCAGACAAACACCAGCAGTGTACACCAGACATAAACACCAGCAGTGTACACCAGACAAACACCAGCAGTGTACACCAGACATAAACACCAGCAGTGTACACCAGACAAACACCAGCAGTGTACACCAGACAAACACCAGCAGTGTACACCAGACATAAACACCAGCAGTGTACACCAGACAAACACCAGCAGTGTACACCAGACATAAACACCAGCAGTGTACACCAGACACAAACACCAGCAGTGTACACCAGACATAAACACCAGCAGTGTACACCAGACAAACACCAGCAGTGTACACCAGACAAACACCAGCAGTGTACACCAGACACAGATTAACCTCAACACTGGCAGGCCCAAGAGCTGGGGTTCAACACCCACACACTCGGCGAGGTAATTACTAACATGCCCAGGAAAATTGAGATTAATTGAACACATAAAGTGATAAATGATGAAATTCAATGTTGAAAAAATGTTTGGTATGAAAATAGTTAAAAGTGAAAGCTGACTTCACGAAGAACAAGACGTTCTTTAATAACATTTTAAGAACATCTGATTAAAGTCTTGGGGATAACTAAAAGAATACATGTATTTGATAAAATATCTGGGGTAACTAAAGCAACATCTGATGAAATTCGGGGTAACTAAAGTAACATTTGATAAAATATTCGGGGTAGCTAAAGTCTTAGGGGTAACTAAAAGAACATCTGATAAAAGTCTTGGAGGAAACTAAAATGTCACACACACACACACACACACACACACACACACACACACACACACACACACACACACACACACACACACACACACACACACACACACACACACACAGAACTTGAAGATGTACGACAAAGCTCTTGGAGCAGGGGGAGAGAGAGAAAGAGAGAGAGCTAAGGGAGAAAGTGGAAAGATGAGGTATTGAAACAGCTGGCGACAGACCAGAGACAGGAAAAGCATATATAAAGTGAAGGATGTAGACAGATAACATTTGCTCAGCACGTCAGGAGAGGGAGCGAGGGGGGAGGAAGAAGCGGCGAATGGCCCTAAGGAAATAAAGGTCATAAGGGGAATCTTGATGATTAAAGAAGAGAGGAACATGAGACACAGAGCTCTCATGGTCCTCAGGTTCAATGAAGAGAATCTGAAAGAAAAGTACAGAGGCAGGAGGAACAAAAAAAAATAAAATGGTTAGACTCTTTAAAAAAAAAACAGATCAGACAAATGGTTCTTGCCAGTCAACCCAGATATAAGCAAGGTAATGAGGACTGGAAAATAAGAAAGAGATGAAAATTGGAATACAGCCTCGGGGAGAAACACTAACTACAAAATAGAAGAAAAATACTCAGGGATCACAATCTTACACCAAGTACATAAACTGGATAACGTCAGTAACATACGCGAGACTGGCTTATCTTCTAATAGCATTCAGAAACCAAAACAAAGAATTATTTAGGACACAATATGTTACGTATTTAAGGAAAATCATAAGTACGCAACCCCAGCATAGAAAACCCACCTGATAAAACATGTGCAAAATCTAGAGAACGTTTAGAGGTTTGTAACAAGACTTGTCCTGGAATTTAAAAGAGTGTAATATCGAGAGAGAGAGAGAGAGAGAGAGAGAGAGAGAGAGAGAGAGAGAGAGAGACTGACTCAAAGAACTGAATGTGACGACCCTAAAAGACGAGGAGAGCAAGATGAATATACGATCACGAAGTATTATGAGAGGAATTGAGTACAAACACAGCTGTTCATGAGGAGACGACGTGGTACAAGAGGACACAAATGACCCACAGAGACGTTCGAATTTTTTTTAATCTCGGGGTGATTCAAAATTAGCAGTAGGTGTAAGAGCCTAGGAGGCCAGTAGATGTCGGCCAAGCCCTCCCAAAATGAGGGATCAGGAGCAGTGACACAACCCCCGCAAACAGCTCAGACACGCACACAACACACACACCAGGTAATGAAGGAATGCGCTATCAAACGTGCACTCAGGATTGAGTTAAGCCTCGCCACTGTGCAAGGTGTTGACTGGTCATGATACAATGCTGCCACACTGTTTGTTAAGTCTTCCCAACCCACCACCCACCCACCCACCGCACATTCTCCACCCACCACCAACAATGTCCATCTTTTGATGAAAACACTGACTCTTCTGGGGGAAAAGAATTTTTTTTCTTTTTGAGGGGGGAAAATGTCTTTTCTGGGAGGGTAATAATGTCTTTTATTTCTGAGAAAGAATATTTTTGGGGGGAAAGGACATGTTTGGAAAATGTCTTTTCTGGAAAGAAGGATGTCTTTTCTAGAGAAGGATATTTTTCCTAGAGAAAGGGATGTTTCTTCTTGGAGATAAGAATTTTTCCTGGAGAAAAGGCTGCCTTTTCCGGAAAGAAGAATGTCTTTCCTGGAGAAGAAGGATGTCTGTAAAGGAAAGGAAGGTCACGTATTCTTGGGGTAAGAAGGAGAGAATGTGCATCATCTAAGGAATAACAAGCAGACTGCCTCTACCCAGGAAAACACTGGACGACCCGCTGCTCCGAGATAGGAATGCTGACCCGCTACTCCGAGATAGGAATGCTGACCCGCTGCTCCGAGATAGGAATGCTGACCCGCTACTCCGAGATAGGAATGCTGACCCGCTACTCCGAGATAGGAATGCTGACCCGCTACTCCGAGATAGGAATGCTGACCCGCTACTACGAGATAGGAATGCTGACCCGCTACTCCGAGATAGGAATGCTAACCCGCTACTCCGAGATAGGAATGCTGACCCGCTACTCCGAGATAGGAATGCAGACCCGCTACTCCGAGATAGGAATGCTGACCCGCTACTCCGAGATAGGAATGCTGACCCGCTACTCCGAGATAGGAATGCAGACCCGCTACTCCGAGATAGGAATGCTGACCCGCTACTCCGAGATAGGAATGCTGACCCGCTACTCCGAGATAGGAATGCAGACCCGCTACTCCGAGATAGGAATGCTGACCCGCTACTCCGAGATAGGAATGCTGACCCGCTACTCCGAGATAGGAATGCTGACCAGCTACTCCGAGATAGGAATGCTGACCCTCTACTCCGAGATAGGAATGCTGACCAGCTACTCCGAGATAGGAATGCTGACCCGCTACTCCGAGATAGGAATGCTGACCAGCTACTCCGAGATAGGAATGCTGACCCGCTACTCCGAGATAGGAATGCTGACCCGCTACTCCGAGATAGGAATGCTGACCAGCTACTCCGAGATAGGAATGCTGACCCTCTACTCCGAGATAGGAATGCTGACCAGCTACTCCGAGATAGGAATGCTGACCCGCTACTCCGAGATAGGAATGCTGACCAGCTACTCCGAGATAGGAATGCTGACCAGCTACTCCGAGATAGGAATGCTGACCCGCTACTCCGAGATAGGAATGCTGACCCGCTACTCCGAGATAGGAATGCTGACCCGCTACTCCGAGATAGGAATGCTGACCCGCTACTCCGAGATAGGAATGCTGACCCTCTACTCCGAGATAGGAATGCTGACCCGCTACTCTGACAAGACAGAATTTTATTCTTCCAGGAGTGAGTGGGAGGATGTGAGGAATTTGAGAAGGATGTGTATAAAGTATATCAGTCCTTGTCTAATTACTTGCTGTGTTCACCTGACGTGTTCTTATAACCTCTGGTGAAGCGTTTATGAATTACTTGCATCTAAAATAAATTGTTTCCGCTATTCTTTGTGTTATATTCTAATTAAAAATGTTAAAAATCTTAGTTTATGTTTGATTACCTTCAGATATATCACGATAAACACACACACACACACACACACACACACACACACACACACACACACACACACACACACACACACACACACACACACACACACACACCTATATATATACATATATATATATATATATATATATATATGTCGTGCCGAATATGTAAAACTGGTGAATTAGCAAGAACTCATTTAAATTTAAGTACTTTCTAAAATTTTCTCTTATACTTTTAAAGATATATTTTTTCATTAACGTTAATGTAAAAATTTATAATTTTGCACCAAAAGGAACTTAGAAAACTTACCTAACCTTATTATAACAAGAACAATTTATTTTAGCCTAACCCAACTAAATATATTTTAGATTTGTTTACAATAATTTAATACTAAACAAACACAGTGAAATATATTTTTCTCGTTAGGTTCAGAATGATTTTGGCGAAATTATTGCATACACAAATTTTCACTTGTCCTGTATGGCAAGATGAGCGTTGCTATTTAAGCCAAGATCGCAAGTTCTGCCTATTCGGCACGACATATATATATATATATATATATATATATATATATATATATATATATATATATATATATATATATATATATATATATATATACGTATAAATACATATATTTAAGAAGATAAGACTTGAGTATAATTCATTAGAACAGTATATTGTACTATAATATACAGTATAACACAATATATAGTATATAATACAGTATAACACAGTATACTGGAGTGTATTATACAGTATAATACAGTATACTGTATAATATGCAGTATCACTCAGTACGTTGTAATATACAGTAATAATTGTAGAATAACATATTGTAGTATATAATACAGTAGTAAAATGTCGTATAGATAAATATAATTCATGTTAGTATAATTCAGTGCATATTAGTATAATTCTCCACATGTTAGCATGATGCAGCGTAGTATAATCTAGTATATTTAAGTATAATTTTATAAAGCAATAAATTACAATTTAATTAAACAATAAAAGTGTATCAAGTCCACAAAATTAATATCAGTAATATATCAATATTTACTAACTCATCACTGGAATTATATTCAACAAATCAACGTCTATTTTCTCGTTATATTTCGTAACTTTCTGCCCGATCTAAGTATCTAAAGGTATATATTTGTAATGTTAGTAAGGTCAGGTCAGGTCAGGTCAGGTCAGGTCAGGTCAGGTCAGGTCAGGTCAGGTCAGGTAAGGTAAGGTAAGGTAAGGTAAGGTAAGGTAAGGTAGAGTAAGGTAAGGTAAGGTAAGGTAAGGTAAGGTAAGGTAAGGTAAGGTAAGGTTAGGTTAGGTTAGGTTAGATTAGGTTAGGTTAGGTTACGTTACGTTACGTTACGTTACGTTAGGTTACGTTAGGTTAGGTTAGGTTAGGTTAGGTTACGTTAGGTTAAGTTAGGTTACGTTAGGTTAGGTTAGGTTAGGTTAGGTTAGGTTAGGTTACGTTAGGTTAGGTTACGTTAGGTTACGTTAGGTTACGCTAGGTTACGTTAGGTTACGTTAGGTTAGGTAAGGTAAGGTAAGGTAATGTAAGGTAAGGTTAGGTCAGGTTAGGTTAGGTTAGATTACGTTAGGTTAGGTTAGGTTAGGTTAGGTTAGGTTACGTTAGGTTAGGTTAGGTTAGGTTAGGTTAGGTTAGGTTAGGTTAGGTTAGGTAAGGTTAGGTTAGGTTACGTTAGGTTAGGTTACGTTAGGTTAGGTTAGGTTAGGTTAGGTTAGGTTACGTTAGGTTAGGTTAGGTTAGGTTAGGTTAGGTTAGGTTAGGTTAGGTTAGGTTACGTTAGGTTACGTTAGGTTACGTTAGGTTACGTTAGGTTACGCTAGGTTACGTTAGGTTACGTTAGGTTAGGTAAGGTAAGTAAATTAACCTATATTTTATAATTAGCTGAGAAATTTGACTGTTACCCGAGTATTACTGTGTAGCTCAATTGCCAAAGAGGAACGGTGCCTTGCTACGCGAAGTCAAGAGCAAAGGTCAATTGGAGGAAGGTCAGAGGTCATGGGAGGCGACCCAAAGATTAAGAACGATGACAGCCAAATCCTCATCCCAACTTCCATAGATTTGTTAGTAGGGGTGAAGGTCGAGGCTCACACAATACCTACACTACCTAAACTGGGTTAAGGTCGAGGCTCACGATACCTACACTACCTAAACTGGGTTAAGGTCGAGGCTCACGATACCTACACTACCTAAACTGGGTTAAGTTCGGGGCTCACGATACCTACACTACCTAAACTGGGTTAAGGTCGGGGCTCACGATACCTACACTACCTAAACTGGGTTAAGGTCGGGGCTCACGATACCTACACTACTTAAACTGGGTTAAGGTCGGGGCTCACGATACCTACACTACTTAAACTGGGTTAAGGTCGGGGCTCACGATACCTACACTACCTAAACTGGGTTAAGGTCGGGGCTCACGATACCTACACTACCTAAACTGGGTTAAGGTCGGGGCTCACGATACCTACACTACCTAAACTGGGTTAAGGTCGGGGGCTCACGATACCTACACTACCTAAACTGGGAACAACAACGTACTTCAGAAATACTTGAAAAGTCTCAATGATAATCCAACAACCGCCAGAGATGCATTGAGGGAAGAGAGAGAGAGAGAGAGAGAGAGAGAGAGAGAGAGAGAGAGAGAGAGAGAGAGAGAGAGAGAGAGAGAGAGAGAGAGAGAGAGAGAGAGAGAGAGAGAGAGAGAGAGAGAGTGTCCCACAACGAAGCGTGCTGGGACCATTGTTATGGAATGTCTACTTCAACGACCTTCTTCATCTCATCCCAGAATCACATGCATATGCAGACGACTGCACACTGACATTCACTTATCTAAGAGAAGAAATGCCAGCTGCTCTAAGCTACATCAATCACCAGCTGAGAGCTATATCAGCTTGGGGAAATAGATGGCAAGTAACATTTGCACCTGAGAAAACGCAAATGATGATCATATGAGTATGCTCCACTTTCTTGGTTTGCCTGCCCTCCCCCCTCTCATCTGCGACTGCTTGACAGAGTAGAGAACAGAGCAAGACGTCTCATCTCTCGCCTGGACCCATCCTGGATAGATCTGTCATTTCAGCAGAGCCTTCAGCATAGGAGGGATGTGGGTGGCCTTACTGTTATGTACAAGGCCAATATTGTCAAAATACCACACTTGGATCCACTTCGAGGACAGCGTGAAACAAGCTTTTATGCCACAAGACGGGCAGAAAGCAGCAACTTCACTCTGGCTGTACCCTTCTCCAGAACATCACTCCATCTGAGATCCTATATACCCAGGATGACTCGAGTATGGAACACATTCGTACAGCATAATGATGTCAACGAGATAAAGTCAGTTGATCAAATGAAAATGCTGGCCCACAGATGGCTCCAACTTCATCCTGTTCCCTACTTGTATGTCTCATAACAATAAAAATGCTTTCAAATGAGCTGATGTAGGTAACAGCTCTTAGCTTGCCAATAAAGTTAGGAAACCTTAACCTGTAAATAGCTTGTCAATAAAGCTAGGGATCCTTAACCTTGACAAACCCTGTGTAAAAAAGAGAGATAAGAACAAACAGATAACAGAAGAATTTATACTGCACAAGACTATTTCCTTGAAAGGACTATCTATTTTTATCTTGATAAAGGCTTGTTTACTATTATCTAGAATCTAGATGGTTAAGGCAAGGATTGTAAAGCAGAAGGCTCTCTTACCCTCATCCAGCTACTGTCGGCATGAAACGTGAAAAACAAACAGTACCGTTTAGCGGTAAGTATAGAGTTGATATTAGAGAGAGGAGTGGAAGGAAGCCATAGGTCATACACTACCACTACTGAGCAGTTTCTCAGGTTACACTACTGACACCCACAGAATTGTGTGTACCAGTGGTTCTACCTGTAGCTACCACTGGTTCTACTTCCAGCTACCAATGGTTTTACTTCTAGCTACCACTGGTTCTACTTCTAGCTACCACTGGTTCTACTTCTAGCTACCAATGGTTCTACTTCTAGCTACCACTGGTTCTACTTCTAGCTACCACTGGTTCTACTTCTAGCTACCACTGGTTCTACTTCTAGCTACCACTGGTTCTACTTCTAGCTACCACTGGTTCTACTTCTAGCTACCACTGGTTCTACTTCTACTTCTGGCCCGGTGGCCTGGTGGCTAAAGCTCCCGCTTCACACACGGAGGGCCCGGGTTCTATTCCCGGCGGTTGGAAACATTTCGACACGTTTCCTAACACCTGTTGTCCTGTTCATCTAGCAGCAAATAGGTACCTGGGTGTTAGTCGACTGGTGTGGGTGGCATCCTGGGGGACAAGATTAAGGACCCCAATGGAAGTAAGTTAGACAGTCCTCGATGACGCACTGACTTTCTTGGGTTATCCTGGGTGGCTAACCCTCCGGGGTTAAAAATCCGAACGAAATCTTATCTTATCTTACCAATGCTTCTACTTCTAGCTACCACTGGTTCTACTTCTAGCTACCACTGGTTCTACTTCTAGCCACCAATGGTTCTACTTCTAGCTACCAATGGTTCTACTTCTAGCTACCAATGGTTCTACTTCTAGCTACCAATAGTTCTACTTCTAGCTACCACTGGTTCTACTTCTAGCTACCACTGGTTCTACTTCTAGCTACCACTGGTTCTACTTCTAGCTACCACTGGTTCTACTTCTAGCTACCACTGGTTCTACTTCTAGCTACCACTGGTTCTACTTCTAGCTACCACTGGTTCTACTTCTAGCTATCACTGGTTCTACTCCTAGCTACCACTGGTTCTACTTCTAGCTACCAATGGTTCCATTTCTAGCTACCAATGGTTCTACTTCTAGCTACCACTGGTTCTACTTCTAGCTATCACTGGTTCTACTTCTAGCTACCACTGGTTCTACTTCTAGCTACCACTGGTTCTACTTCTAGCTACCAATGGTTCTACTTCTAGCTACCACTGGTTCTACTTCTAGCTATCACTGGTTCTACTCCTAGCTACCACTGGTTCTACTTCTAGCTACCAATGGTTCTGCTTCTAGCTACCACTGGTTCTACTTCTAGCTACCAATGGTTCTACTCCTAGCTACCACTAGTTCTACTTCTAGCTACCACTGGTTCTACTTCTAGCTACCACTGGTTCTACTTCTAGCTACCACTGGTTCTACTTCTAGCTACCACTGGTTCTACTTCTAGCTACCAATGGTTCTACTCCTAGCTACCACTGGTTCTACTTCTAGCTACCAATGGTTCTACTTCTAGCTACCATTACTCCTACTTGTAGATACCGTGATGTAGGTGGACACAAACCCGGGAGGCCTGGTCTGTAACCAGGCCGAGGCGGCGTTGATTCCCGACAGCATTCCTCAAGTATACTACAGAAACCAAATATTCGGAGCAGCTTCAGAGCAAATACTGTGATACCTGGGGCCACTGCAGGGAGAGAACTCTGACAAGTAGAATAACACGTGTGCAAAGTGTAGGCCCAACTGGTTCTTTAAACGAACGAATCGATTTTTTCACACAACAACATCTGTGAGGAAACTATTCCAGTGCTCCACCATAACTCAGTTTAAAAAGTTCTTCCCCACTTTCGTGTTAAATCCCATACCACGCAGTGTCATACCACTGTTTCCTGTAATCGTGAATTATGTTGTTCTTCATAAAGATGCTCTTGTTTGTATCAGGTCATTACAGAGCCTCTGTTTTCTGAGAGGGAAAAAGTCAAGTTGAATTTCCTTCCTATAAAGCCAAGCAGAGAGAGAGAGAGAGAGAGAGAGAGAGAGAGAGAGAGAGAGAGAGAGAGAGAGAGAGAGACAGAGGTGGGGAGACGGGATCAAAATGCCACGCCTAAAACATATTTTCTTCGGGTAAGAAAGGAATGCATGTGACGTTTCACGCTGAACAAAAATTCCATTCTAGCCAGAGAGCGGCGGCGTTAGCGCCCTAAGGCACCCTTGATGCAAGGGCGGAAGTGGTGGGGCGTTTGGGCCAAGGCTTACACCTGTCATCACCCGCAAGATACCAGGTACTGCAGTCTCAACACCGCCAAGGAACTTCCAGACACACACCACTCCACTTACCTTTTCCCCCCTTTACTCACTCAAGGAGAGAGAGAGAGAGAGAGAGAGAGAGAGAGAGAGAGAGAGAGAGAGAGAGAGAGAGAGAGAGAGAGAGAGAGAGAGAGGAAGGGAGACAGAGAAAATGGGAAGTCAACGAATGGAGGGTGGTAGGATTCCAGAAGCAAGCGATGGCCAAGAGTATACTACTTACTAAAGGTCGGATGTCAGGAAACATTACTTTAGTAGAAGTACTGGACTCCTTACGCAGCTTTAAGAAATGGGAAGAAACAAGTATTAACAGTTTAAGGCATTCTAAAAGGGAATGTCTCGCCACGAATTTCCCCGACCCATCTTTAGGACTGAAGAAGTCACTCATGGTTGCTTCATACGCCTCCCTCTCCATACCAAATCGATATTACCATACCAGCTCTGCCACAACTTTAAAAATAAGTATGATTAGGGTCCACGAGGCTAGGAGTCATGGGCAACTAAAGACCGCGGCCTAGAGCTAAGACTTGACCCCTACAGCCACAAATATGTCAGTCAAATAAGTCAGTACACACGTGCACACCAAGGTCACCAACATAACACTGTTCCACGACCCCTGGAACACAAACATGACTGAGAGCGTCTCCGACTCCCCTTCACAAACCGCTCTTGAAGTCACGCAAGCGTACACAAGCACACACACACACACAAGATAAATAAAGCGTCAGAATTCATCTTTACACAAGTTAATAACAGCAAGGGGATGACGCCTTAATCAAGTATACACTTCTTCATACATTATGCAAAAACAACCTTAATTATGGTAATCTTGAGGAAAGAACGGTGCTGTTTGCTATCGTGAAGGATACCTGAAGAATGTTATCAGGGATTAACGTCCCCGCGACCCCTGTCCCCGATCAGGCCTCTTTGTGGTTCAAGGCCTGATCAACCAGGCTGCTACTGCTGGCAGCACGCAGTCCAACGTACAAACCATAGCGTGGTTCATCACGGACTGACCTGAGGACAGCCAGGGGTCTGTTGGTAGTCCCCGTTAGGTATGAAGGGAAAACCTTGAAAAGTCTTGACCCCCTTACACTTACTGTGTCATCGACACCCCTGCTTTTCATTGGTGTAGTTTAAACCGTCTGCCGAGCCTCTTGCTTTCGTAGACAGTGATTTCTGTGAGAAGATTTGGGACCAATAATTCGAGGATTCTTCGCCAGCATACTATTACGTCTTTCTCTCTCGCCCTCGTTTAGAAAATACAACTCAAGTGACTCCAAACGTTCCCAGTAATTTTGGTGCTTAATTGAATTTATGTATGTAGCGAAGGTTCTCTGTACATTATCTGGGTCTGCAATATCGCCTGCCTTAAAAGGGGCTGGTAGTGTATAGCAATATTCTCGCTAATAGAGAACGAGTAATTTACAAAGGTTCATGATTGGCTTGGCGTCTCTTTTTCTGAAGGTTCTTGTTATCCATCCTATGATTTTCCTCGCAGCTGTGATAAGAACACTGTTGTGATCCTCTGACATCTTCACTCTTAAATCCTTCACCTTGGTTTTCCTCTCTATAGAGAGGTCAGAGTTAGTTTTACAACTCCGTTCTAATTCTCATTTCCTCAATTTTTCCGTAACGGAGTAACTGAAGTTTGTTCTCACTGACCAATGGAAGACTGTTTATATCTGCCTGGAGATTTGCTATGTCGTCAAAGACTGCCACTGTCATGGAAATTTTTGTATCGCAATACAATTTTGTCATCTCACGCATCAGTATGTCATCTCAAATACCAGCGTCATCTCACACATCAGTGTGTCACCTCTCACAACTGTCATCTCCCTCGCGGGGTGTCATCTGGGCCAGACAGTGTTTACATAAAGATGGAATAATGAGAAGTGTCTTGGCTAGATGCAGGGTGGGAAGTGTGTAGATTAAAGAGTGAGGGAGCGTCGACCGGGGCGTCTCCGCCACCAGGATGCTCTTTAAAAAAGACACTAAGTATAGTATGCTGCGTATCCTCAGGCTGTGTTGCCACAATCACCACAGCCGCCAACATCTTGATATCTGAGTCGCTGCAGCTTCCGAATTACGTAGAATGTAGTCCCTCTTCCTCCTAGGACCTCTCCCGTGCCTGCACTCGCCAACCTTACCTGGTAATTCATAAATAATACTAACTCCACCTCTGTTAGAAGGAAATCTTTGAAGATGCTATACCTGCTAAACTTTTAGTAGAATACTTAACGATATTCTCAGTGACCTACTAAAGTCTCTCAGCTCAGGATGAGTGATAAAATATGACAGGGAAACATACGTAGCTTTTGTTTCCAGTGTTTAGCCATCATGAAAAATAGGCCAGCAGCGCACTGCTGACTTTGTTTACTTTACTAAATGAAAAAAATATGCCTTACTAAGCACACAGCACCTGCCTAGAACACGTATCTAGTAATGCACTTAAAGAAACTCAAAACAGTTCATAGATTTACTTCAGATGGTCCTAACCTTACGTTACTGGAAGAGCGAAAGGTCAGGGAAGACATGATAATGACGTACAAGATACTTAGGAACATTGTCAATTAGGACAATGATAAAAAGCTTGACCTAACTAAGTCCCTCGTGGACGAAAAGTTTTCACAATAAAATGTTATAATATGTACTGTGTCTTATTTATATAGTGTAGATACACTCCACCATTGTATTACTCCTCGTTTAGGGTACATCATGTTTGTAGAGATCGCTCTAAGAGGTTTACGACCAGAACAGTTTCTAAGCTGAGAGAACTAACATACGAGGAGAGAAGGAAACCCACAATTTAACATGACAGTGAACCAGTATCACTACACCATGTGACATGGCCTCACCAGCTGAAATGATTCAACCTGGGGAGGCCATGTAACACCGAGCAATGCTGCTTCTTTACTCTCTTGATAAATACTGACTGCATAATACTGGTACTCTTGATAAATACTGACTCCGTGATACTGGTTAACTCTCTTGATAAATACTGGTTTCCTGTCATTAACTTTCACGTCACTGTGGAATTATCAAGATACGAGGAAAGACTACTAGTCAGGTCAGGCAGCAGAAGGTGCTACATCAGGCCAAATAATGTGGCCCACCACGGCAGACCAAGTAGCAGGGGCCACCACAGCAGGCCAAGTAGCAGGGGCCACCACAGCAGGCCAGGCAGTAGAGTCCGCCAAAGAAGCAGCCACTACAGCAGGGGCCGCCATAGCAGGGGCTATCACAGCAGGTCCCGGTACCCTGCCAGGCGGCCATGCTTCACACTGGAGGCTGGAGGTTTAATTCATAAATTGGGTGTCGTCAATTGACACTGGGTGCGCGGCACGGCGCGAATAAGAATGCTCACAATGCTGCCTTCATTTGCATTCATTAGCTACCCCGCGATCACCGCAGTGGCCCTCACCCATACCCCACCACCACCACCACCACTACTACTACTACGACCACCGCCGCCACTTCACTACTACCACCTCTACTACCACCATGGAATGCTTCCACTGCCATGAACTACTACCATACATTACTGCCATTACTATAAACTACCACTAATGTTACCACCACCTCTACTAGAACTATCTCTACTAGCACTACGGTCGACTATTACCACTTCCAATTCCACTACCACAGCTACCACCACTTCTACTACCACAACCACCACGATAACCACCACCACCATCGCTACTAGAATTAGTATCCCGTAGTAATTGCAATACCCTTCCCCATGATCAACCACCACAACCACAACCATTACTACGATCCCCACCACCTCTACCGACACAACCACAACCACAACCACTACTAAGATCCCCACCACCACTACTCCCTCTACCAACACCACCACAATTCCAGAACAATCCACCGGAATTACCACCACTCACCACCATTAACCTCTTCCTCACATGAGTTTGAGAGTGTTCAACTCCAGTTCTTGGGCACCATCTCTTAATCATTTATATCATACATGTTTATCACGAGCAATTACCAACAGCCTGAGTGATCAGATATCGGGGCCGCAATTAGCGGAGGAAGGATCGAGCTTCCAACTACCAACAACATGGAATAAAAGTGAGTGTTTAAGCAGTATGTAAAATTTATACCCATGACAAGACATTTAGGGAAACAAACCGGTTAGCCGGACTTGAGCCCTGGAGGGTGGAAAGTACAGTCCTGGTGCAGTCCTAGAAGTGGGAAGTACAGTGTGTGCACTCTGAAGGAGGAGTGATGCTACAGTCCTGGTGCAGTCCTAGAAGTGGGAAGTGTCTGCACTCTGAAGGAGGAGTGATGCTACAGTCCTGGTGCAGTCCTAGAAGTGGGAAGTGTCTGCACTCTGAAGGAGGAGTGATGCTACAGTCCTGGTGCAGTCCTAGAGGTGGGAAGTGTCTGCACTCTGAAGGAGGAGTGATGCTACAGTCCTGGTGCAGTCCTAGAAGTGGGAAGTGTCTGCACTCTGAAGGAGGAGTGATGCTACAGTCCTGGTGCAGTCCTAGAAGTGGGAAGTACAGTGTGTGCACTCTGAAGGAGGAGTGATGCTACAGTCCTGGTGCAGTCCTAGAAGTGGGAAGTACAGTGTGTGCACTCTGAAGGAGGAGTGATGCTACAGTCCTGGTGCAGTCCTAGAAGTGGGAAGTGTCTGCACTCTGAAGGAGGAGTGATGCTACAGTCCTGGTGCAGTCCTAGAAGTGGGAAGTGTCTGCACTCTGAAGGAGGAGTGATGTTACAGTCCTGGTGCAGTCCTAGAAGTGGGAAGTGTCTGCACTCTGAAGGAGGAGTGATGCTACAGTCCTGGTGCAGTCCTAGAAGTGGGAAGTGTCTGCACTCTGAAGGAGGAGTGATGCTACAGTCCTGGTGCAGTCCTAGAAGTGGGAAGTGTGTCTGCACTCTGAAGGAGGAGTGATGCTACAGTCCTGGTGCAGTCCTAGAAGTGGGAAGTGTCTGCACTCTGAAGGAGTGATGCTACAGTCCTAGAAGTGGGAAGTGTCCTGGTGATGCTACAGTCCTGGTGCAGTCCTAGAAGTGGGAAGTGTCTGCACTCTGAAGGAGGAGTGATGCTACAGTCCTGGTGCAGTCCTAGAGGTGGGAAGTGTGTGCACTCTGGAGAAGGAGTGATGCTACAGTCCTGGTGCAGTCCTAGAAGTGGGAAGTGTCTGCACTCTGAAGGAAGAGTGATGTTACAGTCCTGGTGCAGTCCTAGAAGTGGGAAGTGTCTGCACTCTGAAGGAAGAGTGATGTTACAGTCCTGGTGCAGTCCTAGAAGTGGGAAGTGTCTGCACTCTGAAGGAAGAGTGATGTTACAGTCCTGGTGCAGTCCTAGAAGTGGGAAGTGTCTGCACTCTGAAGGAAGAGTGATGTTACAGTCCTGGTGCAGTCCTAGAAGTGGGAAGTGTCTGCACTCTGAAGGAGTGATGCTACAGTCCTGGTGCAGTCCTAGAAGTGGGAAGTACAGTGTGTGCACTCTGGAGGAGGAGTGATGCTACAGTCCTGGTGCAGTCCTAGAAGTGGGAAGTGTCTGCACTCTGAAGGAGGTCTGGAATTATTGAAGTTCAGTCACTTGAACTGTGATGTCTGCGCTTGTCTCATCCTCGTTGTACTTCTTCATGTCAGAATATTTGTGTGGTCTCCCAGGAGCCTGGAAGAAGGTCCAGGGACAGTGTTATGTGGTAGAAGGTCCAGGGACAGTGTTGTGTGGTAGAAGGTCCAGGGACAGTGTTGTGTGGTAAAAGGTCCAGGGACAGTGTTGTGTGGTAAAAGGTCCAGGGACAGTGTTGTGTGGTAGAAGGTCCAGGGACAGTGTTGTGTGGTAGAAGGTCCAGGGACAATGTTGTGTGGTAGAAGGTCCAGGGACAGAGTTGTGTGGTAGAAGGTCCAGGGACAGTGTTATGTGGTAGAAGGTCCAGGGACAATGTTATGTGGTGGAAGATCCAGGGACAGTGTTATGTGGTAGAAGGTCCAGGGACAGTGTTATGTGGTAGAAGGTTCAGGGACAGTGTTGTGTGGTAGAAGGTCCAGGGACAGTGTTGTGTGGTAGAAGGTCCAGGGACAGTGTTGTGTGGTAAAAGGTCCAGGGACAGTGTTGTGTGGCAAAAGGTCCAGGGACAGTGTTGTGTGGTAGAAGGTCCAGGGACAGTGTTGTGTGGTAGAAGGTCCAGGGACAGTGTTATGTGGTGGAAGATCCAGGGACAGTGTTATGTGGTAGAAGGTCCAGGGACAGTGTTATGTGGTAGAAGGTCCAGGTACAGTGTTATGTGGTAGAAGGTCCAGGGACAGTGTTATGTGGTAGAAGGTCCAGGGACAGTGTTGTGTGGTAGAAGGCCCAGGGACAGTGTTATGTGGTAGAAGGTCCAGGGACAGTGTTGTGTGGTAGAAGGTCCAGGGACAGTGTTATGTGGTAGAAGGTCCAGGGACAGTGTTATGTGGTAGAAGGTCCAGGGACAGTGTTGTGTGGTAGAAGGCCCAGGGACTGTTGTGTGGTAGAAGGCCCAGGGACAGTGTTGTGTGGTAGAAGGTCCAGGGATAGTGTTGTGTGGTAGAAGGTCCAGGGACAGTGTTATGCGGTGGAAGGTACGTACAATATAAGTGAGGAACGTACAATATAAGTGAGGAACGTACAATATAAGTGAGGAACGTACAATATAAGTGAGGAACGTACAATATAAGTGAGGTAGTATTTGACGTGAAAGAGCCAGTGTTGCTTTAGCAATCTGATCATTTATCGTCTCAACTACAGCACTACCTTCCTGAGTGCACTTTGGTAGCTTGTAGATGTGCAAGCTGGTGCTGGTTGTTGAGGATAACACGAGATAATAGCAGAAGTAGCAATAGATATAGATAAATGATATAGTTTAAGACATAATGAGTTGATATGTCATCTGCAACTGACGGTGATTCAGAAATATGTATACTGCTGCTCCCGTCTCATCTGCTTCCTAAACAATAACACAAATAACACGCCAAGGCAGTACAGAATATTTTAATAAAATGTTTTATACTCCCTTCGTATCTTACTGTTTATCGTGACGGTACTTTGCATCTTTGCAGTTCAACATCTGTCTGTTGCATTCGTCATAAATGTTTCATTTGTATCAACTTCTTTCTTTCCCAGTAGTCTACTGTGCACATCGTTTTACGACAGATTTTATTTTATTCGTGAAAAAGAGTCAAATTAGTCTTGACAGATGAGAAAATATTATCACTATATCAAAGAAAAATACAGGGTCTTAGTGGCTGGAGATAGACTTTGAGACTGGTGACATAAAGATGAACCAAAATAATCCCCCACTACGTAAAAGGTGACCCAGCTTTGGTAGGGCAGGAAGGGGAAGACTGGAGGGTCAGGATGTAACTTCTCCCTGAACTGATATACAGAAATATGCTGCATCATGTCCTGTTTGGTTGTCACTCTTGGTTGCCACCACTTGTATAGATGCTTTCACATACTCTTGCAAGATCAAAGATCGTTTGTGTCTGCTCTGCTCTGCTTCTCTCTCTCTCTCTCTCTCTCTCTCTCTCTCTCTCTCTCTCTCTCTCTCTCTCTCTCTCTCTCTCTCTCTCTCTCTCTCTCTCTCTCTCTCTCCTTCCTTACTCGAAGTATCCGCTATTTATGAAATTCTTCGCATTACTAAAGAATCATACACCAGATAAAAATTAATTACCATAGTAACTGAGCAAAAACCGATGTTAAATATGCACGAGGTCGATCAGCAGTTTCCATCGTGTTCACAATTCTAAATATATTACCTGGGCGGCTCTTCCCATTTTATATCCTCTGCTATACAAGAAAAACCTCACAAATGCAAACTCCTTGAGTCGGCCTTGACTGCATCAAGACCTAAATTCATCGTCTAACAATTTCATTAAGGTATCCAACAATTTCAACATCTAACAAATTGAATATCAAATAATTACACTATCTAATAATTTCAATAAGTAATTATATCAATCATTGGCATCCTGATGGCATTACTACGCTGGCTTTGAGGTCACTTCTTCCTGCAGTGGACTTAGGTTATGTGTCCTGCTGAAGAGCGTCTCAGTGTGAAGCCGAAATATAGAGAACAAGGAAAAGAAAACAAATACAGGAACCAGCAACATGGTGTTCATGACTGCGCAGTTGATAATGGTAAAATACTAGGTGGCCAGACTCGGTCAGTAGAGCGAGAGCGAGAGAGAGAGAGAGAGAGAGAGAGAGAGAGAGAGAGAGAGAGAGAGAGAGAGAGAGAGAGAGAGAGAGAGAGAGAGTGAGAGAGAGAAGCAAGGAGATGGCATCTCCCCCCTGGTGCTGGAGTCATCCCAGGCTCCACCTTCCCAATAAACTAGTTGTTTAAATCTTGTATTTTGCAAGAGCTAACAAACTTGACGGAGAACTTGAGAGACAAAAAGTTGCTCTTCCCTGCCTCCCACTCTCCCTCCTTTACATCACTGCAGGATGGTGCTCACTAACGAATATTTGGCTCACGGATCCTTTCAGCCTCGGCCTTGATATCCTGACACAATTAAACTGGTAAAAAATTAAACAAATTGCTTGTATAACAAAAAGTGTGAGTAGGTTGCTCCTCCTCGACTCTGACCTTGCCTAAGGCCCGGCTCCGGCTTGCTTCATAAAGTTAACCTGGCAAGTCCTTTCTGTCATGCTCGCTCCCTGGCACCACACACAGAATGGTGGCCATGGAACAAGCATAAAACTAAATATGTATTCTGGTACGCTCGCTCCTTGGCCCCCCACACAGAATGGTGGCCATGGAACAAGCATAAAACTAAATATTTATTCTGGTACGCTCGCTCCTTGGCCCCCCACACAGAATGGTGGCCATGGAACAAGCATAAAACTAAATATTTATTCTGGTACGCTCGCTCCTTGGCCCCCCACACAGAATGGTGGCCATGGAACACGCATAAAACTAAATATTTATTCTCGTACGCTCGTTCCTTGGCCCCACACACACAGAATGGAGCCAGGGAACAAGCATAAAACTTATATTTATTCTTCTACGCTCGCTCCTTGGTCCCACACATGGAATGGGGCCAGGGAGCAAGCATTAAACTAATATTCTGCTCCTTGGCCTGACACAGCTGGAATAGAGCCAGGAAGCAAGCATACAGCTAATATTTATTCTGTTACCCTCGCTTCTTGGCCTCTTACAACTGGAATGGGACCAGAGAGCAAGTTTGAAACTATTTTTCTCCAAGGAAGACAGTGTAGGAAGACAGTGTAGGAAGACAGCGTAGGAAGACAGCATAGGAAGACAGTGTAGGAAGACAGCGTAGGAAGACAGCGTAGGAAGACAGTGTAGGAAGACAGCGTAGGAAGACAGTGTAGGAAGACAGTGTAGGAAGACAGTGTAGGAAGACAGCGTAGGAAGACAGTGTAGGAAGACAGCGTAGGAAGACAGTGTAGGAAGACAGCGTAGGAAGACAGTGTAGGAAGACATTGTAGGAAGACAGTGTAGGAAGACAGTGTAGGAAGACAGCGTAGGAAGACAGTGTAGGAAGACAGCGTAGGAAGACAGTGTAGGAAGACAGTGTAGGAAGACAGTGTAGGAAGACAGCGTAGGAAGACAGCGTAGGAAGACAGTGTAGGAAGACAGTGTAGGAAGACAGCGTAGGAAGACAGTGTAGGAAGACAGTGTAGGAAGACAGCGTAGGAAGACAGCGTAGGAAGACAGTGTAGGAAGACAGTGTAGGAAGACAGTTGTGATGAATGGTTTGAAAAACCGACAAGTTGAAGATTGAGACACTTATGCAGCATATGGGAATCTTTATTCAGGAAACGTTTCGCCACACAGTGGCTTCATCAGTCCAATACAAAGAGGAAGGCGTAAGGAGAGGAGGAGTATGAGGTAATCAGTCCCTCAGCCTGGAGTCGATGTGTTCAGTCCATCAATCTTGTAGAATGTACAGCATAGGGCCGTAGACGTGGCTTATATACTGCATAAGTGTCTCAATCTTCAACTTGTCGGTTTTTCAAACCATTCATCACAACTGTCAGACACTGCAGCATCATGGGATCTTGTTACAAAGAATTCTTCAACACTTGTTCAACGTTTGGACGAAGACCTACTTCGACTAGTGGATGGTACCACTATGACCCCGCCTCCGCCTGCTTCACCTCACCTCACTACAGTATATAAGCCACGTCTACGGCCCTATGCTGTACATTCTACAAGATTGATGGACTGAACACATCGACTCCAGGCTGAGGGACTGATTACCTCATACTCCTCCTCTCCTTACGCCTTCCTCTTTGTATTGGACTGATGAAGCCACTGTGTGGCGAAACGTTTCAGGAAGGCAGTGTAGGGAGGAAGACAGTGTAAGGAGGAAATGCAACACTTTTGTTATAGTGGGAGGGAGGTCGTGTGGGTGTGTCTTAAACAGAGCCAGCAGCATAGAGGAAGGGAGGAAGGAAGGAAGGAAGAAAGAAAGAAAGAAAGAAAGAAAGAAAGAAAGAAAGAAAGAAAGAAAGAAAGAAAGAAAGGAAGGAAGGGAGGAAGGGAGGAGGGGAGGAAGGGAAGAAGGGAGGGAGGGCAAACAGAGCTAGCAGCACGGGGGGAAGAAGGGAACACAAAGCCAGCATCATGGAGGAAGGAAGGAAGGGAGGAAGGGAGGAAGGAAGGAAGGAAGGAAGGAAGGAAGGAAGGAAGGAAGGAAGGAAGGAAGGAAGGAAGGAAGGAAGGAAGGAGGGAAGGAAGGAAGGAAGGAAGGGCAGACAGAGCTAGCAGCACGGAGGCAGAGAACACAGAGCCAGCAGCAACATACACTGGCTGGCCCTCGCAGGGGGGGATGGTCGCATGTGTAGGTATGTTATAAGTGCTGATGACCTGCTTACTAAGCGCGATGTTGCTGCTTCTGCTGCTGCGTCTGCTGCTGTTGCTTTTTGTTGCTGCTGCGTCTGCTGTTGTTGTTTTTGTTGCTGTTCCTTCTGCTATTGTTGTTTTTTGTTGCTGCTGCTGCCATCACGCATCAACGAACGCTCTTCGCTCGTATAATAACTCACATAACAACAGGGAAACTCTACGCCCGTAGGTATCATAAAGGACCTGAGAATAAGATGTAATCAGATTTGATCTGAGGAAAGGGAGGGTAGCTCCAATTACCCGGGTCAAAATTCCTGTCCCCCGTGGATTAAACAACTGCCTAACTTATTTTGTTAGTATGGAAAAACACAATAATTCATTTATGGTATTTTACTGGTAAGACGTTTCGTCCGTTAGGGACTTGATCAAGTCACTGGTGGGCGAAACGTCTCCTTAATAAAATACCAAAAACCGCATGTTATATCTCCTTAATATACCTGTGTATTATACCAGTGATATACCATAAGCTTTCAGGGAGGAAGACTGGTCATGGGATTTATTCAGTAAAGTCATGGAACATTTACCGGCATATACTGTCATTATTACATCACTTTGTACCAGTCTCGGTCTCGTGGTTTCGGAGAATGACAACTCAGAAGAGTTTAGTTATCCGAGGCCATATTTGCTCAATTATATGCCTGGTGATAACGTGGCTAGGGCCCAGACACAGGTATTTACACCAGTTCAGCACCAACGCTCGGTCAGTGGTCTCCCTAAAGTAGATGCAGGCCCCACAGCTAGCATAACATGAGGCACTGTTATGACTATCTAAGCAGAGAGAGGCCCTGTAGCAAGCATAAGACACTGATATGACTGTCTAAGCAGATAGAAGCTCCACAGCAAGCCTTGATTCAGTTTAAGCAGCCGCCATGCGTGTCATACATTGTTCATGAGGTATCCTGCTAACCAGGAAGAATGTTCTCTAGCAAGATGTGTTGTCTTGTGGGTGCAGGTGGAACAACACTCTCATGCAACACTGTTATCTCCCAGAGAAATACAAGCAACACTTGTACACCAAACTGGCCTCTCACATGTAATTATAATGTACGGCTCGTCCACGTTACATGAGGCAAACACACACACACACACACACACACACACACACACACACAATCTGGAGAGTGATGTAGTGGAGGCAGCAGCCATTCATAGCTTTAAGAAGAGATATGATAAAGCTCATGGAGCACGGAGAGAGTGGACCTAGTAGCGACCAGTGAAGAGGCGGGGTCAGGAGCTGTGAATCGACTCCTGTAACCACAAATAATTGAGTGTACACACACGCACACACACTCATACATGAAGCACAAAAAAATCCACTAAATTATATTACATTATACCAATGACCCACATTGTAAATGACAAAATATTATATATATATATATATACATATATATATATATATATATATATATATATATATATATATATATATATATATATATATATATATATATATATATATATATACACACACACACACACACAAATACTGATTTCTGGCTGAAGGAGACTCGAACCTATGAACCTTGTAACAAGGTACGCAGTGCTAAACCAATCTCACCACACTGGACAATACCTTGGCGTGCAGCTTGCGTTACACGTTGATCCATGCAGGGGATGAGATGAAAAGCTGTAAGCCTCCTCCCTGAAAGCTGGCTGCCTTGGATCAACGTGTAGCGCAAGCTGCACGCCAAGGTATTGTCCAGTGTGGGTAGATTGGTACAGCACTGCGTACCTTGTTCCAAGGTTCGTAGGTTCGAGACTCCTTCAGCCAGAGATCAGTGTTTGTGTATATTTCGCCTGCTCTTGCGAATTCCTTGCATATATATATATATATATATATATATATATATATATATATATATATATATATATATATATATATATATATATATATATATATATATATATATATATATATATATATATATATATATATATATATATATATATATATATATATATAGTCTCTTGCAGGTAAGTACTGCGTGTGGCAGGGGAGTAAATACCCGGGAGGGGGGGAGGCAAGGGGTCTACCTGCCCCCCTTCTCTATAATTACCAACCAAACAGTGAAGGCAACTAATGTATTTTCTTCTTTGTGTCAGGCTGTCCTGGTGGAAACCCTGGGAGGGGCTGCCCTGGTGGGAACCCTGGGAGGGGCTGTTCTGGTAGGAACCCTGGGAGGGGCTGTCCTGGTGGAAACCCTGGGAGGGGCTGTCCTGGTGGAAACCCTGGGAGGGGCTGTCCTGGTGGAAACCCTGGGAAGGGCTGCCCTGGTGGGAACCCTGGGAGGGGCTGTTCTGGTAGGAACCCTGGGAGGGGCTATTCTGGTAGGAACCCTGGGAGGGGCTGTCCTGGTGGAAACCCTGGGAGGGGCTGCCCTGGTGGAAACCCTGGGAGGGGCTGCCCTGGTGGGAACCCTGGGAGAAGCTGTTCTGGTAGGAACCCTGGGAGGGGCTGTCCTGGTGGAAACCCTGTGAGGGGCTGTCCTGGTGGAAACCCTGGGAGGGGCTGTCCTGGTGGAAACCCTGGGAAGGGCTGTCCTGGTGGAAACCCTGGGAGGGGCTGCCCTGGTGGGAACCCTGGGAGGGGCTGTTCTGGTAGGAACCCTGGGAGGGGCTGTCCTGGTGGAAACCCTGGGAGGGGCTGCCCTGGTGGGAACCCTGGGAGGGGATGCCCTGGTGGGAACCCTGAGAGGGGCCGCCCTGGTGGGAACCCTGAGAGGGGCTGCCCTAGTGGGAACCCTGGGAGGGGCTGCCCTGGTGGGAACCCTGGGAGGGGCTGCCCTGGTGGGAACCCTGGGAGGGGCTGTCCTGGTGGGAACCCTGGGAGGGGCTGCCCTGGTGGAAACCTTGGGAGGGGCTGCCCTGGTGGAAACCCTGGGAGGGGCTGCCCTGGTGGAAACCCTGGGAGGGGCTGTCCTGGTAGGAACCCTGGGAGGGGCTGTCCTGGTAGGAACCCTGGGAGGGGCTGTCCTGGTAGGAACCCTGGGAGGGGCTGTCCTGGTGGAAACCCTGGGAGGGGTTGCCCTGGTAGGAACCCTGGGAGGGGTTGCCCTGGTAGGAACCCTGGGAGGGGCTGTCCTGGTGGAAACCCTGGGAGGGGTTGCAATGGTAGGAACCCTGGGAGGGGCTGTCCTAGTAGGACCCTGGGAGGGGCTGTCCTGGTGGAAACCCTGGGAGGGGTTGCCCTAGTAGGAACCCTGGGAGGGGCTGTCCTGGTAGGAACCCTGGGAGGGGCTGTCCTGGTGGAAACCCTGGGAGGGGTTGCCCTGGTAGGAACCCTAGGAGGGGCTGTCCTGGTGGAAATCCTGGGAGGGGCTGTCCTGGTAGGAACCCTGGGAGGGGCAGCCCTGGTAGGAACCCTGGGAGGGGCAGCCCTGGTAGGAACCCTGGGAGGGGTTGTCCTGGTAGGAACCCTGTGAGGGGCTACCCTGGTAGGAACCCTGGGAGGGGCTGTCCTAGTGGAAACCCTGGGAGGGGCTGCCCTGGCAGGAACCCTGGGAGGGGCTGCCCTGGTAGGAACCCTGGGAGGGGCTGTCCTGGTAGGAACCCTGGGAGGGGCTGTCCTGTAGAAACCCTGGGAGGGGCTGTCCTGGTAGGAACCCTGGGAGGGGCTGCCCTGGTAGGAACCCTGGGAGGGGCTGTCCTGATAGGAACCCTGGGAGAGGCTGCCCTGGTAGGAACCCTGGGAGGGACTGTCCTGATAGGAACCCTGGGACGGGCTGCCCTGGTAGGAACCCTGGGAGGGGCTGCCCTGGTAGGAACCCTGGGAGGGGCTGTCCTGGTAGGAACCCTGGGAGGGGCTGCCCTGGTAGGAACCCTGGGAGGGGCTGTCCTGGTAGGAACCCTTGGAGGGGCTGCCCTGGTAGGAACGCTGGGAGGGGCTGCCCTGGTAGGAACCCTGGGAGGCGCTGCCCTGGTAAGAACCCTAGGAGAGGCTGTCCTGGTGGAAACCCTGGGAGGGGCAGCCCTGGTAGGAACCCTGGGAGGGGCTGCCCTGGTAGGAACGCTGGGAGGGGCTGCCCTGGTAGGAACCCTGGGGGGGCTGCCCTGGTAGGAACCCTGGGAGAGACTGTCCTGGTGGAAACCCTGGGAGGGGCTGCCCTGGTAGGAACCCTGGGAGGGGTGCCCTGGTAGGAACCCTGGGAGGGGCTGTCCTGGTAGGAACCCTGGGAGGGGCTGTCCTGGTAGGAACCCTGGGAGGGGCTGTCCTGGTAGGAGCCCTGGGAGGGGCTGTCCTGGTAGGAACCCTGGGAGGGGCTGTCCTGGTAGGAACCCTGGGAGGGGCTGTCCTGGTAGGAAACCTGGGAGGGGCTGCCCTGGTAGGAATCCTGGGAGGGGCTGCCCTGGTAGGAACCCTGGGAGGCGCTGTCCTGGTAGGAACCCTGGGAGGGGCTGCCCTGGTAGGAACCCGGGAGGGGCTGCCCTGGTAGGAACCCTGGGAGGGGCTGCCTGGTAGGAACCCTGGGAGGGGCTGTTCTGGTGGAAACCCTGGGAGGGGCTGCCCTGGTAGGAACCCTGGGAGGGGCTGCCTGGTAGGAACCCAGGGAGGGGCTGCCCTGGTAGGAGCCCTGGGAGGGGCTGCCCTGGTAGGAACCCTGGGAGGGGCTGCCCTGGTAGGGACCCTGGGAGGGGCTGCCCTGGTAGGAACCCTGGGAGGGGCTGCCCTGGTAGAAACCCTGGGAGGGGCTGCCCTGGTAGGAACCCTGGGAGGGGCTGCCCTGGTAGGAACTCTGGGAGGGGCTGCCATGGTGGGAACCCTGGGACGGGCTGCCCTGGTAGAAACCCTGGGACGGGCTGCCCTGGTAGGAACCCTGGGAGGGGCTGCCCTGGTAGGAACCCTGGGAGGGGCTGCCCTGGTAGGAACCCTGGGAGGGGCTGCCCTGGTAGGAACCCTGGGAGGGGCTGCCCTTGTAGGAACCCTGGGAGGGGCTGTCCTGGTGGAAACCCTGAGAGGGGCTGCCCTGGTAGGATCCCTGGGAGGGGCTGCCTTGGTAGGAACCCTGGGAGGGGCTGCCCTTGTAGGAACCCTGGGAGGGGCTGTCCTGGTGGAAACCCTGAGAGGGGCTGCCCTGGTAGGATCCCTGGGAGGGGCTGCCTTGGTAGGAACCCTAGGAGGGGCTGCCCTGGTGGGAACCCTGGGAAGGGCTGCCCTGGTGGGAACCCCGAGAGGGGCTGTCCTGGTGGAAACCCAGGGAGGGGCTGCCCTGGTGGAAACCCTGGGAGGGGCTGTCCTGGTGGAAACCCTGAGAGGGGCTGCCCTGGTAGGATCCCTGGGAAGGGCTGCCTTGGTAGGAACCCTAGGAGGGGCTGCCCTGGTGGGAACCCTGGGAAGGGCTGCCCTGGTGGGAACCCCGAGAGGGGCTGTCCTGGTGGAAACCCAGGGAGGGGCTGCCCTGGTGGAAACCCTGGGAGGGGCTGCCATGATGGGAACCCTGGGAGGAGCTGCCCTAGTGGTAACCCTGGGAGGGGCTGCCCTGGTGGGAACCCTGGGAGGGGCTGCCTTGCTGGAAACCCTGGGAGGGGCTGTGCTGGTGGGAACCCTGGGTGGGGCTGCCCTGACGGGAACCCTGGGTGGGGCTGCCCTGGTGGGAACACTGGGTGGGGCTGCCCTGGTGGGAACACTGGGTAGGGCTGCCCTGGTGGGAACCCTGGGAGGGGCTGCCTTGGTGGAAACCCTGGGAGGGGCTGTGCTGGTGGGAACCCTGGGTGGGGCTGCCCTGACGGGAACCCTGGGTGGGGCTGCCCTGGTGGGAACACTGGGTGGGGCTGCCCTGGTGGGAACCCTGGGAGGGGCTGCCATGGTGGTAACCCTGGGCGGGGGTTTGCTGGTGGGTACCCCGGGTGGGGGCTGCCCTGGTGGGAACCCTGGGAGGGGCTGCCTTGCTGGAAACCCTGGGAGGGGCTGTGCTGGTGGGAACCCTGGGTGGGGCTGCCCTGACGGGAACCCTGGGTGGGGCTGCCCTGGTGGGAACACTGGGTGGGGCTGCCCTGGTGGGAACACTGGGTAGGGCTGCCCTGGTGGGAACCCTGGGAGGGGCTGCCTTGGTGGAAACCCTGGGAGGGGCTGTGCTGGTGGGAACCCTGGGTGGGGCTGCCCTGACGGGAACCCTGGGTGGGGCTGCCCTGGTGGGAACACTGGGTGGGGCTGCCCTGGTGGGAACCCTGGGAGGGGCTGCCTTGGTGGAAACCCTGGGAGGGGCTGTGCTGGTGGGAACCCTGGGAGGGGGCTGCCCTGGTGGGAACCCTGGGAGGGGCTGCCTTGCTGGAAACCCTGGGAGGGGCTGTGCTGGTGGGAACCCTGGGTGGGGCTGCCCTGACGGGAACCCTGGGTGGGGCTGCCCTGGTGGGAACACTGGGTGGGGCTGCCCTGGTGGGAACACTGGGTAGGGCTGCCCTGGTGGGAACCCTGGGAGGGGCTGCCTTGGTGGAAACCCTGGGAGGGGCTGTGCTGGTGGGAACCCTGGGTGGGGCTGCCCTGACGGGAACCCTGGGTGGGGCTGCCCTGGTGGGAACACTGGGTGGGGCTGCCCTGGTGGGAACCCTGGGAGGGGCTGCCTTGGTGGAAACCCTGGGAGGGGCTGTGCTGGTGGGAACCCTGGGTGGGGCTGCCCTGGTGGGAACACTGGGTGGGGCTGCCCTGGTGGGAACACTGGGTGGGGCTGCCCTGGTGGGAACACTGGGTGGGGCTGCCCTGGTGGGAACACTGGGTGGGGCTGCCCTGGTGGGAACACTGGGTGGGGCTGCCCTGGTGGGAACACTGGGTGGGGCCGCCCTGGTGGGAACACTGGGTGGGGCTGCCCTGGTGGGAACACTGGGTGGGGCTGCCCTGGTGGGAACACTGGGTGGGGCCGCCCTGGTGGGAACACTGGGTGGGGCTGCCCTGGTGGGAACACTGGGTGGGGCTGCCCTGGTGGGAACACTGGGTGGGGCTGCCCTGGTGGGAACCCTGGGAGGGGCTGCCTTGGTGGAAACCCTGGGTGGGGCTGTGCTGGTGGGAACCCTGGGTGGGGCTGCCCTGACGGGAACCCTGGGTGGGGCTGCCCTGGTGGGAACACTGGGTGGGGCTGCCCTGGTGGGAACCCTGGGAGGGGCTGCCTTGGTGGAAACCCTGGGAGGGGCTGTGCTGGTGGGAACACTGGGTGGGGCTGCCCTGGTGGGAACACTGGGTGGGGCTGCCCTGGTGGGAACACTGGGTGGGGCTGCCCTGGTGGGAACACTGGGTGGGGCTGCCCTGGTGGGAACACTGGGTGGGGCTGCCCTGGTGGGAACACTGGGTGGGGCTGCCCTGGTGGGAACACTGGGTGGGGCCGCCCTTCGCTATATATTCACTGACAGTTTACAGTGTCTTGGCTACAGAACAGTTTCAACACAGTCTTGGCTATATACTGGAGCCTTCATGGGAGGGGGAGCAGATACGGAGCTCTTGATTCATGGAATAGGAGCTACCTTTCACCTTCCTTGGATCAAACCTAATGATCTCTCCTCAGGCGCTGTATGACCCCCAAGAGTTTAGCGCTTTTCCTTGAATATCGTGATAACTTCTGTGAGTGAGGAGAGAGCCTTCTGCTTTGCTAACCTTGTTTTAACAAGCTGATAATTGCAGATAGTATCCCATCAAAATAGTATTATTCGTAACTTCCTCCATCAATACAGTAATAATCCTCCATCATGACTGTGATTGTCCTCCATCAACAGTAGTAGCAGTTATCCATCAAGATAGATTAGGTGAGGTCCAAAAAGTGTTATGCTATATTCTTTCTCAGAGAGAGAGAGAGAGAGAGAGAGAGAGAGAGAGAGAGAGAGAGAGATGGAGGGGTGGTGTTAGCATACCAGGGTGAGTGATCTCACAGGTGAGGCCTACACAACCACCGCCTACCACCTGGATCCCTCCTAGCATGAATACCAGAACCTAGCAAGCGTCTGCACCTGTCACTTGTATCTACCTCACCACACCTGTCACTCGTACCTCCCTCACTACACCTGTCACTCGTACCTCCCTCACTACACCTGTCACTCGTACCTCCCTCACTACACCTGTCACTCGTACCTCCCTCACTACACCTGTCACTCCCACCTCCCTCACCACACCTGTCACTCGTACCTCCCTCACTACACCTGTCACTCGTACCTCCCTCACTACACCTGTCACTCCCACCTCCCTCACCACACCTGTCACTCGTACCTCCCTCACTACACCTGTCACTCGTACCTCCCTCACCACACCTGTCACTCGTACCTCCCTCACTACACCTGTCACTCCCACCTCCCTCACCACACCTGTCACTCGTACCTCCCTCACTACACCTGTCACTCGTACCTCCCTCACCACACCTGTCACTCGTACCTCCCTCACCACACCTGTCACTCGTACCTCCCTCACTACACCTGTCACTCCCACCTCCCTCACCACACCTGTCACTCGTACCTCCCTCACTACACCTGTCACTCGTACCTCCCTCACCACACCTGTCACTCGTACCTCCCTCACTACACCTGTCACTCGTACCTCCCTCACTACACCTGTCACTCGTACCTCCCTCACCACACCTGTCACTCGTACCTCCCTCACCACACCTGTCACTCGTACCTCCCTCACCACACCTGTCACTCGTACCTCCCTCACCACACCTGTCACTCGTACCTCCCTCACCACACCTGTCACTCGTACCTCCCTCACTACACCTGTCACTCGTACCTCCCTCACCACACCTGTCACTCGTACCTCCCTCACCACACCTGTCACTCGTACCTCCTCACTACACCTGTCACTCGTACCTCCCTCACCACATCTGTCATTCGTACTTCCCTCACCACACCTGTCACTCGTACCTCCCTCACTACACCTGTCACTCGTACCTCCCTCACCACACCTGTCACTCGTACCTCCCTCACCACACCTGTCACTCGTACTTCCCTCACCACACCTGTCACTCGTACCTCCCTCACTACACCTGTCACTCGTACCTCCCTCACCACACCTGTCACTCGTACATCCCTCACCACACCTGTCACTCCCACCTCCCTCACCACACCTGTCACTCGTACCTCCCTCACTACACCTGTCACTCGTACCTCCCTCACCACACCTGTCACTCGTACCTCCCTCACCGTATATCCTCCAACCAAATGTAATTAAACTTTGATACCTATGCCTATGATGGGTCAGCAGGCCTACCATGGGTCAGCAGTGTTCCTCAATTCTCATGTTCCTGTGTGGTTAATATCCATTAGTGTGTCAGACAGTAGCGAGTGATTACCCGAGTCACACACAAGCTTCCAGTAGTCCTTAAACTGAAGGATCAAGGCGGATGTAGGATCTTAAGAAAGCTTCATGTGATCATAGGGGAGAGCATCAGGAAGCTGGGACAAAGGCTGTATATCCGCCTAATAAATACTGTCACTTTCCTGCTGGGTGATAACACTGTAATGACACGTATTCACTCCTTATCTCAGTTATACTTAATTTACTTCCCAATTTACATAACGACATTCCTCAACCAGCTCCTGGGATGCTGGGATCTTATGTAAGATATTAGCAACCAGCTCTTGAGAGACCGGGATCTTATGTAAGATATTAACAACCAGCTCCTGGGATGCTGGGATCTTATGTAAGTTACTAACAACCAGCTCCTGGGATGCTGGTATCTAATGTTAAATATTAACAACCAGCTTCAGAGATGGATTCATCCTAGGGTGAATAATACACCCTATATGCTGTTTACTAACAATCTAGCCTCACTATTGTGCAATTATGAACGTGTACGTGACGTACATTGCAATTAGACGCAGGTAAACACCGCAGGTACATACCGCAAGGGACAGGTGACATTTTTCTACCGCCATGTTGAACAAGCAACGTGGAGAGTGAACATGTTTGGTCATATACAGGTGTCGTAAAGAACGTGGATTCCCCGTATACAAGTGACCTCCAGACTAGTACTTCTTCATTTCACGATGCTCTGCAATGGCAGGATTGTTGACTAATATGGTGAGAAGGCGCAATACGCAAACCTTTTTTTTAAAGACATTGTAACGTTTCGCTTGGTTAGGTTAGGTAAGATTCGTCAGAAAACAGGACAAGTGTTTTCTGACGCGGGACTCAGTCATATGATGACCCGCCACTGGATCATTTGGTCAGCTGACTGAGACCTTCCACTGGTTTACCATTACACCCCTTTAAAAGTTAAGTTATATTTCGCTTGGTGACACCCTCAAGTCTATAACGACACCCTCAAGTCTATAACTAAAACTAAAGACCTGTCACCAGAGGTAAGGTATATCAATGGTATGTCAACAAATATATTAATAATAAATAATAAGAGATTTACAGCATTTTACTGAGAAGATGTTCCGTCCACCGGAATTAAAAAGGTCCCTAGTGGACGAAAATTTTTCTTAATAAAAATGCCGTAAGCCAAATATTGTATCTTACTAAGATAGCAAGAATAACGTTATCTTTAAATTGTGCACATAACACCATCTTTATTTTTTTTAGTCAACTTCCTTCGTGGAGAGTTAAAGTTTGTCTCATTCCATCGAGACCTGACCTAAACCTGTCTAGGGATAATCACTGTTTACCTGACTTACCTTCCTATACACCGAAACATTATCAGGCAGCCAGCTTGAACAAAATGCGAATTCTAAGGTCGTGTGATACCCTGAACCATAGTGCTAAAGGGTTCAGTTTGAGTCCCGATCTTGTCAATGGGAATCGGTGAGGCTCCTTACACTAAACCTGTCAAGAGAGACCTAGGTGTTACTATATTGTTGTGGATCTCATCCTGGGGGAGGAAGATTAATAAGATATATGTTGCAATAGCTGCGTATGCTTTATTGTCGAAAAGTTTCGCCTGTTCAGTAGGCTTATAAGTCGAATACTGAGACGACTTAAATAGTGGAAACAGTAAAGGGTGATCAGTCCCTCAAGTCTTAAAGAAAAGGTGATTGTGAGGGGGATCAGTCCCTCAGTCTTGAAGAGGAGGTAATTTTAAGGTGATCAGTCTCTCAGCCTTGAAAAAGAGGTACTTTTGAGTTATCAGTCCCTTAGCCTTGGTATGAGTGGGTGTGGGTGGGTGTGAGTTAGACGTGATTAGCTTGTGCTACTAGGTCAGATGTCATGCTCCTTCTTTCAGTGGATGTGATCTGACTAGGTAGGTCATTGGTCTACGCCAGGGGGTGACATGGACCTGCCTTGGATGGGCCAGTAGGCCTGCTGCAGTGTTCCTTCTTTCTTATGTTCTTATGTATGTGTTCTGCTCCATAGTCTCGGGTAGGATATCTTTGATATAGCTCGAGTTTCGAATTGTAGTTGACATAGGACAACAGTTCTTAGGCTATACATTTAATTGTATATAAAACATCACCCCAGTAAAGCACAACCATGTCTGTCTGAAGCCCCTTGATCGTGACTCACTAGAAAAGTGGTAGTGAAAGACAGGAGGAGGAGGAAGTTTTTCAGATTAACCTCGAGGGTTAATAGTCCCGGATAACCCACGAAAATAAATCAGTGTGGCCTAATAAATGTCTTCCATTTAGTGTAGGACCTTCTTACCCAGGATGCGACCCATAACAGCTGAGTAACACCCAGGTACCTACTTACAGCTAGGTAAATAGGAACAGTATTAGCCCCGGGTCTTTTCCTTTCTCTGTAATCCTTTCCTCCCCCCACCTCTATTCTTCAACTATCCCCCACTTCCCCCCTCACCTCTTGTGGGTCCTTACCTGAGAGTATCCTTGCTTGCTTGGGACTTACCCATATGTCTCGCCTCGCCTAGAACCAAACCCGGATCCTTCAGTTGCGCTCAGAACTCGCTAACAGCTATGCCTGCAGTGCAGCACCATAAAAGTTTAGTATCAGTGGAGACTCTCAGTCCCTTCAGCGCTGTTTACTGTCTCTTATGAACGCATTACAAACTACAACTCTGCTGTTTATTACTGGTTGATTAGTGTATTGTTTCTGTTAATTTATTAGTCAGGGAACCCCCCATATGATGCAGTGTCTTACATTATAATCAGTACGACGGTTCACTAAGAACATCTCTCAACCGTGTCAGTGTTGAAATAGTTGTATCCTTTAGAGAACAGTGTTATTATAGACAGAGTTAGTGTATGTACTCACCTAATTGTGGTTACAGGGGTCGAGATTCAGCTCCTGGTAGAGCACTTGACTGGACTCACCGCTGGAGTGCAGGGGGTCACTAGAATCACGATGGCTATATGCTCAGCTGAGGTTCAATATTTCTGATACATGCTAAGGACCTCTCGGGTCCCCTCCCTCATCCATCACATCTACTCCCCTCCCTCACCCATCACATCTGTCTAACAATGCATACATCTTCATAACTGGTATTTGTGGTGGTGGCGGTGCCTGACTGGTGACTAGTGACTGGTGACTAGTGACTGGTGACTAATGAATGGTGACAGCGGCGGCGGTGAAACAAACATTCCTGGGGAGAGAGCCGCTACGCATCCTATCACTTTTTTTTTTATCATGATGCTGCCCAGCCCTTCCCCAAGATTTATCTCGCCCCTGGTCCACACCTGGTCCACACCTGGTCCACACAACCCTCACTTCCGGCTCCTCTTCCCCCCCCCACCAGTGGCCAATTACTTGGCCAGGGGCTTCTTGTTCACTGAAAGTTCGTAGTGCTTGCACCGTTACACTTTCTATGTCAGCATAGTTTAAGGACCACATAGGGGGTCAAGAGCTAGTGTGTGTTTTGCGCCACCATTGAAAGCCTCCTGTGTGAAGTCTATCGTCGATGTAAGCGCAATTCTACGATCACGTGAGGACAGTAGCCAGCAGCAAGACGACATAAACAATCCTCCAACCTTCCACCATCTACCTAATTCTTCACCAAGTCGCTAAAGTGATAATATTTTTCATAGAGACATTTGCGAGTGTTGAGACATTTCTTTTGTGTTCCAGTGATTTTTCTTAGTGACATTCAGTGACTCTCGATTAGACTCAGTGTTTATTATATACTGTTTGCAATAATTTTTTTCCCTTCTTAATTCAGTGTTAATTTCCGTGCATTAATACATGTCTGTTGTGTTGTGTTTCTTTTTTTTATACACTTGAAGTACCTAGTGTTTTTCCTTTGTTGTGTGTGCAACATATAAGCAGTATAAAACTTGTGTTACACTTCACAATCACCTTGTGTTCATAGTGTTGCAGTGAAGTAATTCAGTAATTTATTACCTTGTATTCTGCATCACAACTCAGTGTTGTCTGTTATATTTTTATCCCAGCATTTGTGTATTCTTGTTTTGTTCTCTGTGTGTTGAACATTCTTGTGTTCATATTTTTTTCATGTAGCCAGTGTCTAATTTGTCTTATTTCCACAGACAATAGTGCCATTATTTTGTGCAAGCAAGAGACTATTTTTCAAATTTTTCACACATCAAGTTTCATTGCAAGAAAATTCTAGTTTTGTGTTTATGTTGATGTGTTCTGCATCACTGTAAGTGTTCACACTTTTTTTGTTCTGTTTTAGCACCTATTATTTTTCATGTTTCATTGAACAAATTCACTCTTAGTGCAATTTTTAAGTTCTTCTTTTAAAGTAAATTGTTCTTTTGCTTGTTCAGTGTTGCTTAAGCTGCAGTTAAGAGTTAGTGTTCACTCAGTTCATTCCTTGCTAATATTTTTTTTTAATCTTGTAAACTGTATTTTCTTGTGTGTGTATTTTGTTTTATTATTGCACATTGACTCATTTTGCAATAATTCTTGTGCAAACATTGTGTTACAATTTAAAATTTTTCTTGCAGAAATTTTGTGTATTGTTGTGCAATAATCTTGATTAGCAATTGTTATTTACAATATTGCTACAGTTTATTTCAGTGCAGTTTCATATGCTATGTTCTGTGCATAATATTTTATTCTTTCTGTTCCATTTTATTTTATTTCAGTGAATTGTATCCCAGTTTGTTTTATTTTGCACAAGCTTTATTGAGTCCACTTTATCATTTATTGTTGAATTTCCCTATTACATTGAGAGTAAAGACAACTCACTGTGCCATTCATTCAGTTTACAGTAAAATTTGAGCAAATTAGATTTGAGTAAAGTACAAGTTCTCTTGATTTTCAAAGTGTTGTTTATTCAGTTGAGTATTTTCTTGTGTGAGTTTCCTTGCTTTCGGTGTGTCCTGTCAATTTTTTATTACTTATGCAGAATAGTTAAGCATTTTCTTCCCATTTAAGCTTATTGTGACACTCTCTCTATTTTTCTTGCCTTTATATCCTTGAGTAAGTTCACTGAGAAGATGTCCCAGTCACTTTTGAACGTTCACTTAATGCATCATGCCAGTCAAAGTCAATATGAATCAGTCCACAGTACCAATATTCCCTTACTGACTGAAAGACAATACCTAGCCCTTGAGCAATGTGTTTGTTCTCACAGCTTGTATCTGAGATTTGTTAAAGTGCTGCGAAATGTGAAGTTCAGATTAAGTTCCTATAGATCCGTGAATTACTTATTAACATAGCCGAGCGGTCAAGCACTAGCAATATTGTCACTCCTGTCTGGACTCCAGCCACAATATCGTGCACGCAGGATAGTGCTGAGACTACTATCCTTGCGATGGCAACTTGTTCAAGTACTCGTTCCTTCCCAGGGGACGCTTTGAGAAGAACTTTACTTGCAACGAGTTATGCCATCTCTTGCTGATGCCACAAGCTGTTGCAGAAAGACGTTTCTGTGGCTAGTGTGCTCACTTGAGTGTTGTTGTCCCTTGTGTTCCAGATTGTGATCCCATCCTAGTTGACAGCAATTCGTGCAATGTAAGAAGTTATTTCTCGAGTAACTTTCATATGTTGTTAACTTTTGTAAGTGAAGTACTCAGTTGAATATCAGCATTGTTGGCCGTGTTCATTTTTTTCCCCTGTGCTTGCAGTGAGAGATAGTAGATTCCTTCTCCCTTGTTCATATTGCGTGTTATAGCGTTATTTTTTTCAACCGGGGAGAGTCATCCACTCCACCGAGTTTGTTCATTCCTCCAGCAAGAAAGAACCGATCCCTTGTGTTCTGGTGATTACATTCCTGCTCCAGGAAGATCTTATTCTGACTGTGTAGCCACCAGCACCCATTAGTGACTCTGTAATGAGGCAAGAATTACTGTATCGAACAGTCGAGTTGAGTACTCCTAGCAGAAGAGTTAGTAATTCCACAGTCACTAGTGAATGTAGCTGTATCTTTTGTAGATACTTGTTCAGATCGTCCATGTAGCTGTATCTTTTGTAGATACTCGTTCAGATCTCCCTCAGTCAAGGCATGTTAGCCATTGCAGAGGAATTTGATCCTCCCAGAGATGATAACCATTCTGCATATGTAAACCTCACCCTCGCAGAACTGGGTTTAAATGTACATAGTCTGTATAACTAGATGTCCGAGATGAAGTAAACTGTCAACTGTTTGTTATTAACTGATTAGCTTTTCAGAATTTTTTATTTCGTATTTACGTTCCCTCCTTATTCTGAGAATTTGACAGTAATGATCTGAGTGCGCACCAGATGCCTTTGCTGTTAATTTCACCTTGTATATATATATATATATATATATTTATTCTTCCTCAGAATCCGTAGAGTGCATGAATACAGATCGATCGATCAATCCATCCATATTGTACAATGATTTGTTCTTATAAGTCGTAATGCATTACGTTAAAAGTGATTACGTTAAAAGTGATTACGTTAACACCCATTATGTAAAACTCATTATGTTAACATCCATTATGATACCATCCATTAGTTCTAAGTTATATATGTCTGTTATTGTATAGAATCAGCCCAGAACCACCTGCCTGTTCATCCTATAGTATAGTAGTGTATGTCGAGATGACATACGTAACATGACCGAGCTGTCAGCATAGTTGCTGATCCCCCTTATATGTGTTGTATAGCGTATCATAGTACCATCCATGTGCTTTATATAGAAGATCCCTTTTAGGCCGAGTGACTGTTTGTGTGACGTCACAGGATGCGCATGTGTACGTTCGTACCTCTGCCTCCCTCTCAGTCGGCGTGTAGACATAGGCAGGATAAGGCAGGCTGGGCTCCATCTCCCATTACCACAGTCTGACAATATAGCGTTACCATCCAACAAGTGTGTCTACCTTCAACCCTCAAATCTCCTTTAAGAACCCCTACAACATCTAGGCTGCACTCCATGTCTGGTCTTCTCGTTCCCTCAACACTCTTGCAGTGTGTGTGTGTGTGTGTGTGTGTGTGTGTGTGTGTGTGTGTGTGTGTGTGTGTGTGTGTGTGTGTGTGTGTGTGTGTGTGTGTGTGTGTGTGTGTGCGTGTGTGTGCGCGTGTGTGTGCGCGTGTGTGTGCGCGTGTGTGTGTGCGCCTGTGTGTGTGCGCGTGTGTGCGTGCGCGTGTGTGTGTGCGCGTGTGTGTGTGCGCGTGTGTGTGTGCGCGTGTGTGTGTGCGCGTGTGTGTGTGTGCGTGTGTGTGTGTGAGAGTGTGCGTGTGTGTACTATTTATGTAAGCAACTTCACAAAAAAAAATTAACGCTTGCATTATATGATAACAGTTTTGCCATCTTGATGTAAATGTTATCTTTGACGAGGTCCTCTACCACACCCTAGCTAACACCTATCTCACTCCTACCTACCCACCACACCCGGCTCTACCTCACTCCTATCTACCCACCACACCCGGCTCTACCTCACTCTACCTACCCACCAGGTTCAAACTCAGTGACTCCGACCAGTTTCCTAAACACTGACATTTCACTTGCAAAAATGTCAGGCTTATACAGCTCCTGCGTGCACGTCTTCCAGAGTCCCGCTACAATGGTGGGTCTTGGACTTGCATGAGCCCACTTGACGTGGCCCGTTGCACTAAACGCCATGGCTTATATTTGTTATTGGCTCTGGCTATCATCACCCCGCAGCCCGCTCTCAGATCACGCCCCGTACATTGAAAAGGAAATATTACAGAAATAAGAACCAGTAAGAAACACATAGATAAAAATAAGTGTATGGTGACTGTAATAGTCGTAAGATTTCCTGTCATCTTGTATATTCGTGAGATAGAAAAGATCAACAGTCCTGACAAGAGTACAAACCTTTCTGAAGTCTAAGGTTTGACACTGCTATGACAGGAGGGTAATGCCTTCCTTGATGCCAGGTGTTACACCTGCTTGTTTAACGGGGATGTCATGATCAAGAATAGCTTTAATTTAGATATCCTCTCCTTATTTAGTGGTAAACATGAAGCTGGTAATGGTATGTATAGCTGCATGTTCCAGTAGTTTACCTCATCGTCATAGTTCTGGTATTTTTTCCCAGTACTAGCCTATAAAACCAAACACCAGCACATAGAAGAGAAAAAGCTTACACCGACGTCTCAGTCCAGGTGATTCCTATTTATAAAGCTGGGGATAAATCCTTACCATCGAATTACTGCCCAAGCAGTCTAATTTCAATAGCAAATACAATCATGCACAATAATGCACATAATTTGATTAATGTGTCGCAACACGGATGCACAATTATCAAGACTATTAAAGAAAATGGCAGCAGGTTTTATTGGAGGAAATAGCTCTCATGGCTCGCGGTGGGTGGGGCCCATAGTCGGGCCCATGACCAGTCTCCGGGAGTAGACTTTCGGAACTCATCAAAGGTATATCAAAAGGAAGCTATGACTTACTAATAGGCAACAAAGATTTTGCATAAATAGGATGAAATCAGATTAGGGACTAGACACGAGAGGTGTCACACAGGGATGAGTTATTACCTCTTGACGAGGGAATAATAAACATGAGTAAATTCAGTGACGACACAAAAACAGGACGACAAATAAATTCAGAGGAAGACACTGCCGAACTTAATGACAGAGGACAGCTAACGTTGTTGACATAGAAGTGGCAGATGCAATTCAGTGTAGGAAATTGGAATTTTAACGTTTGAAAAACGCTAAGTCCTTGGGTCATACAAAAATAAACATACAAACACAAACACACACAAACAAAAACACATACAAGCACACACACAAGCGCACATACACACACACACACACACACACACACACATGTTCACGACTCTGTGCTCCACGATGTGCACATATGCAACCGGTCATGTGGATGACCATGTCAATATCAAAGTAATGTGCACCTTCACACACGCACACACCCGTGTACACTGATTGACAGGTCCAACCAAACAATGTCACACATAAAAAATGAAATTCCCGGAATCGATTTTATAAGCGTCACTCTCCCAACATCATTTATACCATTCCATGTACATCATTCCATGTACACCACACCATGTATAACACACAACATGTACACCACACCATGTACACCACTCCATTTACATCCCTCCATATACACTCTTCCATGCACACCGCTACATGTACACCATTCCATGTACACCATGCTATGTGCAGGATATTTATGTATTGTTCCAGCCATAATATCCTAACCTTATGTTCTCTGCTAGCTAATAACCAAAGTATCTAGTAAGTGCTAAAAGTATTCACTGTTTGCTATTTGATCCTGTTATTAGATTAAGGTTATTATTATTATTATTATTATTATTATTATTATTATTGGTTACATATAAATGAAAGTTGATAATTCGTTGAGTTGTTGTTAGTGTTGCAGCAGAGTAGTGATGAACCAGGACCTAAGTGAAGCTTTGTTGTATTAATTATTATGTTTATTATTTTATTAATTACTATGAATTTACCTGTGGATTTAAGGTGATACCTTATACCAGACCTCACTATGTACACCTTACACTATGTACACCTCATACTATGTACACCTCATACTATGTACACCTCATACTATGTACACCTCACACTATGTACACCTCACACTATGTACACCTCACACTACACCTCACACTACACCTCACACTATGTACACCTAACACTACGTACACCTCACACTATGTACACCTTACACTATGTACACCTCACACTACACCTCACACTATGTACACCTCACACTATGTACACCTCACACTATGTACACCTCACACTATGTACACCTCACACTATGTACACCTCACACTATGTACACCTCACACTATGTACACCTCACACTATGTACACCACAAACTAATTCCGTGTACACTACACATCAATTTCATCACACGGCTATATTCTTAGTACACACACACACACACACACACACACACACACACACACACACACACACACACACACACACACACACACACACACACACACACACACACACACACACACACACACACACACACACACACACACACACACACACACACACACACACACACACACACACACACACACACACACACACACCTTCCACAACATATTACAAAGCAGATGGCAAAAAATCACACATGCTTCTACTGTACTAATCATTGCTCAGCTACTCATGGCTAGATAAGGGTATCCCACACTTAGACAAGAAAACAGCAATGGCTATGAGACTGTATATTTCGACTCGGCACAATATACACTAGAGAGAGGAGATCAACGTATGTAGGGTTAACAAGTCAGTTGTAAAGATAAATACAGCACAACAGTTGTTCTTTCTCTGCTAACGAGGACTCCAGCTGGAGTCGAAATATACAGTCTCCTTTCCACTGCTGTTTTCTTGTCTCCATGAGTAATTCCCTTCAGCATGGACTCTTGCTCATCACACTTCATCATAGTCTGATGAAGCTACCACTTGTGAGGTCGTGGCTCTGCAACCAAATTATACTAGGCTTAAGAGGCACGTAAGTTCCCCTGTCTTCTAATAACATGTTCATTTTTCCACTATAATCTACACTGTCTATAATTACTATCACATTTACTCTGTTTCGTAAGGTGAAGTCCAGGATCTTTCCTTAATTCATCGTGTAACTTAAATCTTTGAGAACAATTGTGTTGTAGAGGTCTGAGCACAGCTCAGATTTTGCCTTACCAAACAAAGGAAATACTATAGTAATTATGGATAGGGCAGATTATACTTGAAAAATGAACATGTTATTAAAAGACGGGGGAATTTAGGTGCCTCTTACATAACTGATAATCTTCGTCAAAAATTAATACTGTTCGTACCAAAACAAACGTACAATTCCGCGACTTATACGAAGGTATTTTATACCATTTTAAATCATTTTCAGCATAAAGAACTGTACTGAAATTAGCAGCGATTTAAGCACATTATACATAGGTTTAATTTGGCCTGTCTTGGAGTATGCAGCGCCAGCATGGAGCCCGCACGTGATCACGCATATAAAGAAAAAGAAGATGAAACAGTTGGAGGTAGTGGAGCCTACAGAACACTAAAGGTCATTCAGCGCTAAATGTCGTGAAATTATAACGTAATCACCGCAATGTATATTCACCTAGATTACATTTTTTATGTAGATTTGATAACGCTCAAGCCTGAGCGAAACGTCGTCTAAAGTACTGACTTACTCTGCATTACATGTCTTTTTACTCACATTTTCTCACTACAACACATGCACTAAATACATGTAAACTATCAGTTGTTAAACCAATATACAGAAAATTATAACAGGTTAATAATGCCAAATAATAAACCATACTGGAAGCTTCCCTATAACTCGTGGAGTTAACTACAGTCACCCCAGTGTTAACTACAGTCACCCCAGTGATAACTACAGTCACCCCAGTGATAACTACAGTCACCCCAGTGTTAACTACAGTCACCCCAGTGTTAACTACAGTCACCCCAGTGATAACTACAGTCACCCCAGTGATAACTACAGTCACCCCAGTGATAACTACAGTCACCCCAGTGTTAACTACAGTCACCCCAGTGTTAACTACAGTCACCCCAGTGATAACTACAGTCACCCCAGTGATAACTACAGTCACCCCAGTGTTAACTACAGTCACCCCAGTGATAACTACAGTCACCCCAGTGTTAACTACAGTCACCCCAGTGATAACTACAGTCACCCCAGTGATAACTACAGTCACCCCAGTGTTAACTACAGTCACCCCAGTGTTAACTACAGTCACCCCAGTGATAACTACAGTCACCCCAGTGATAACTACAGTCACCCCAGTGATAACTACAGTCACCCCAGTGATAACTACAGTCACCCCAGTGATAACTACAGTCACCCCAGTGATAACTACAGTCACCCCAGTGTTAACTACAGTCACCCCAGTGATAACTACAGTCACCCCAGTGATAACTACAGTCACCCCAGTGATAACTACAGTCACCCCAGTGTTAACTACAGTCACCCTAGTGTTAACTACAGTCACCCCAGTGTTAACTACAGTCACCCCAGTGTTAACTACAGTCACCCCAGTGTTAACTACAGTCACCCCAGTGTTAACTACAGTCACCCCAGTGATAACTACAGTCACCCCAGTGATAACTACAGTCACCCCAGTGTTAACTACAGTCACCCCAGTGTTAACTACAGTCACCCCAGTGATAACTACAGTCACCCCAGTGATAACTACAGTCACCCCAGTGATAACTACAGTCACCCCAGTGATAACTACAGTCACCCCAGTGTTAACTACAGTCACCCCAGTGATAACTACAGTCACCCCAGTAATAACTACAGTCACCCCAGTGATAACTACAGTCACCCCAGTGTTAACTACAGTCACCCCAGTGTTAACTACAGTCACCCCAGTGTTAACTACAGTCACCCCAGTGTTAACTACAGTCACCCCAGTGTTAACTACAGTCACCCCAGTGTTAACTACAGTCACCCCAGTGATAACTACAGTCACCCCAGTGATAACTACAGTCACCCCAGTGTTAACTACAGTCACCCCAGTGTTAACTACAGTCACCCCAGTGTTAACTACAGTCACCCGAGTGATAACTACAGTCACCCCAGTGATAACTACAGTCACTCCAGTGATAACTACAGTCACCCCAGTGTTAACTACAGTCACCCCAGTGTTAACTACAGTCACCCCAGTGTTAACTACAGTCACCCCAGTGATAACTAGTCACTCCATTGATAACTACAGTCACCCCAGTGTTAACTACAGTCACCCCAGTGATAACTACAGTCACCCCAGTGATAACTACAGTCACCCCAGTGTTAACTACAGTCACCCCAGTGATAACTACAGTCACCCCAGTGATAACTACAGTCACCCCAGTGATAACTAGTCACTCCATTGATAACTACAGTCACCCCAGTGTTAACTACAGTCACCCCAGTGATAACTACAGTCACCCCAGTGATAACTACAGTCACCCCAGTGTTAACTACAGTCACCCCAGTGATAACTACAGTCACCCCAGTGATAACTACAGTCACCCCAGTGATAACTACAGTCACCCCAGTGATAACTACAGTCACCCCAGTGATAACTACAGTCACTCCAGTGATAACTACAGTCACTCCAGTGATAACTACAGTCACCCCAGTGATAACTACAGTCACCCCAGTGATAACTACAGTCACCCCAGTGATAACTACAGTCACCCCAGTGATAACTACAGTCACCCCAGTGATAACTACAGTCACCCCAGTGATAACTACAGTCACCCCAGTGATAACTACAGTCACCCCAGTGACAACTACAGTCACCCCAGTGATAACTACAGTCACCCCAGTGATAACTACAGTCACCCCAGTGTTAACTACAGTCACCCCAGTGATAACTACAGTCAGCCCAGTGATAACTACAGTCACCCCAGTGATAACTACAGTCACTCCAGTGATAACTACAGTCACTCCAGTGATAACTACAGTCACCCCAGTGATAACTACAGTCACTCCAGTGATAACTACAGTCACCCCAGTGATAACTACAGTCACTCCAGTGATAACTAGTCACCCCAGTGATAACTACAGTAACCCCAGTGATAACTACAGTCACCCCAGTGATAACTACAGTCACCCCAGTGATAACTACAGTCACCCCAGTGAAAACTACAGCCACCCCAGTGATAACTACAACAACCCCAGTGATAACTACAGTCACCCCAGTGATAACTACAGTCACCCCAGTGATAACTACAGTCACACCAGTGATAACTACAGTCACCCCAGTGATAACTACAGTCACCCCAGTGATAACTACAGTCACCCCAGTGATAACTACAGTCACCCCAGTGATAACTACAGTCACCCCAGTGTTAACTACAGTCACCCCAGTGATAACTACAGTCAGCCCAGTGATAACTACAGTCACCCCAGTGATAACTAGTCATCCCTGTGATAACTACAGTCACCCCAGTGATAACTACAGTCACCCCAGTGATAACTAGTCACCCCAGTGATAACTACAGTCAGTCCAGTGATAACTACAGTCACCCCAGTGATAACTACAGTCACCCCAGTGATAACTACAGTCACTCCAGTGATAACTACAGTCACCCCAGTGATAACTAGTCACCCCAGTGATAACTACAGTCACTCCAGTGATAACTACAGTCACCCCAGTGATAACTACAGTCACCCCAGTGATAACTACAGTCACTCCAGTGATAACTACAGTCACCCCAGTGATAACTAGTCACCCCAGTGATAACTACAGTCACTCCAGTGATAACTACAGTCACTCCAGTGATAACTACAGTCACCCCAGTGATAACTACAGTCACCCCAGTGATAACTACAGTCACCCCAGTGATAACTAGTCACCCCAGTGATAACTACAGTCACCCCAGTGTTAACTACAGTCACCCCAGTGTTAACTACAGTCACCCCAGTGATAACTACAGTCACTCCAGTGATAACTACAGTCACTCCAGTGTTAACTACAGTCACTCCAGTGATAACTACAGTCACCCCAGTGTTAACTACAGTCACCCCAGTGATAACTACAGTCACTCCAGTGATAACTACAGTCACTCCAGTGATAACTACAGTCACCCCAGTGATAACTAGTCACCCCAGTGATAACTACAGTCACCCCA
>NC_091337.1:1153293-1318293 GCF_038502225.1 Cherax quadricarinatus | reverse complement strand
GTGCGCCTCAGGAGATATGTTCGGTGTTATACTCACCCCCAGATCTTTTTCCTTTAGTGAAGCTTGTGTGTGTGTGTGTGTGTGTGTGTGTGTGTGTGTGTGTGTGATAGTTACCATTTTGTCCTAGGCACATGTCGATGTGTGTGTGTGTGTGTGTGTGTGTGTGTGTGTGTGTGTGTGTGTGTGTGTGTGTGTGTGTGTGTGTGTGTGTGTGTTAGTTACCACTTTGTCCTAGGCACATGTCGATGTGTGTGTGTGTGTGTGTGTGTGTGTGTGTGTGTCATAGAGGGATGATGGAAAGGATACCAAGCAGTTGCTGTGTTCATAGTTCCGTGCTCGTCCTGCCCTGCCCCGCGGCCCTACCCCAGACCAAACCTCACGGTTGATAGAACGATCAGTCAGACTACTGATGTTATAAGAATGCAGGCCTGCATAAGCCCTATAACGCATCCGATTAGAAACTGCAAGGAGGAACTCATGTTTCCTCTTGAAGATAATTAGTGGTCAAATTAGATTTAAGGTACATAACACGGACACATTTATGAATAAGATACATGTGCAATGCCTGGGGATCTTTACTTGAGAGATGTTCCACTTACCAAAGGCTTTATCCATGTAACAGAGACATGTGAAGAGGAAGTTGGTAGTAATCAGTCAATCAGCCTAGAGATAATGTATTCAGTCCATCATCCTTGATAAGAGATGATGATGATGATAATACAGTAGCCAGAAACAATGTTCTGACACGAGTCATTATAACATGATGACCCGTCACTGGCTCCTGAAGGAGGATTGGTGATGTAAAAGTCAGGGTAACATTAATAGCCCTTTGACGGCAGCCCGGTGATTCCAACCCTAGTGCTGGGAATGGATGATTGAAGCCCTGCACTCGTGGTGCCGTACACCGTATGGCAGGGGCGCGGCAGGTGTTCTGATGGTAGGGTGTAGAAGTTAGCTACAGTCAAGGATGCCTTGCTGGTGTTCTCCGCAGCGCTGGTCTTCTCACAACTCAACAAACTCGGTTCTACTCAGGGACTACCCTGATTTTGGGCTGAGCGCAGGGGCTACTCCAGGTCTGACCACCACCAGTGTGTGACGAATGTGAATGTACAGATACGTGAGAGAAGACATACATGAGAACAAGTGAGGTGGCGGAGCTATGAACTAGTAGTAATAATAATAATAATAATAATAATAATAATAATAATAATAATAATAATAATAATAATAATAATAATAGCAGTAAGCGTAAGTGTACTCGGGGCATGCTGGATACCCTGACGTCAACCTGACCACTCCTTCCACTGCCAGTAAATTATATATTCACTAGCAAGTTGCTACCACCATCACCACCACTACCACCACTACCACCACAACCACTACTACTAGTTCTACAACTACTACTTCACCTCACTGATTTTCCTATGCAATTCTTCTTTTTCATGTCAGTATTAGACTGATGCAGCCCCTGGTGGGCGAAACGTCTCTAAACGAAAGATCCCCAGGTGTTACACTTGTCTTTTATTCATCTGTTAAGGATCTGTTGGTATTTTTTTCTCTACCTATCGCGAGACGGACTCACTACCCGCCTGTACTCTCCTGCCTGTACTCTACTCTACTCTCCCGCCTGTACTCTCCTGGTTCTGATTTTTATATGTTGATAAAAAGTTGGAAAAGAAAAACTGGGAGTGTATAAACCTGGACTGTAGAAGTAGCAACAGTAACAGTCACATTTAAGGAGCGCTTTAAAGCGTAAGTCACTCAGCGCTCGTTGGCATAAAATAACTACATATATATATGTAACACACAATAAAACAAGAATAAAACTAAGAGAAACGATAAAAATCAACAAACTTCAGCACTCAACACGAATAAATACTATTATACCAAGTTGTGTATCTTACCAAGCTGTATATCATAGCAAGCTGTGTATCATACCAAGCTGTATATCATAGCAAGCTGTGTATCATACCAAGCTGTGTATCATACCAAGCTGTGTATCATACCAAGCTGTGTATATCATAGCAAGCTGTGTATCATACCAAGCTGTGTATCATACCAAGCTGTGTATCATACCAAGCTGTGTATCATCATACCAAGGAGGACTGTAGAACAACTTTTGATACTAGGCCACACAGGCTACCAAAATGAATTAGAAACCCCAGCTGGTACATTAGAAAAGCAGCGCTACAAGATAAATGATTACCAAACAAACAGAAGGCAGTGAGACATACTTAGAAGAGACGTCGGGAAGATCCACACGTACATGTCAATGTTTGCAAACGATGCGTAACAAATGAGAAAGCAGTCGAGCATTGCAAAAAAAACTACAGAGCACAGATAAGATGCAGGAATAGTCCAATTAGTGGCTACACGAGTTCACTCTGAATTAATGCAAGGTGATAATGATGAGAGGAGAAAGGAGGTCAATGTTCCGTATACATACACACAGGTTTGCTACCGGACAGGTCCTGGATCTGAGGTCATGAGGTACGAGGACAGACACAAGGAACTGTCTCACCACACTTTAGTAAGGGCAGAATGAACACATGCAAAAAAAAAAATGAGGTTTCCCTCGTTGGAGGACGAAAATAAAAAAAAACAAAGTAAAAAGCTGAATGACAGAACTTGTTAGAGACATTATGAACGTCAGTGTAAGGATAATGAACACTGAGGAAGGGTTAAAATAGGTCAGTCAAAATCAAAATCAAAATAATGTAGAGAAAAAAGAAAATAATAGTGTTTTTCTTCCTTAAGGCTCCTCCCTATCACAGCTGCTACATTTTTAAACAAAATCACTGAGACATTGGAAGGCAAAAATGCAGACGTAGAGTAAATGGTTTTCTTTAAAGGTATCTGACAAATGCGACCATATAGTAACAGCCCTTTAAATAAAGTTGGAAAGTAAGGAAATATGTATAATTTTTTAACAAATATATTTCTAAGTAGCAAACAGAAGGCAGTCTTGACAAAGTACAAAATTAATTGCCTCAAGGCACAGTCCTGGCACCTTCTCTGTTTATCCTCATGCTGCCTCAAGGCACAGTTCTGGCACCTCTGTTTATCCTCATGCTGCCTCAAGGCACAGTCCTGGCACCTTCTCTGCTTATCCTCATGCTGCCTCAAGGCACAGTCCTGGCACCTCTGTTTATCCTCATGCTACCTCAAGGCACAGTCCTGGCACCTTCTCTGTTTATCCTCATGCTGCCTCAAGGCACAGTTCTGGCACCTCTGTTTATCCTCATGCTGCCTCAAGGCACAGTCCTGGCACCTTCTCTGCTTATCCTCATGCTGCCTCAAGGCACAGTCCTGGCACCTCTGTTTATCCTCATGCTACCTCAAGGCACAGTCCTGGCACCTTCTCTGCTTATCCTCATGCTGCCTCAAGGCACAGTCCTGGCACCTCTGTTTATCCTCATGCTGCCTCAAGGCACAGTCCTGGCACTTTCTCTGCTTATCCTCATGCTGCCTCAAGCCACAGTCCTGGCACCTTCTCTGCTTATCCTTATGCTGCCTCAAGGCACAGTCCTGGCACCTTCTCTGTTTATCCTCATGCTGCCTCAAGGCACAGTCCTGGCACCTCTGTTTATCCTCATGTTGTCTCAAGGCACAGTCCTGGCACCTCTGCTTATCCTCATGCTGCCTCAAGGCACAATCCTGGCGCCTTCCCTGCTTATCCTCATGCTGCCTCAAGGCACAATCCTGGCGCCTTCCCTGCTTATCCTTATGCTGCCTCAAGGCACAGTCCTGGCACCTTCTCTGTTTATCCTCATGCTGCCTCAAGGCACAGTCCTGGCACCTCTGTTTATCCTCATGTTGCCGCCTCAAGGCACAGTCCTGGCACCTTCCCTACTTATCCTCATGCTGCCTCAAGGCACAATCCTGGCACCTTCCCTACTTATCCTCATGCTGCCTCAAGGCACAATCCTGGCACCTTCTCTGTTTATCCTCATGCTGCCTCAAGGCTCAGTTCTGGCACTTTTGATATTTCTCATCCTCATATCACACAAAATACACTAAGTACAGCTTTGTATTATCTCGTGGATTATACCAAAGTAACATTAAAGTTAACTCAGTAGTAAACATGGAAAGATATGTAGATATTACCAAAGGAAAGGTACAAATAACATGATGTCAGTGACCAAATCCAGCTTCCTTGCTTTGATACGAAAATAACGAACTGCAACCGACCACGGAATATAAAACAAACAATTTCACTGAACGAGCAGAACAGGTAAAGACCTACGAATAACACTGTCAGATGACCCATCGTTTAAAGAACAGTAAGCAAGAGCGTCAGAGGAAAATGACTTGTGTTCTCACTCTTACGGTGCCTTCGACGGCAGGAGAGATATCCCAGCTGAAAAACATTGAGATCTCTAAGTGGCCACATAGAACCAATAAAGAATTAAAAACTACTTGGAAAGTCTCTGTAACGAAGACGAGATACTTAATAATATGCGAGTATACACGGAAAATACTTAGATCCCAAATTTATACACTGCTATAACTTACTGGAGCGAGAGATAAAGAAGGAAATATAGAATAAACTTACTGAGGAGCAGAATGCCAAAGACACGGAAAATTGTCAACATTGGTGCTACACGATTTAAGAAATATTACTGGTACAAAGGTAGAAGTTTTTAAGAGGTACCTGGAAAAGTTTCTGCAAGAAGTGCCACTGGATTGTCCAGGCTATGATGGGAATGTGGGCCTGGTGGAGAGGGTAGCAACAGCTTAGTTGATCTGGTGGTCGGTATGAAAGTCTGATCTTAGGTTGGGTTGAGGTTAGAACTATCGAAACTGGTCACGGTTATGAGGTACTGAAAGAGTGAAATATGAAAGGGAAAGGAGGAAGAAGAAAGGTAGGAAAGAGAGTAAGGAAAAGAGAAACGATGGAGGAAATATTAAGAGACAGGTGAGGGAGGAGAATGGAGAGATGAAAGAGGAAAGGAGGAGACATGGAGAGGGAGGGAAGGGAGGGAAGGAGAGAGAGAGAGAGAAGGGGGGCGGGAAGGGGGTGGGGGAGGTGTCAACACAGATCTTTCTGAGAACACTAGATGCTGCCGGGCAACCCACCCACCCGTAGGTGTCATGCACGACCCCACCCATACACCCACCCATCATTGTCCCGCCCATACATCACTGCCTCGCCCACAAACCACCCACACACCACTGCCCCCACAAACTAAACCACCCACCCATCAGTGCCCTGGCCACACACCACCCACCCATCAGTGCCCCGGCCACACACCACCCACCCATCAGTGCCCCGGCCACACACCACCCACACATCAGTGCCCCGGCCACACACCACCCACCCTTCAGTGATCCGCCCACACACCACCCACCCACCACTGCCCCGCCCACACACTGACAGAGGCTGAAACAGACTGACAAATGCAACTAAACTCTAATTAAAACAAAAAATATGTGTGAGAGAGAGAAAGTATATATGACTTTCAGACGTTTCCGTCCAGTAGTTGGTTTATGATACATCTGGATACACAGACCTAGGAACTAGATTCTGATATATGAAATATAATCATAACCATAATTTTTAAATGGGTAGACGGGTAAGCCAGTGTAAGGCCTCGGTCAGATGACCAAAAGCTCCAGCGGCGGGTTATCATATAACTAAGACCCGTGTCAGGCAACAAATGGCCTTTTTCTCACCTAACTTAGTCAATTAATCAACTTAACACATAAATATGGACATTTTTTTGCATAAAATCGCCATTTTTTTAATAGCTTGTGATGCCTCACTATTAAATATTTTTAAGATGACCATGAAATTTGATAACCAGGAAGCGTTAATCTGCATAATTTAATATTGTAAACAATATTAATCACCTGATTACAATCATTTATAATTATGCAGGATATTAGCAAAAGACAAATTAATCACTTATATAATACTAACGAACCACTTTAATATTCTATAATTACTCTTCTGTTCTTTAGTAGATCTTAAGATATTACCCGAGTACCGCCACGAGTGGCGAAACGTTTCCTCTGAACTGTACATAAGTGTCTTTTTCCACATTTCGTCGGTATCAGCAGATGTTTCAGATAGAGTAGTTAAACAACATAAGATGACGTCACAATCAACGTGACTGCTAGTTTCGTTGCACTAGTGAAATCTGATTGCAGGACTTACATGTATATGCAGATCTTTCTCCGTTTTCACTGTTTAAGACATTTACATCTGCGAAGTTCTGTTCTCTTCAATTGGACGTTCTTCTACTTACATCTACTACAGTGTCTCGTGATCCTGAAACCACACTTAACCAACTCACTCTAACTTTTTATGCTGTCAACAACGTGGTCTACCTGAAGTCTACCTGGAGGGTGCTCCGGGGATCAACGCCCCCGCAGTCCAGTCCTTGACCAGGCCTCCCGATGGATCAGGGCCTAATGAACCAGACTGTTACTACTGGCCGCACGTAGTCCAACGCACGTAGCCCAGCTCCCTCTGTCCAGCTCCCTCTGTCCAGCTCCCTCTGTCCAGCTCCCTCTGTCCGGCTCCCTCTGTGGCAGCTCCTTTTGTCCAGCTCCCTTTGTCCAGCTCCCTCTGTCCAGTTCCCTCTTGAAAGTGGGAGGCTAAGATAGATGGTCTTGTCCTGAGTTCAGCCTCGTCCAGTAGATGTGGTTTCTTACAGGGCCATGTCATTAATAATATTAATAATAATAATAATAATAATAATAATAATAATAATAATAATCTTTATTTCTACACGTGGTCCAGAGCCCAGCCTCGTGGAAAGTTCACTCTGAGTACTCAGATAACGCAACTGCGAGGAACAGACTCAGTATGCCTTTTCGAGGTATGTCGCAACCACAGCCGCCGCCGCCACCACCACCATCAGCAGCAGGAGCATGGTGCGCCTCAGGGGTGAGAGAGGGGCTAGGGGCGTGGCGGTGGATTCCTCGCACTAAGATAATATATGACTTGATGGTCCTATTGCTTCTCTATCAGGCCCATCTCTACCTCTACCTCTACTTCTACCTCTACTTCCACCTCCTTGCTTTCCTCCTCCTCCTGTTCACCCTGTCTTACTGTTACTGTTGGACACAGGTGTCATCCCACAGTCATTAGAAACCTCCAAATTTACTCTACGTCCCAAAGTTGGTAGTAAAATAACTGCAAAAAACTATAGACAAACAGCACTACATATAAAAATCTCTGAAAAGATAACTCAATAGATGTAAAAGAACTCGAATTTTCAAAGCCCTACCTTATAATAATAACAATAATAATAATAATAATAATAATAATAATAATAATAATAATAACCTTTATATCCACAAGTACATTGTACAACTTATACAGACCATAGCTGACATCAGTGACATACTATTTAAAAAGCTCCTGGTTATGCAGAGAATTTCGGGCAATTTAGGTTCATTTTGTCCCCAGGATTCGACCCACATTAGTCGGCTAACACCCAGGTACAGCAGGTGTCTTGAGGAAACATGCCCAAATGTTTTCACCCGTACCGGGGATCGAACCACATGTCATGTGGGTTTTCGATACGTGGATAGGGTAAGAATACTCACGTAGGCTGGTAGTACGTATAATATAACGGAAAGTGTGGGAAAGCGCCAACAGCCGTCCTGCCTCTCTCTGCTCCCTAGCCTGACTGACCCATGAGTGCCTACGGGTGAGGGTGTTTGAAATCCTGCTATGGTCAGCAGCAATATGAATACAGTCAATGATTCACACAGACGGTTGGTAGTGATTCATCTACTGGTACACTGGTTACTGGTAACTGGTTACTAGGAACTGGTACTACTACTGAGACACAGACTTGAATGTGTGAGCTGAGTGTGCTACCAACTGAGCCACGGGACACCTTCGTACATGAAGGGAATTATCAACAAACCTATGGCTGTCTTCAAGTGGGAACAAAATAAGTTCAAGTCAGTTCCTGATCAGCTGTGCTGTGGTGCATACGTTGGAGTGCGTGCGGCCTCCACTAACAGCCAGGTCGATCAAGCTAGCAACCCGGAGACCTGGTCTGGGACCGGGCCAGGGGGCGGTGACCCCCGGAATCGAAGTAAGATGCTAGTGACGATTATACTGAGTGACGATTACACTGTTGTCTTGCTGCTGCTGCTGCTGCTACCATTGATGATGTAACTCGTCCTGTTGATGCTCCTGCCGTTGACGATAACACAGTTGTCTTGCTAGCGAAGTGAGTACTGTCCTGTTGCTGTTTCCGGAAAGTTAAAATAAAGGGTTCTGACTGTTATACTAGGTATAATTTCCGCTTAATTCAAGCGTGTATAGCTGCTACAACTGCCAGCGCCAACACCACCACTGTGGCTGATGTCTGCTCTTCCTACCACCACCACTACTACTACTATTACTACTGCCACTTCCACTACTACCACTAAGTAGAAGAAAGCGAGTAAAAGAAGACACAACAACGCACTAGAAGAGACAAAGAGTGAGACAAAGACTACAACAAACTAAAGAGAAGAGACAAAGGCTGTGCGGGCAAACAGGAAAAAGTTATAAGGGACAGGAAGAGGAGAGCCAGAGGGAAGGACGAAGAAATGGGCGGGGGAAAGTAATGAGGAGAAATGGGCGGGGAGGGGGTGAGATGGGGAGGTTGGTGAGGTGAAAGCAAATGTGTGGTTAGTGGGGAGAGGGAGAAAAGAAAGTTAATGAAGAGAGTGAAGGAAGGAGAAACAGAGGAAGGGGTAGGGTAATGTACACCTGGAGTTTACCTGGAGAGGGTTTCGGGGGTCAACGCCCCGCGGCCTGGTCTGTGACCAGGACTCATGGTGCATCAGGACCTGATCAACCAGGCTGTTACCGTTGGCCTCACGCAACCCAATATACGAACCACAGCCTGGCTGTCAGGTACTGACTTTATAGGGGAGGGAGAGAGGGGGCATAACTATACACACACACCTGTTGTCTATGTTCCCCATCAGTAAAATGGGTACCTGGGTGTTAGTCGACTGGTGTGGGTCGCATCCTGGGACACTGACCTAAGGAGGCCTGGTCACAGACCGGGCCGCGGGGGCGTTGACCCCCGGAACTCTCTCCAGATAAACTCCAGATACATATATACCTTATTATATAACAAAATATATACATGCAACCATCCATTCATATAGAGGAGTATATTCATGCACGTGGAGGAAACATTCAAAAAATCTGAAGACTTGCTATAACATAGCTGACAGAAATAAGACTTGCTATAACATAGCTGACAGAAATAAGACTCTCTATAACACTGCTGAGAAATAAGACTTGCTATAACATAGCTGACAGAAATAAGACTTGCTATAACATAGCTGACAGAAATAAGACTCGCTATAACACTGCTGAGAAATAAGACTTGCTATAACATAGCTGACAGAAATAAGACTTGCTATAACATAGCTGACAGAAATAAGACTTGCTATAACATAGCTGACAGAAATAAGACTTCCTATAACATAGCTGACAGAAATAAGACTTGCTATAACATAGCTGACAGAAATAAGACCTGCTATAACATAGCTGACAAAAATAAGACTTGCTACAACATAGCTGTCAGCTGCTGATACTTGCTACAACATGACTGTCAGAGCTGAGAAATATGAGTTACTATGTAAGATTGACAGCTTACTCATTGGTGGATAAAGACAGTTAAACACATCATAAACACTTAAAGATGATTCAAGAATGTGAGAAAATCTCTCAATAAGCTGTCTCAACACCCTCCAGGTAGACCTGGACACCCTCCAGGTAGACCTGGACACCCTCCAGGTAGACCTGGACACCCTCCAGGTAGACCTGGACACCCTCCAGGTAGACCTGGACACCCTCCAGGTAGACCTGGACACCCTCCAGGTAGACACCATCAATAGGGAAAAGAAGAAGGTTCAAATGTACACTGGGGAAAATATGTCAACAGCGTAATACCTGTGCATTACATATTGTTATAGTTCCATTTATAGGTAGGCACCCTGGCCAAGCCTTAAGTCACGTGGTTGTCTTCAAGAGGGAGCTGGACAGATACCTCAAGTCAGTGCCGGATCAGCCGGGCTGTGGTTCGTACGTTGGACTACTTGCGGCCAGCTGTAACAGAGTCGTTGATCAGGCGCTGATCCACCAAGAGGCCTGGTCGTGGACCGGGCCGCGGGGGCACTGATCCTAGGAATACCCTCCAGGTAGACGTGGCCCCCGTTTGAAGCACGCACCTGTGCAGGAGCTCTCTCCCTCACTCTCGACTAAGGGGGACTGGCAGACGGACAGGTCGGGCTCCTCCGCGTAATTCAATATATCGCCAACATAATTGTATAACGTTGCATTTCTTGCTAACGTCGAAACTTAACAAATAAAACGATACGTAAATAATAGAACAATTATTTCTTTGCAGAATAACAGAATGAGATCCAGGAGGTAGTGTAGTACACACGCGGGGACTTTAAATAATTATATATAACAATGTAAACAGTGAAGCCACAACAACATAACTCTGCTACCGTAACTGCAAACACAGCCAGGAGCTGTGAATCGACCCCTGCAACCACATATAGGTGAATACACACACCCACACACACCTACTATAGGCAGGCAGGATCCACACTCCCTAACTCTTTTGTGTTAGTGTGACTTTCAAAATGATCCAAGTAGGACCGAAACATCGTCTTAGCTCCTCTCTGCTATATGCGGGTATTGTGCTTTTCTGTTCTTTAAGGCTCTCAAAGCCAGGAGAGGGTGAACCCAGCAGAAGCCAACGAATAGGCGGAGCCAGGAGCTGAGACTCAACCCCTACAATCACATACAGGTAAGCACTAGCTGGAGTAGTCTTGCCCATCCTGAGTCTATTTACAGTATTGTAGCCAGAGGTTGCTATTACATTACACCAACATTATTGTCATATCTCAGGTCTGTACATGCAGCCATTTCTAATGTACAAGCATTGATCCTGAGACACAGCGGCATACTTGACGATATCCTCATCTCCCTACTGACATCTCCCAGCTCAGGTTGACATTACTAACGTATGCGACCCAAGAAGAGACACGTTGTATGTCAACGCTAGACTGACATTATGAAGATCAACAAGGCACAATACCGTGACTGGAACAATACACAAATAACCCGAACATAGGAGAGGGGAGCTTACTACGACATTTCGGCCCGACTTGCGATTGTGTAAATGGTCCAAGTCGGACTGAAACGTCGTCGTAAGCTCCTCCTCCTCTCCAGTGTGCGGGTTACTCATGTATTATGACATTTTACAGTGAAGATGTTTCGCCCAGCTGGAACTTTAACAATTCACAATTATTAAACTGATAAACAGTAAATACAGAGCGAGTCACTGTTACCAGAGCTTCGTTAGGAGCCATGCAGTGATGAGCTAGGTAATGAAATGGAAAAATTCTCAGCGGTAAATAGGAGATATTGCAGGTATCACATCTCCTATTTACAAGGCACATCACATCTAACCAAAACGTCTTAAATCAGCACGTCTTATTAACATAAAAGACATATTGCAGAAAAAAACTTGTCAGAGGATCTCACCTTCAAGGATCACAACAATGCCACCATCACATCTGCTAGGAAACTGATATGATGGATAATGAGAACATTCAAGACAAGAGATGCTAAGCCAATGATGATCCTTTTTAAATCACTTATTCTTTCTAGGCTGGAATACTGCTGTACGTTAACATCCCCATTCAAGGCAGGTGAAATTGCAGAGCTAGAGAATGTACAGAGAACCTTTACTGCACGTATAAGTTCCATCAAACACCTTAACTACTGGGAGCACCTGGAAGCACTTGACTTGTACTCACTAGAGTGCAGGCGAGAGAGATATATCATAATCTACACCTGGAAGATTCTGGAGGGACTGGTCCCTAATATGCACACAGCAATCACTCCATACGAAAGCAAAAGACTTGGCAGGCGATGCAACATACCCCCAGTGAAAAGTAGGGGAGTCACTGGTACACTAAAAGAAAACACAAGAAGTGTCTGGGGCCCAAGACTGTTCAACAGCCTCCCACCAGCAATAAGGGGCATTACGGGAAGACCCCTGGTTGTCTTCAAGAGGGAGCTGGACAGATACCTAAAGATGGTGCCGGATCAGCCGGGCTGTAGTTCGTACGTTGGATTACGTGCGGCCAGCAGTAACAGCCTCGTTGATCAGGCCCTGATCCACCGGGAGGCCTGGTCGTGGACCGGGCCGCGGGGACGTTGATCCCCGGAATTCCCTCCAGGTAGACTCCAGGTAGGAAAACGTTTCGCTATGTTCTGTAGAGCTGCATCACCTCGTAGGAGGTGATGCAGCTCTACAACGGGCGAAACGTTCTTTCAATTAAAATTTGGTTCTCTAAGTATATAATTCCTTCGTATTGTCAGCAGTAAGTCAGCTGGATCCTGATCAATACATCCTGTGTGATGGAACTTGATGTGGAAACCGCTAGTTTTTGTGACGCCGATTGCTGCGGGGGTTCCCATAATGTAATTACCATATAGAGCATGGTAGCAGCACACTGCAGGTGTTCCCATAATGTAATTACCATATAAAGCATGGTAGCAGCACACTGCAGGTGTTCCCATAATGTAATTACCATATAGAGCATGGCAGCAGCACACTGCAGGTGTTCCCATAATGTAATTACCATATAGAGCATGGCAGCAGCACACCGTGGGTGTTCCCATAAAGTAATTACCATACAGAGCATGGCAGCAGCACACTGCGGGTGTTCCCATAATGTAATTACCATATAGAGCATGGTAGCAGCACACTGCGGGTGTTCCCATAATGTAATTACCATATAGAGCATGGTAGCAGCACACTGCGGGTGTTCCCATAATGTAATTACCATATAGAGCATGGTAGCAGCACACTGCGGGTGTTCCCATAATGTAATTATCATATAGAACATGACAGCAGCACGCTGCGGGTGTTCCCATAATGTAATTACCATATAGAGCATGATAGCAGCACACTGCAGGTGTTCCCATAATGTAATTACCATATAGAGCATGGTAGCAGCACACTGCAGGTGTTCCCATAATGTAATTACCATATAGAGCATGGTAGCAGCACACTGCAGGTGTTCCCATAATGTAATTACCATACAGAGCATGGTAGCAGCACACTGCAGGTGTTCCCATAATGTAATTACCATATAGAGCATGGCAGCAGCAAACTGCAGGGGTTCCCATAATGTAATTACCATATAGAGCATGGCAGCAGCACACTGCAGGTGTTCCCATAATGTAATTATCATATAGAGCATGGTAGCAGCACACTGCGGGTGTTCCCATAATGTAATTACCATATAGAGCATGGTAGCAGCACACTGCGGGTGTTCCCATAATGTAATTACCATATAGAGCATGGTAGCAGCACACTGCGGGTGTTCCCATAATGTAATTACCATATAGAGCATGGTAGCAGCACACTGCGGGTGTTCCCATAATGTAATTACCATATAGAGCATGGTAGCAGCACACTGCGGGTGTTCCCATAATGTAATTACCATATAGAGCATGGTAGCAGCACACTGCGGGTGTTCCCATAATGTAATTACCATATAGAGCATGGTAGCAGCACACTGCGGGTGTTCCCATAATGTAATTACCATATAGAGCATGGTAGCAGCACACTGCAGGTGTTCCCATAATGTAATTACCATATAGAGCATGGTAGCAGCACACTGCAGGTGTTCCCATAATGTAATTACCATATAGAGCATGGTAGCAGCACACTGCGGGTGTTCCTAAGTGCATCTTAATAATAATAGTAGTAAAAAGAGAGGGGTAGACAGGAACCGCACATTATGGGTGGGAAGTGAGGTGTTACTGCGCGTCCCTCCGTGCGTCCCTCCGCGCGTCCCTCCGCGCTGAGAACAGTCACACCACATCTTGCTACCGGAACTTACCTGTTGAACAAAAAATAAAAGCATTAGTTATCACAGATACAAGAAATATAGGCGTATATAAAAAATATCTAGAGAAAATTAATATGTATATATATACGTATATATATATATATATATATAATGTCGTGCCGAATACGTAAAACTGGTCAATTAGGAAGAACTCACTTAAAATTAAGTCCTTTCCAAAATTTTCTCTTATGCGTTTAAAGATATATTTTTTTCATTAATGTTGATGTAAAAATTTATAATTTTGCACCTAAAGGAACTCAGAAAACTTACCTAACCTTATTATAACAAGAACAATTTATTTTAGCCTAGCCCAACTAAATATATTTTAGATTTGTTTACAATAATTTAATACTAAACAAACACAGTGAAATATATTTTTTTCGTTAGGTTCAGAATGATTTTGGCGAAATTATTGCATACACAAATTTTCTCTTGTCCTATATGGCAAGATGAACGTTGCTATTTAAGCCAAGATCGCAAGTTCTGCCTATTCGGCACGACATATATATATATATTTATATATATATATATATATATATATATATATATACATATATATATATATGCAAAACAACCACTCTGAAAGAATAGAGAAATTCCAAGCGCTTTCGTGACTACTCACATGATAATGTGAGTAGTCACGAAAGCGCTTGGAATTTCTCTATTCTTTCAGAGTAGTTGTTTTGCATATTCTGAAATCACCTGTTTACTGTGATCTTATTGCATATATATATATATATATATATATATATATATATATATATATATATATATATATATATATATATATATATATATATATATAGGCCTTTCGTGTTGAAATCAACACATCAGGAGCTTGCAATGTTGCATAAAAACAAACACGTTCAGAGAAAGCATTTTTGGTTGTTATGATGTATATTGATTGGTGTAGCCCCTCCCTGAGAGGTGAAGAAGGTTGTAGTGCTGTATATTACTCGCTGTAGCACCTCCTTGCAAGGTAGAGTGAAGTACAATCTTGAGAATGTCTGGGTGAAAACTGTATAATTTTGTATTCGTCTTGATGAGTACTTCTGTATGTGAAATATTTATAACTAATAATGCTATGTGGCCAGTATTAAAGACAGTAATAAAGTGTTCGAAGTATTTTGGATATTTATCCGTGTGCATTTTTGTCAGTGTATATATCTGTCAAATAACGTCAACATCTAAGAAACACAGGGGGCCAGGAGCTATGGATCGACCCCTGCAGCCACAATTAGGTGAGTACATATATATAGTAGTAGGAGACATCTCATAGTATAATCTATTACATCTTAGAACTTTCATATTTTAATACAAAAATCTTCAGTTCTATCACCATCACAGTTTCAAAGACAAATTCCAAAAATCGGACAATTAGGGAGATAACTTTAGGATGGCATTTCTGTCCTTTCTGGACCATTGTCAGATTATTGTGATGTGACAATAGACCAAGACGGACTAAAACGTCATCCTAAGATTCTAAGTTCAAGCTTTTTGGTAAATAATTCCATGCACAGCACTGACTTTTTATCCAATGCTTTTTCACAGTATTGTGGCAACTCCTTTGGGCTTATTTTACTTTTTAAGGGAGATAATGGAAAGAGCTTAGGTGGTATCAGGTATGATCATGCATATACAGCATGTGTTTATTAACATGCTGCGAAGCAATAAGGACAATATTTATATGCTTGTACAAGCAGCCCATCATATTAAACTGATTTGCTATTGGCGAGGCTCCTCATAGCATCTTTAATAGCTGGTAACACCACCTGAACCAATGACTCTTAACATTTTAATGACTTAAGACTTATTATTATATTCGCAAAAATGCGCCAAACCCGTGTGGATTATATAGTGTTATATGGTGGAGGATGCCTACGGCAGGGGAAAGAAGTGTGACGGATAAGTTCATGTAGAAAAGAGAAAACTACAGTAGTTCACTGTGTGATGGCTTGACACAGCTTCTGTTGGGCGAAACGTTGCCTTAATAAATTGTCTCGTTAAGTTGTTTTTGTGTCCATTTAGCGAACTATTGTTCAATACGTTAGAGCAGTGATGACCTTCCATGGTAGTTCAACTTTCATTATTGTCTGAATCAGTGAAGAGTTCCAGGTGTTGGTGCTGTGTTGACCTTCATGGCAGCTGTTTCAGCCTTCGCCCCTGCGCCTTTAATTCATAAAGACAAAGGACCTTGACCTGGCTCCATGGAAAGGTCATTACCTTCCACAAAAGTGCGAGTAATTTCTTTTTAATTTATAGGCGAATGACTGTGCTCTAAACTGCTGTTCACGTGATTAAAGTTGGTATCAAATATCGTCGAATATAAATATAACACAAAAGTACAACACTGGAACATTTATTTTTTTTGTTTATTATTAATATTTATCTAATAGTTACAATTATAATAATTTTTAAAGGAGTCGACTGGTAAGCCAGTAGAAGGCCTCTATCAGATAACCAATAGCTCCAGCTGTGGGTCATCATATGACTAAGACCCGCGTCAGGAAACACCTGCCTTGTTTCCTGATAGACCTTACCTAACCTGGGACATTTATTATGGGAGTAAAAAGTTTCCATATATGTCCTAGTGTTCCACTTGTGTCTTATTCACATGCTGTTCGTCAACCTCAAGCAATTACCATTAAAAATATATATAAAGTACATATTTAGTCAGATTCTTTCACTTTCCGGAGTCACTTAAACAGCTGATGCAGTTGACTATTGTATTAAACGTAAAATAGCAAATCTGTATGCATCGTTCAGCGTGACGTAGTGTGACGTAGTGGAGGTACAACTAAGACACGCGAAACTAGAGCTTTACACTTCCTGGTGATATAACTAAATTCCTTGAAATGACAACAGGAATTTATACGTGTTAAAATTAGTGATGTAAATTATTATTATTATAAATTATTTAAAAACTAAAACCGAGAGGGTCATACAGCTGACGATATAGAGGAATGTTTATCAAGTACGGTAGACGTCAAAACTTGGTGAGATCCGCTCTTCCTGTAGTATTGGCACTGGTAGTCGAGGAATAAAGTGTCTGTGGTTGCCTGCTTATGTATCCAGGTGAAAAACTTTGTTTTTATGTATTATCACCTCTAGGGCCAGGTCTAAGAATAGTCTTAGTTGAGGGCCTGGTCATTCAGATTGTTGGTGTTCTCTGAACGCAGTCAGACGTAAGCGCTACAGACCGACTGATCAGGAATTGCTTGAAGGAACTTACAATGGTTCCGTCGTGAAGACATTTAGAGGTCTATCCTGGCAGTTCTATAGTTCTCGAAAACCCAGTGTTACTTACGACATATAACCTGATGCCACTGTTCATCTAGCGGTAAGGAGGTACCTGGATGTTAGCTGAGTCGTGTGGGTGGCTTAGGTAGTACTGGGCTTTGAAACGAACTGGGATAGAATAACAGATCTTAGCTGTAAAACTGGTGTGTAAAAAAAATATTTTTTTCATTTAAACCAAATGCAGCAGATGTTTTGCTCACACCAGTAACACATGCTTTGTCAAAAAACTTGCAGGTGTTTTCTTGGAACCAGTTAGATATGTTTGCTTCTTGTATCAAAACCTGTAGCTCAATTATCCAAATACTGGCACGAGGGATGAGGTTTAGTCTCAAAATAAAAAATACCAACAGTGATATTCAAAAGTTACCCCTAAAAAAAATTAAAACCAGAAACTTGTAGGTCTATATAAAAACAAAAATAGAATCCATGATCATTTGACAACAGATTAAAAATCTCAAAAAACACACATACACAAACAAAAAAAATCAGTGAGTGATGGAAGTCTCCTTCAGAGCCTAAGGCACCATCATCGTGGTAACCCGAACAAGCTGGACGTACGAGGCGGGTCCCAGAATGGCTCGTCCGGCCCGCCCTGGTGTTCATTATGGCGAACAAATCATGCCAAATGGGTGATTTACTCCTAATTGGCGGGTAATCTATCATCCAATGACAAAAGAGCAGAGGGAACTCTCTGCTGCCTTCCAGCCGTTTTTGGTTACTCTGCACTCCCACTGGTCGGGGCTAGAGTAGCCTTGCTCCACTGACATGTTCAGTTTCACTCGTTACAATACAGATGTCTGCTGTTGGAACGAGTTTTAATCTTGCTGTTTGGTTGAATGATTCATATGGATTTAAGATTATTTTTATTATATTAATGATCTTACTGGTGAACTCTTCTCCTGCATCTACTTGTCATTTCTTCATCTACTCCCGTTAGTCAGTAATTTTCCTTTATCAACTGTTTAACTTTTCTCCTGACCTCACTAGTCAACTCTTTGTATACACTAACTAGCTTAGACTTTGCTTGCCACCAGTGATCAGTTCTTCGCCAAACAATCCCACTGGATAATCCCTTCACTGGCTACTACTGGATAACTTTCGCTTAGTCCCACTAAGTAACTCTGCATACACCGGCTAATGAACTCTTTGCTCCCACTGGTTAACTCTTCACCTACCTACTACCCCACTGGCCAACTCATTCGCTTGTTCTCATTGGTTAAAACAGCACAGACCCTCTGGTCAGCTGTTGGCTTGCTCTTAGTGGAGAGACTAGATTACGAAATTGTTAATCGTATATGATAAAACAGAGATAAATTTCATGCTTGGTTCAATATCATTATATTAACGACGAGTAAATTAATGAAAGACATGTGCAATACTTTGGTAACTATTACCGAAACTTTTGTCTGCGCAACAGGTTTAGTTTAATACGGAGGTGACTAATATCCTGGCGACTGATGACGAAGGGATTCTAAGGTGTTCAGTCCCTCAGCCTTGATAGAGGGATTGAACACTCTAAGAATCTCTTTCTCAGCTGTTTCCTTTATATTAGTTAACTCTGTATTCAACTGGAGAAGCCTGCTGAGCAGAAGTAGATATGAAGTTACAAAGTGTTATGTCTTATTCATCTACAAAAAAAAATGAGATTTATTAATATAAGTGAGAAAATGGGCAGGAAGGCTGAGATTAAGATTAAAATATGTATTGAGAGCAAATGGGGATGAAGTGTTGAAATGCCAGCAGAGTATTTAACGCAAAGATTAGACTTGAATATTGCTGCGGATAGTTCTCCCATAGTCACTGTCATGGAGACAATGACTAGGGAAGATATGATTACGACTTACAAAATCCTAAGATGAATTAATAAGGTATATAAGTACAGACTTTTTGAATCATTATCAAGAGGACAGAGGTAGAAGACACAGATGAGCCTAAGGATGGAAGGAAGTAGTTGTTTAGTCTCAGGATGGTTGAAAAGCGGAATGACTTGGATGAAGCAGTGGTGGAGGAGGCAAACTCAATATACAGCTTCAGTGAAACGGATCAAAATATCTAGGAGGTGGCACCAGGAGCTGAGTCTCTGTCTCCCCAAACACAACTCGGTGAGTAAAAAAAAAAAAAAGAGTGGCCCTGCACCACATCCATCACAACTACCCTCTTCCATCACCACCACCACCACTACTCTCCAGCATTCCCACCACCACAACTACCACTACCCTCCACAACCACAACCACCACCACTACCCTCCACTATCCCCACCACCAGAACAACCACTGCCCTCCACCTTCCCCACCACCAGAACAACCACTACCCTCCACCTTCCCCACCACCAGAACAACCACTGCCCTCCACCTTCCCCACCACCAGAACAACCACTACCCTCCACCTTCCCCACCACCAGAACAACCACTACCCTCCACCACCACCACTACCCTCTTCAACAACCACCCTCCACCACCACTACCACTACCCTCCACCACTACCACCACCCTCCACCACCACCACCACCACCACCACCCTCCACCACCACCACTACCCTCCACCACCTCCACCTCCACCATCTCCACCACCACTACCCTCCACCACCACCACTACCCTCCACCACCACCACCACCCTCCACCACCACCACTACCCTCCACCACCTCCACCTCCACCATCTCCACCACCACTACCCTACACCACCACCACTACCCTACACCACCACCACTACCCTACACCACCACCACTACCCTACACCACCACCACTACCCTACACCACCACCACTACCCTACACCACCACCACTACCCTACACCACCACCACTACCCTACACCACCACCACCTCCACCATCTCCACCACCACTACCCACCTCCACCACCACCTCCACCACCACCTCCACCACCACCACCACCACCAACACCTTCAAGGAGCCTGGTTCCTCTTACAATGAAGTACAAAACCTTAAAATCAGAATATCCAATAAGAGAAAAAGCCTCATTGTTTCAAGCTGCTCTTCACAAAAAATTCAATAACAAGCCTGGCCACGCATATTACTACTATATTGTCCGAGGGGGAATTTTTGCCCTATTTTTTCCTGATGGTCCCGAGTCTTCCTTTATATTCTCGGGATCCTTTTGTGTCCGGCCCAGAGTGGCGGCAATGACCAGGGAGAATCCACAGAGAGGAAGATTTCACACCACTCTCCTTTTTCCACGAGGAAAAAAAGATTTTTACATCTTCGTAGCAGCCGGGAGAAGGGAGGCCACAACAGACTGAGGGGGAAGGGGGGGGAAGGGGCAGAAAGTGGCAGATGCACTTCAGTGAGAACCAATGTAAATTTTGATTCCCGAGGAAAGAAAATAAACAGCAGCGCTTACCAAGTAACAGAAAAGTTTAATTAAATGTGATAAACCTTGAGGGCTGTGGTTAGCAGACACTTAAATTCAGTATGATAGTGCTCACAATAGTTGTAAATGGACCTCTTAGTGATGAAGCAAGACACATGTGTAACCAGGGCACATAAAACCCTCGACTCCGACTCCAACCCTTCCTCACATCCGTGGATGTAAGGAAGGGAAGAGTGGGTGGTGTCTGGACGACAGAGCCCATAATGAAGGATGTCTGGCCTCTCACAACACACAGAGGTTCCGGCCAGAAGACAACTCTACCACCATAACCAGGTCATAAGGTACCTGCAGCTAGGAAACCAGAAGGACCTGGAGAAGGAGTTGGGAAGGAAGAACTGTTGAAGGAAGAGGGACTGGAAAAGGAAGAAGATCTGGGGAATTAAGAGTAGTAATTAGGAAAAGGGGTAGTAGCTAGGAAATGATAAGATGAGAAAGGAACAGGAGGAGCTGACAAAGAAGGGGAAAGGTGAAACAGAGGAGAAGGTAAGGAAGGAAAAGGAGGCGCAGGAAAAACTGAGAATAAAGAAACAGGCAGAGAAAGAAGAGTAGATCGGTTGAGAAAGTAGTGGAGGAAGATTGAGGAGAAAGAGAAAGGTGGTGGTGAAAGGAGGAGACTAGAGGAGGAAGAGCAGGTGTGCTAGGGGTCGCACGTCGTTACCTGGACACTTAATTACCTGCACAATTAGTTACCTGGACACTAACCACAACACTACCACTAACACAACGGTACAAGACCAGCCCACACAACTCATCCTCACTACACTATAACTCATACATCTTTTCACTCTCCCTTATATACACCTTCATTAATTGTGTATTTTCTGAAGAGGGCCTCAATGTGAGTCCCAAACTTACAGTTCTCTTCTGATGTATTGTCTCTACGTAGGATTGGTTGCAGAGCCCCAGGGATGTACATATTTACTTACCAAGTATTAATGCTTAATAAACTATGTAGTGAATAATTCAGAGTAATTCACTACTGGAAGGTAATCCAGTGTCTCTAATTAGTCATAGTTCACTACTGGAAGTTGATCCAGTGTCTCTAATTAGTCATAGTTCACTACTGGAAGGTAATCCAGTGTATCTAATTAGTCATAGTTCACTACTGGAAGGTAATCCAGTGTATCTAATTAGTCATAGTTCACTACTGGAAGGTAATCCAGTGTCTCTACTTAGCCATAGTTCACTACTGGAAGTTGATCCAGTGTCTCTAATTAGTCATACTTCACTGCTGGAAGGTAATCCAGTGTCTTTACTTAGTCATAGTTCACTACTGGAAGGTAATCCAGTGTCTTTACTTAGTCATAGTTCACTACTGGAAGGTGATCCAGTGTCTTTACTTAGTCATAGTTCACTACTGGAAGGTGATCCAGTGTCTTTACTTAGTTATAGTTCACTACTGGAAGGTAATCCAGTGTCTTTACTTGGCCATAGTTCACTACTGGAAGGTGATCCAGTGTCTTTACTTAGTCATAGTTCACTACTGGAAGGTAATCCAGTGTATCTAATTAGTCATAGTTCACTACTGGAAGGTAATCCAGTGTCTCTACTTAGCAATAGTTCACTACTGGAAGGTGATCCAGTGTCTTTACTTAGTCATAGTTCACTACTGGAAGGTGATCCAGTGTCTTTACTTAGTCATAGTTCACTACTGGAAGGTGATCCAGTGTCTTTACTTAGTCATAGTTCACTACTGGAAGGCGATCCAGTGTCTTTACTTAGTCATAGTTCACTACTGGAAGGTAATCCAGTGTCTTTACTTAGTCATAGTTCACTACTGGAAGGTGATCCAGTGTCTTTACTTAGTCATAGTTCACTACTGGAAGGTGATCCAGTGTCTTTACTTAGTCATAGTTCACTACTGGAAGGCGATCCAGTGTCTTTACTTAGTCATAGTTCACTACTGGAAGGTAATCCAGTGTCTTTACTTAGTCATAGTTCACTACTGGAAGGTGATCCAGTGTCTTTACTTAGTCATAGTTCACTACTGGAAGGCGATCCAGTGTCTTTACTTAGTCATAGTTCACTGCTGGAAGGTAATCCAGTGTCTTTACTTAGTCATAGTTCACTACTGGAAGGTAATCCAGTGTCTTTACTTAGTCATAGTTCACTACTGGAAGGTGATCCAGTGTCTTTACTTAGTCATAGTTCACTACTGGAAGGCGATCCAGTGTCTTTACTTAGTCATAGTTCACTACTGGAAGGCGATCCAGTGTCTTTAGTCATAGTTCACTACTGGAAGGTGATCCAGTGTCTTTACTTAGTCATAGTTCACTACTGGAAGGCGATCCAGTGTCCTTACTTAGTTATAGTTCACTACTGGAAGGTAATCCAGTGTCTTTACTTAGTCATAGTTCACTACTGGAAGGTAATCCAGTGTCTTTACTTAGTCATAGTTCACTACTGGAAGGTAATCCAGTGTCTTTACTTAGTCATAGTTCACTACTGGAAGGTAATCCAGTGTCTTTACTTAGTCATAGTTCACTACTGGAAGGTGATCCAGTGTCTTTACTTAGTCATAGTTCACTACTGGAAGGTAATCCAGTGTCTTTACTTAGTCATAGTTCACTACTGGAAGGTAATCCAGTGTCTTTATTTAGTCATAGTTCACTACTGGAAGGTGATCCAGTGTCTTTACTTAGTCATAGTTCACTACTGGAAGGTAATCCAGTGTCTTTACTTAGTCATAGTTCACTACTGGAAGGTAATCCAGTGTCTTTACTTAGTCATAGTTCACTACTGGAAGGTAATCCAGTGTCTTTACTTAGTCATAGTTCACTACTGGAAGGTAATCCAGTGTCGCTAGTTAGTCTTAGTTTGGTTTTAATTTTATACAAGACAGCGAGAGCCGCAGCTGTGTTACCTATGAGCCGCAGCTGTGTTACCTATGAGCTGCAGCTGTGTTACCTATGAGCTGCAGCTGTGTTACCTATGAGCCGCAGCTGTGTTACCTATGAGCCGCAGCTGTGTTACCTATGAGCTGCAGCTGTGTTACCTATGAGCTGCAGCTGTGTTACCTATGAGCTGCAGCTGTGTTACCTATGAGCTGCAGCTGTGTTACCTATGGGCTGCAGCTGTGTTACCTATGAGCTGCAGCTGTGTTACCTATGAGCTGCAGCTGTGTTACCTATGAGCTGCAGCTGTGTTACCTATGGGCCGCGGTTGTATTACCCATGGGCCGCAGCTTGCCGCTGTCCCTCAAACCTGGTGCCAATCAGCTGAGCTGTTTTACATCTTATGCAAAATATGGGTCATTAAGGCTGCAATTCACACGTGAATCAAGAATATTTTAATCCCTAAATTATCTATCAGTATCTATCCATCAACAATGTCATTAAATATACCTAAGTAGTATCCATAACTCAATTATCCATCAACGACGTATTCAAAATAGGCAATATAAAAGCTAAAAGATATGCATCAAGTCTAATAATCGAAGAGTATCATCGAAGTCATATAATTTGTCTTCAGGTACAGCAGTCCCCTGAACGTCACACTCAGAAGTAGGTGTATACCAGGTTGTACCTAAAGCCACTTGTTATTCAGTCTTATTATGACCGTATGAACCTCCTGCCAGTCACAGGTCAGTGGATCAAGCACACAAGCGTTGGAAGATTAGCAAAAGAAATATATATATATATATATATATATATATATATATATATATATATATATATATATATATATATATATATATATATATATATATATATATATGCAAAACAACCACTCTGAAAGAATAGAGAAATGCCAAGCGCTTTCGTGACTACTCACATTATCAAGGAACTATGAAAGTAAAGCATCCAAGGAAGGAAGTATATAAGGGGGTCTGGCCAACACCTCACTATCAGATCCCACAACGGTTAAACACCTGACGCGCGCCGGCCCAACTGGACAGGTCCTTTGCACAACCACCAACAAACTATTCTACCCAAGAAAATTTTTTAAATTATTATTTGTCCAGTGTATTATTAAATTCTTCCGAAATTCTATTAATTATAAATGGATCTAATTTATATAAACCAAAGGAAATATTCATATTATTGTCAAAACTGCTTTTTATGAAACAAGATTCAATTATATTCCTGTCGACCATGGACTTGCTTGATACTACTTTCTCAACTTTTTGAAAATCAATTGGATGGTTAAAATCTCTTACATGAATAAATAGAGCATTGGAATCTTGTCCAGTTCTAATGCTATATTTATGTTGTTTTAATCTTAGTTCGAGATTTTTACCAGTTTTTCCGTAATAAACTTTATCGCAAATTTTACAAGGAATCTTATAGACACATCCATCAGCATTTTGGGGGGAATTCTTTATCAAAAGTTTTTTTTACTGTATCAAGATTTTTGAATACAACATAAATATAGCATTAGAACTGGACAAGATTCCAATGCTCTATTTATTCATGTAAGAGATTTTAACCATCCAATTGATTTTCAAAAAGTTTAGAAAGTAGTATCAAGCAAGTCCATGGTCGACAGGAATATAATTGAATCTTGTTTCATAAAAAGCAGTTTTGACAATAATATGAATATTTCCTTTGGTTTATATAAATTAGATCCATTTATAATTAATAGAATTTGGGAAGAATTTAATAATACACTGGACAAATAATAATTTTTAAAATTTTCTTGGGTAGAATAGTTTGTTGGTGGTTGTGCAAAGGACCTGTCCAGTTGGGCCGGCGCGCGTCAGGTGTTTAACCGTTGTGGGATCTGATAGTGAGGTGTTGGCCAGACCCCCTTATATACCTTCCTTGAATGCTTTACTTTCATAGTTCCTTGATAATGTGAGTAATAAAGTTGGTAGAATTACCGACAATATGTAAAGTAAAAGGACACAAGTGCAACTAATGTGACATTTATTGTGGCAACGTTTCGCTCTCCAGGAGCTTTATCAAGCCATTACAAACAATACATGGACACAGAGGGTATATAAAGGCTCAGAGTGAGGTGAATACTAGTGAGGTACCATTTCGATGTTCACTAGTGGTAGTAGTAGTAGTAGTAGTAGTGGTAGTGACAAAAGTAATACAATATGGTAAAGCAATTAATTCGTACATGAGTAAAAGGATATAAAAGCTATTACTTGGGTAACATAAAAATAGGTTGGACAAATATAAACTGGAATGAGGCAGCTTGTTTCAGTGTTCACTCTCTGTGCTTTGTGTAGTATAACAGGAGAGACTATGTGAAGGCAGGGTTTATTGTTTTCAGGAGGATTCTTGCTAAGACTTCGGAGTCTTAGCAAGAATCCTCCTGAAAACAATAAACCCTGCCTTCACATAGTCTCTCCTGTTATACTACACAAAGCACAGAGAGTGAACACTGAAACAAGCTGCCTCATTCCAGTTTATATTTGTCCAACCTGTTTTTATGTTACCCAAGTAATAGCTTTTATATCCTTTTACTCATGTACGAATTAATTGCTTTACCATATTGTATTACTTTTGTCACTACCACTACTACTACTACTACTACTACCACTAGTGAACATCGAAATGGTACCTCACTAGTATTCACCTCACTCTGAGCCTTTATATACCCTCTGTGTCCATGTATTGTTTGTAATGGCTTGATAAAGCTCCTGGAGAGCGAAACGTTGCCACAATAAATGTCACATTAGTTGCACTTGTGTCCTTTTACTTTACATAATGTGAGTAGTCACGAAAGCGCTTGGCATTTCTCTATTCTTTCAGAGTGGTTGTTTTGCATATTCTGAAATCACCTGTTTACTGTGATCTTATTGCATATATATATATATATATATATATATATATATATATATATATATATATATATATATATATATATATATATATATATATATATATATAAGGTGCTGAAATACCTTGGGAGGAACAATTCACAAATAAACCACAATTTATAGAGGAAATTTTAGACCAATAATAATGGCCCAGGATGGACCAAAACGTCATCTAAAGCTTTCTCTGCACGTTTTAGAATACTCGCAAAGCATCAAAGACATCTAGGCGGAAGTTATGTTCCTTTATGTAAACTCGCGTTATGTAATATATATATAACGTGAAAAACAGTGTTAGATACACAATAACTCCACGAAAGTGGAGTGTTTATTTCATCAAGAATAATATAGTTCTTGATACCTTACATTGTATATGTGGTTGCTTGTTAACCTAACACCACCATCTATCACCACCTGCCAGCACTATCACCACTTAACACCACCATCTGTCACCACCTGCCAGCACTATCACCACCTAACACCACTATCTATCACCACCTGCCAGCACTATCACCACCTAACACCACCATCTATCACCACCTGCCAGCACTATCACCACCTAACACCACCATCTATCACCACCTGCCAGCACTATCACCACCTAACACCATCCTCCGCCATCGCCAAGGGCCAGTAATTTTTCGTATTGTAGCTATCTCCTCCACAACCTACCAGCCCTATCACCAATGACCAACTACCAGGACTGTTGCCACCTAGCACCATCTATCACCAACCGTCGTCAACTTCAATTATCACCCTGGAGATGCTTACGGTGCGAAGGGGAATTTTCAGATTGGGAACTAACCCAAATTTCTTTCTTTCAATGTTAGCCCCGTTAAACACAGGCTGGAGCTGCGTTCTAATGATTTGAGATATAAATATAATTAGCGATCTAATAAAGACGATCTACCTAAATCTGTGTTAGGGGAGACCTGTCTGTACCAAGTGTCACTGGAGCAATTTCTTTGGAAATAGCTGGGTGGGAGTTGTACCTGTACAGAACAGGCTAGTAAGTCCATTACAGCGCAGTTTTTTTTATCATCTACAACTAGCCTTACTCTGTATCGTGGTGTGCCCATGTACAGCTTCTAGCATGAAGGTAAGTGTTCTCAGGTGTGCAGACACTGCCATATCACAGCCAAGTGGCCCGTCAGGCATGTTCTTCACTCTCTGCATGGAAGCACTTGTTGATTCTTTATCCCACCTTTATTTACACGGTTGATGAATCACTTACTTTCATCGCAGCACATGGATGCATAGAGAAATCACCTTTATTTGCACCCTTGATACATCACTGGCTTTCAGTATATCAGATATGGAGACGTGGAGAAATTGTGTGAACGCCACCAGTTGTCTCTGAGCTGCTTAACTCAGTACCGTTACTAACCGAAACTGAGAGAAGGCTGCCTGTGGCAGTGTTGCCTCCTGTGCATGTATGCATGCAGCCTTTAAGTCCCCGAGGAACTCCTGTGCATGCAGGCAACCTGCAAGTCTCCGAACTCTTGTGCATGCATGCAGCCTTTGTACCAGTAATAGCTGGTATTTTCTTAATGTCATGTATTCTTACCAGGGAAAGGGTGGTGTCTGAACCCCGTGAAGAGTGAGTTTTACGACTCACGCCATGGTTCAAACCCCACCCGATCCCTGGTTTGTTTGTAATCGTGTTAATAAGATTTCGTGAGTCTTGTATTCTTTGTGATCTAGTGCCACTTTTCTGAAGCGAGGTCCTGATGAACCGGTGGTTATTACTTTCATGGGGAAGCGCTAAACCCATAGGGTTCAAACAGCTGCTAGAGAGTGAACGGTAATCATGTTTGGTCCAAGGGAGGGGATAAGTTGCTCCATATTCCTTGAATCAAGAGTCCTACACCAGCATCAAGGCATCACCTTAAAGAGATGAGCTGGGAAGATAATTCCTGCGTGCTGGTGGAGTCAGGCACCTCTAGTGCCTTCTTCCACTCATTCCTCATTAAAGTAATATTGGATGTATCCAGACGAACCATTCACGTCACAAAAGTCAAATATGCCTCAGTTTTAAACAGTTAATTGAAATCAAATGAGTCGACCAGATGACGCTCAAGGCTTTTGAGTTATCCGGTTTAGAACCGGATTTTGCACTTTCCAGATGCACATTCCATAACTGCAGTGATGGTGTTAGAAGATGTGTCATTAGTGAACCCCTGGTCCATCTGACGCATGAACCGTCGCGACCCACCGCCAGCACTGCCATCTGGCCAACACTGATACATTTTTATGTACAACTGTGAATTGCAAGAACGCCGAGTCAGTTCTCAGCAATCCTTACATAGCATATTTTTTTTCGTAACTAGACCTTATTCTAGAATTTATATAATTCACCCATTAAACAGAAATCGAATTATCGAACTGCTTCCTGGCATCTAAGGAATTGCTATTCTTTTCTTGAAATGCACCCAATACACAGAATTGATGGAACAGATAGTACAAGGAAGATCGTGCATAGCAGTTGTTCAGATTCATTGTTCGTATATTAAACTAGTCGACATAAAACTCAATGAACATATGTACCGCCCTGGTGAGTCTACTGTGTGCGTCTCGACTTTTGGATCTGGGAGGAAAAGATGGTCCTGATAAATTCTGTTTGATTTCTTTTCATAACATTATAGTTATAAAAGATTATGTGAAAATAAAAACCCAGATATATATCTGCAGTACTAAGTGGCAAACAAATGACCAGACAAGGAAAGATGAGTCGGATTCCAAGATCAGGTCAATTCACCAGTGTTGTGAAGATTGAGGCGCTTCACAAAGTGGTGGAATAGACATGAATCTGACGCACAACCGAAGCAAAGATTCACGTTAAACATGTCTATTAGGATAGACTGAATAAGACGGGGTCTGTGAAGATTCGATGAGGGAAACATAATTATGGAAGAGGACCACATTATAGAGAGGCTATGGTCCCTAACATGACCAAAAAGAACGATATTCTCGTGACTGAAGACGAACGCTCCTTTTGTGTTCTTTCAGTCTGTCGGAAAGTGAGCGGTCAGTTTCACCAGGGCTGTGAGCAGGGTAAGAGGAACAGGGTAAGAGGGGCAGGGTGGGAGGAGCAGGGTAAGAGGTTCAGGGAATAAACACTAGAAGCATCAGTGGCAGGAGATAAAAAGAACGAATTAAAATTTCATCCCTACATATGGTATCCAAGAGTAACATTTATAGACTGGTCTTGTGGGCTAGACGCTTCTGGGAGTAACCTGTATCATCCTTCACAACCACCACAGAGACACAACCACTCACTTATAGAAATACAACCAGTGCATCAATATAACCACTGATTTGTCAAGATACAACCATTGCTTCACCAGCACACAACCGCTGCTTCACCACTACACAACCACTGTTTCACCTCCACACAAACACTGCTAAACCACCACGCAACCACTGCTTCACCAACACGCAACCACTGCTTCACCAACACACAACCACTGCTACACCACCACACAAACAGTGCTTCACCAACACACACCCACTGCTTCACCAACACACAGCCACTGCTTCAACACACAGCCACTGCTTCACCAACACACAACCACTGCTTCACCAACATACAACCACTGCTTCAGCAACATACAACCACTGCTTCACCAACACACAACCACTGCTTCACCAACATACAACCACTGCTTCACCAACATACAACCACTGCTTCACCAACATACAACCACTGCTTCACCAACACACAACCACTGCTTCACCAACACACAACCACTGCTTCACCAACATACAACCACTGCTTCACCAACATACAACCACTGCTTCACCAACACACAACCACTGCTTCACCAACACACAACCACTGCTTCACCAACACACAACCACTGCTTCACCAACATACAACCACTGCTTCACCAACATACAACCACTGCTTCACCAACACACAACCACTGCTTCACCAACACACAACCACTGCCTCACCAACATACAACTGCTTCACCAACATACAACAACTGCTTCACCAACACACAACCACTGCTTCACCAACACACAACCACTGCCTCACCAACACACAACCACTGCTTCACCAACATACAACAACTGCTTCACCAACACACAACCACTGCTTCACCAACACACAACCACTGCTACACCACCACACAAACAGTGCTTCACCAACACACAGCCACTGCTTCACCAACACACAGCCACTGCTTCACCAACACACAGCCACTGCTTCACCAACACACAGCCACTGCTTCACCAACACACAACCACTGCTTCAGCAACATACAACCACTGCTTCACCAACATACAACCACTGCTTCACCAACACACAACCACTGCTTCACCAACATACAACCAGTGCTTCACCAACATACAACCACTGCTTCACCAACACACAACCACTGCTTCACCAACACACAACCACTGCCTCACCAACACACAACCACTTCTTCACCAACGTACAACAACTGCTTCACCAACACACAACCACTGCTTCACCAACACACAACCACTGCCTCACCAACACACAACCACTGCTTCACCAACACAACCACTGCTTCACCAACACACAACCACTGCCTCACCAACACACAACCACTGCCTCACCAACACAACCACTGCTTCACCAACATACAACCACTGCTTCACCAACACAGCCACTGCCTCACCAACACACAACCACTGCTTCACCAACACACAACCACTGCCTCACCAACACACAACCACTGCTTCACCAACATACAACCACTGCCTCACCAACACACAACCACTGCCTCACCAACACACAACCACTGCCTCACCAACACACAACCACTGCCTCACCAACACACAACCACTGCCTCACCAACATACAACCACTGCCTCACCAACACACAACCACTGCCTCACCAACACACAACCACTGCCTCACCAACACACAACCACTGCCTCACCAACACACAACCACTGCCTCACCAACACACAACCACTGCCTCACCAACACACAACCACTGCCTCACCAACACACAACCACTGCTTCAACATACAACCACTGCCTCACCAACACACAACCACTGCCTCACCAACACACAACCACTGCTTCACCAACACACAACCACTGCCTCACCAACACACAACCACTGCCTCACCAACACACAACCACTGCTTCACCAACACACAACCACTGCTTCACCAACATACAACCACTGCCTCACCAACACACAACCACTGCTTCACCAACACACAACCACTGCTTCACCAACATACAACCACTGCCTCACCAACACACAACCACTGCCTCACCAACACACAACCACTGCTTCACCAACACACAACCACTGCTTCACCAACACACAACCACTGCCTCACCAACACACAACCACTGCCTCACCAACACACAACCACTGCTTCACCAACATACAACCACTGCCTCACCAACACACAACCACTGCCTCACCAACACACAACCACTGCTTCACCAACACACAACCACTGCCTCACCAACACACAACCACTGCCTCACCAACACACAACCACTGCTTCACCAACACACAACCACTGCTTCACCAACACACAACCACTGCCCCACCAACACACAACCACTGCCTCACCAACACACAACCACTGCTTCACTAACATACAACCACTGCCTCACCAACACACAACCACTGCCTCACCAACACACAACCACTGCCTCACCAACACACAACCACTGCTTCACCAACATACAACCACTGCCTCACCAACACACAACCACTGCTTCACCAACACACAACCACTGCTTCACCAACATACAACCACTGCCTCACCAACACACAGCCACTGCTTCACCAACACACAACCACTGCTTCACCAACATACAACCACTGCCTCACCAACACACAGCCACTGCTTCACCAACACACAACCACTGCTTCACCAACACACAACCACTGCCTCACCAACATACAACCACTGCCTCACCAACACACAGCCACTGCTTCACCAACACACAACCACTGCTTCACCAACATACAACCACTGCCTCACCAACACACAGCCACTGCTTCACCAACACACAACCACTGCTTCACCAACACACAACCACTGCCTCACCAACACAGCCACTGCTTCACCAACACACAACCACTGCTTCACCAACACACAACCATTGCCTCACCAACACACAACCACTGCCTCACCAACACACAACCACTGCTTCACCAACACACAGCCACTGCTTCACCAACACACAACCACTGCTTCACCAACACACAACCACTGCTTCACCAACACACAACCACTGCTTCACCAACACACAACCACTGCTTCACCAACACACAACCACTGCCTCACCAACACACAACCACTGCTTCACCAACACACAACCACTGCTTCACCAACACACAACCATTGCCTCACCAACACACAACCACTGCCTCACCAACACACAACCACTGCTTCACCAACACACAGCCACTGCTTCACCAACACACAGCCACTGCTTCACCAACACACAACCACTGCTTCACCAACACACAGCCACTGCTTCACCAACACACAACCACTGCTTCACCAACACACAGCCACTGCTTCACCAACACACAGCCACTGCTTCACCAACACACAGCCACTGCTTCACCAACACACAGCCACTGCTTCACCAACACACAACCACTGCTTCACCAACACACAACCACTGCCTCACCAACACACAACCACTGCCTCACCAACATACAACCACTGCTTCACCAACATACAACCACTGCCTCACCAACACACAGCCACTGCTTCACCAACACACAACCACTGCTTCACCAACACACAACCACTGCCTCACCAACACAGCCACTGCTTCACCAACACACAACCACTGCTTCACCAACACACAACCATTGCCTCACCAACACACAACCACTGCCTCACCAACACACAACCACTGCTTCACCAACACACAGCCACTGCTTCACCAACACACAACCACTGCTTCACCAACACACAACCACTGCTTCACCAACACACAACCACTGCTTCACCAACACACAACCACTGCTTCACCAACACACAACCACTGCCTCACCAACACACAACCACTGCTTCACCAACACACAACCACTGCTTCACCAACACACAACCATTGCCTCACCAACACACAACCACTGCCTCACCAACACACAACCACTGCTTCACCAACACACAGCCACTGCTTCACCAACACACAGCCACTGCTTCACCAACACACAACCACTGCTTCACCAACACACAGCCACTGCTTCACCAACACACAACCACTGCTTCACCAACACACAGCCACTGCTTCACCAACACACAGCCACTGCTTCACCAACACACAGCCACTGCTTCACCAACACACAGCCACTGCTTCACCAACACACAACCACTGCTTCACCAACACACAACCACTGCTTCACCAACACACAACCACTGCTTCACCAACACACAACCACTGCTTCACCAACACACAACCACTGCCTCACCAACACACAACCACTGCTTCACCAACACACAACCACTGCTTCACCAACACACAACCATTGCCTCACCAACACACAACCACTGCCTCACCAACACACAACCACTGCTTCACCAACACACAGCCACTGCTTCACCAACACACAACCACTGCTTCACCAACATACAACCACTGCTTCACCAACATACAACCACTTCCTCACTGTTACGACTTAATCTTCACCGTAACAATAGGGGCACAAATAACTCCATTTTTTTTTTGTTAGCTTTATTTTATTACCAATCATTTAGCTTCATTGGTATTTGGTTAGTGAATTAAAATAACCACAAGTAATTATAAATGAAACACTATACAGCAAGAAACCCAATCTTAAGTTCAAATTCTCATTAACAGAGTATGATAAAATAATTTCAATTAATAATCTACTCTTTTAGAAAGGTCTAGGGTAACGAAATAGTTATCTTTTATAAGTGACATGAATTACCAGACTAATGGCAAAGGCAAGACTTTGTATAAAGTTTTAGTTTAAGCTAGGAGCTTTGGGTTGAAGACCCGTACCGAGTCAGAGCTAGGAGCTGACTGACTCACTCAACTACTTCATAGTCAGACTTCAGCTCTGCCAGAAGGCGACGCGTGGCGTCAATTCTAGAACCACCAATTGGTCACTACAGTAGTGGTTACACATTCGTAATACCTAACCTAATAATAATATAATATAATATTATAGTTATAATAATCATGGGGAAAGATATAATATACAATATAATACAATGAGAGTACTTTTGATTCATACTGTACCCGATAATAATATATAGTCGAACCTGCTTTATCTAGCTAGTAATAAAGTGGTTCGCGATATATTATTACAGAACTTATTTTAACCAGGCCTTTTATTTTTGTATATAATGGAGTGAAGTAGGGGCGCGTAACACCTCCCCCCTCGTGACTGACGGTCGCCATTGACTTGTACTCTCTGTGGTGGGTAGCATCTGTCATAGTAGCAGAGGTTGTAACAGACAGCAGTCCTACATCATCTCCAGCTTTCTCCACAACATAGATGGTCATAAAAGTACCGACTCATACTGTTAAAAATAAATGTATATTAATAAAATTTCAAGGCCTAGAGAGGGCATCAGCAATGAGATTATGTTTTCCTTTTATATGGGAAATGGTAATAGAGAAGGGTTGAATTCTCAAAGCCCAACGAAGTATTCTGGCATTCTTCGATTTCATAGAATTTATGAAGGTCAAAGGATTATGATCGGAGTACACCGATATCTGATGGGGAGAAGATCCTAAATATACATCAAAATTCTCTAGGCATACAACGAGAGCTAAGGCTTCTTTTTCTATAGTTGAATAATTAATCTGGTGTTTCTTTAACTTAGAAGAAAAATAAGAAACAGGTTGTAATAGGTCAGAATTTGGAGCCTTCTGTAACAATGCGGCTCCCAAAGCATACGCACTGGCATCTATTTGTAAGTGGAATGGTTTATTAAAATCAGGACTTAGCAATACTGGGGAAGAGGATAGTAATCTTTTTAAACGATTAAAAGCAATTTCACAGTCCTGAGTCCATGAAAACTTTGTTTTTGGACTTGTTAATTCAGTTAGGGGAAAAGCTACCTGTGCAAAATTCGGACAGAACCGACGGTAGTAACCGGCAACTCCTAAAAATCTTGATACGCTTTTCCTATCCTTAGGGGTAGGAAATTCTAAGAGGGCCTTTACTTTGGCGTTCAAAGGAGCGACTTCACCTTGTCCAATCCGAAATCCTAAGTATTTAATTTTCGTCTGGCCAAACTCACACTTGGACAAATTCACTGTAAAATTATGTTTACTTAAGGCGTCAAACAAGGCTTTAAGCTGTCTAAGGTGTTGGGGCCAACTGTCGCTGTATACGACTAAGTCGTCTAAGTAAGCTTCTACTCCGTCCAATCCGCCCGTAAGTATGTTCATAATACGCTGGAACGTAGAGGCCGCGTTACAGAAGCCGAAGGGCATAACGCAATACTTGTATAGGCCACCAGGTATCGTAAAAGCCGATATCTCTTGAGCTCTTGGTGACAACGGGACTTGGTAATACCCTCTTAACAAGTCCAATTTACTGATATACTTAGCTCTCGAGACCTTGTCTATTAAGTCGTCAATTCTGGGTATTGGAAACCCATCAGGCACTGTTACAGCATTGACTTTTCTAAAATCCGTGCACATACGGGAAGTCCCATCTGGTTTGGGGACTAGAATGCACGGGGATGCCCAAGGACTGTTACTTGGTTTTATCAACCCGTGTGAGAGTAAGAAGTTCACCTCTGCCTCTAGCTCACCTTGTTTCTTGGGACTCACTCTGTAGGGAGATTGCTTGATTGGAGTAGGTTCTCGGAGAGTAACATCGTGCACACCCAACGTACACGGTTTTGGGACGTCGTTGAACAGGTGGAGATTTGCCTTAATCAGGGATTTTATTTCGTGTCCTTTGTCCACTTCCAGATTTATCAGTAGAGAATTTAAATTCTTTAAGGCTGTCGAATTGTTCAGAAGAACTGGTATTCCTATCATTTCATCTGAACTTACTGGAACCCGTTCTTGGTTCAGAGGTGTTATAGTAGAAACTGGTGAAACGATTCCTGAATAGGGTTTAAGTTGGTTAATGTGATACGTCCGTTGTGAGTTCCTCTTCTTCGGCGTCCTTACCAAGTAGTTCACGTCACTTAGGCGCTTCACGATTTCTAAAGGACCTTCAAATTTGGGCTGTAGAGCATGTCCCTGATGAAATCGTTGAACCAGAACTTGATCTTTTGGTTCAAATGAACGAAGTTTAGTTCGACGATCGTATTCCTCCTTCATCTTACTCTGTGCTTGTCGTAAGTTTTCGGCGGCCAATTCTCTAGCTAGGCTCAGGCGTTCTTTCATTAAGGTAGGAGAGCTCCTAAAAGTCGGCGTTTCTTCCCCGGTCCAAGCTTCTTTGAGAACCTGTACTGGTCCTCTAATTTGATGCCCATATATTAACTCAAATGGCGAAAACTTCAAGTTGTCTTGTTCGCTTTCTCTTAGGGCAAACAAGAGTAGTGGAATACCTTCATCCCAATCTTTGGAATACTGTAAACAATAGGACCTCATCATAATCTTCAAAGTTTGATGGAACCTTTCCACCACGCCTTGTGATTGGGGTCGATAGGCCGTCGCGTAAACCGTCTTGACCCCTAACTGAGCCAAGGCTTCACGGAAAAATTTTGAAGTAAAATTCGACCCTTGATCCGATTGAACTTCTCTTGGAAATCCAAAGTGAGAGAAGAACTTAATCAGTGCTCTCACTATTAGGCGAGCATTAATCCTCCTGAGAGGAACTGCTTCCGGGTACCTGGTGACTGTGTCAATGATAGTGAACAGGAACTGGTTGCCCTGTCGAGTCTTGGGTAGCGGGCCGACACAGTCGATCACCAGACGTGAAAAGGGTTCGCCTGTTACTTGTATAGGGTTCAACGGCGCAGGTGGTGGATTATGTGCAGGTTTGCCTACTAGTTGACACACGGAACAGCTTCTTACATACCGTTCCACTTCTTCCTTCATTTTTGGCCATGTGAAGTGCTTAGCAATTTTTCTAAAAGTCTTCTTTTGTCCCAGATGTCCACCTTGAGGACTGTCATGAGCAAACTTACAAGCTAAATTTCTAAACTGGGTAGGCAAGACCACTAGATGATCACTTTTAAGAGATCCTAGTTTCTTTTTCAGTAAGTCCTTCTCCCAATAGTAAGAGCAGTCACTTTTAAGGGCTTCTTCTCCCAACACAGCAAGCTTCCTGAGGTCACTTAAGGAGGGGTCTATTTGGAGTTCTCTTACTAGATCCTCCTTCGAGAATAAATCTATTTCGGAAACCACCGACTTAGGAACTGGTATCGGTTCTGGGTGGATTGTTGGCTCTACACTCGAGCTTTCGTTGAATATGTCTCTTACTCCTACGTCGACGTCGTCCATGACTTCCTCCGATACCAACTGAGAACGCGACTGTTTGGTCATCGCCCGGGTTACTACGCTCAGAGGAAAGAGGGTAGGTTCCGTTCGTCGGGCTTCGATGACGTAATTTTCCTCGGTTGGATTTTCCATAACTATGGGCTCTTTCCATATTCCTTCTTCCACTAAGTCGTTCCCAATCAATAGGTCTACGTCTTTTATGGGGAAGTTAGTTGGAGACACTCCGATTGACGTCCAGCCTGTAAAAAAGGAGTTTCAACATATAACTTGTACAGGGGTACTCGCGTAGTGGAGCCACCATAAGCTTCCAACAGAGCGTCGAAACCCGTATATGATCCGGCGGGGAATGATAACAGTCCTTCTCTTAATAATGTTAAGTAGGACCCCGTATCCCTAAAGGAATTTACTTGCAACAACTGGCTATCGGTAATTCCTACTTTGCTTTTGGAAAAGTAAGGACTCATAGCCCTTGACAAGTTTGACGATGATACCCATATTCTGCTTAGTCAACTAGGAGGATCTGTTCCTTTTCCTTGGGACAGAGCGTCTACTCTTGGCTCGGACTTCCTTGGATGAGTCGTAGAGGATATTATTTGTGTGGGCAATCTATAGGATGGACTCCTTCCCTGGTCCCTATCACGCTTAAAGCATTGTGATTTGAAATGTCCCAGCTTCGAACAGTACGAACATTTAATTTTTTCCCATGACCTATCTGGTCTATAGGATGGGCTCGATTGAATTTGGTGTTTTACTTCGGGTTTACTTGTTACACGGGAGTGAACGGGTTGGGTAGGTCGCTTACCGAAAGGCTTCGCAGGTTCGGGTCTCGTTGCTGGTTTGATAACCTGGCTGCTTTCAGATTGTACCAACCTCTGGGAAATCTCGAAGTTGTCTGCCAGCGCGGCAGTCTCTAACAACGTCGTTTGCGGATGGCCAACAAGATACTGGCGAACTCCCTCTGGAAAATTTGCATACAAATCTTCTAGTAACATTAATTGTGATAGATCTTTTAAAGTCGTGACCCGAGAAGCTCGACACCAACGTTCAAACGCCACTGCTTTCCCTCGGGCAAAATCTAAATAAGTTTGTCCTGTTTGCCGTTTCATGGAACGAAAAGCTATTTGGTAACTAATAGGGAGCATGTCATATGCTTCTAAAATAGTTCTCTTTACTACGTCGTACTGGACATAAAACTCATATGGTAAGGAGGCGACACAAGACTGCGCCTTTCCATATAGAGACGTGTGCAGCAATGTGGCCCATTTGTCTTTGGGCCAGCCCATTGAACGTGCCTGATTCTCAAAAATTTCAAAGAATTCATCTAAGTCTGTTTCGTTAAACTTAGGTACCATTAGAGCTGCTTTATGCAAGTCAAACCCGGTTACCGTGCTCTTCACGTCTCTTTCTTCCGGAACTCCCTTCTGCTTTGTTTCAAAACGAAACCTTTCACGCCTAAATTCTTCCTCGTTTAGACGTCTTCTAGCTTCGATTTGAGAGTTTTGTAATAGTAATATGCGTTCTATTCTCTCTAGTTGTTCGGACGTGAAATTCCCAAGAGGTAATGACACCGAAGGGAATTCGGGCGTCTTCTCCGGAAGTATTTTGGGACGAGCACCAGTCCTAAAATTATCCCCGTCATTTGACTGAGGGTTCGTTCCAACCACCGATACATACTCCGGGGAAATGAACGGGGGAGAGCTTTGAGACTGGACTGAGTAGTAAGGCCTTGTAAACCCTGGTTCAACTTCATTATTTAAGGCAGTTCCCGTCCGTGGGATTTCTACTTCCTCAAACTGAGAAATTAAACTATCTTCTGAATCTAGTTCTGGCGTTGCTTGGGTTTTCGGAAATAATCTATCCTTAATTAGGGACCTAAGAGTCTCTGCGCTATGGTATCTATTATAAGGTATATCTAACTGTCTAGCTATTTGCCAACACGTCTGTAATTTTAAAGTGTCAAGAGTAGCCTCTTTTAATTCATCTAATAATGACTTAATTTCTGGATCCATTTTCTTAATTCTCGCAAGGGAGCTTAATTTTAATGCAAAACAAATATGTACTTCAGGGTAAGTAGCTCCCGGACAGACAACCCATTTGTTACGACTTAATCTTCACCGTAACAATAGGGGCACAAATAACTCCATTTTTTTTTTGTTAGCTTTATTTTATTACCAATCATTTAGCTTCATTGGTATTTGGTTAGTGAATTAAAATAACCACAAGTAATTATAAATGAAACACTATACAGCAAGAAACCCAATCTTAAGTTCAAATTCTCATTAACAGAGTATGATAAAATAATTTCAATTAATAATCTACTCTTTTAGAAAGGTCTAGGGTAACGAAATAGTTATCTTTTATAAGTGACATGAATTACCAGACTAATGGCAAAGGCAAGACTTTGTATAAAGTTTTAGTTTAAGCTAGGAGCTTTGGGTTGAAGACCCGTACCGAGTCAGAGCTAGGAGCTGACTGACTCACTCAACTACTTCATAGTCAGACTTCAGCTCTGCCAGAAGGCGACGCGTGGCGTCAATTCTAGAACCACCAATTGGTCACTACAGTAGTGGTTACACATTCGTAATACCTAACCTAATAATAATATAATATAATATTATAGTTATAATAATCATGGGGAAAGATATAATATACAATATAATACAATGAGAGTACTTTTGATTCATACTGTACCCGATAATAATATATAGTCGAACCTGCTTTATCTAGCTAGTAATAAAGTGGTTCGCGATATATTATTACAGAACTTATTTTAACCAGGCCTTTTATTTTTGTATATAATGGAGTGAAGTAGGGGCGCGTAACACTCACCAACACACAACCACTGCTTCACCAACACACAGCCACTGCTTCACCAACACACAACCAATGCTTCACCAACACACAACCACTGCTTCACGAACATACAACCACTGCCTCACCAACACACAACCACTGCTTCACCAACACACAGCCACTGCTTCACCAACACACAACCACTGCCTCACCAACACACAACCACTGCCTCACCAACACACAACCACTGCTTCACCAACACACAACCACTGCCTCACCAACATACAACCACTGCTTCACCAACACACAACCACTGCTTCACCAACATACAACCACTGCCTCACCAACACACAGCCACTGCTTCACCAACACACAACCACTGCTTCACCAACATACAACCACTGCCTCACCAACACACAGCCACTGCTTCACCAACACACAACCACTGCCTCACCAACACACAACCACTGCCTCACCAACACACAACCACTGCTTCACCAACACACAACCACTGCTTCACCAACACACAACCACTGCCTCACCAACACACAACCACTGCCTCACCAACACACAACCACTGCTTCACCAACATACAACCACTGCCTCACCAACACACAACCACTGCCTCACCAACACACAACCACTGCTTCACCAACACACAACCACTGCCTCACCAACACACAACCACTGCCTCACCAACACACAACCACTGCTTCACCAACACACAACCACTGCTTCACCAACACACAACCACTGCCCCACCAACACACAACCACTGCCTCACCAACACACAACCACTGCTTCACTAACATACAACCACTGCCTCACCAACACACAACCACTGCCTCACCAACACACAACCACTGCCTCACCAACACACAACCACTGCTTCACCAACATACAACCACTGCCTCACCAACACACAACCACTGCTTCACCAACACACAACCACTGCTTCACCAACATACAACCACTGCCTCACCAACACACAGCCACTGCTTCACCAACACACAACCACTGCTTCACCAACATACAACCACTGCCTCACCAACACACAGCCACTGCTTCACCAACACACAACCACTGCCTCACCAACATACAACCACTGCCTCACCAACACACAGCCACTGCTTCACCAACACACAACCACTGCTTCACCAACATACAACCACTGCCTCACCAACACACAACCACTGCTTCACCAACACACAACCACTGCTTCACCAACATACAACCACTGCCTCACCAACACACAGCCACTGCTTCACCAACACACAACCACTGCTTCACCAACACACAACCACTGCCTCACCAACACACAGCCACTGCTTCACCAACACACAACCACTGCTTCACCAACACACAACCATTGCCTCACCAACACACAACCACTGCCTCACCAACACACAACCACTGCTTCACCAACACACAGCCACTGCTTCACCAACACACAACCACTGCTTCACCAACATACAACCACTTCCTCACCAACACACAACCACTGCTTCACCAACACACAGCCACTGCTTCACCAACACACAGCCACTGCTTCACCAACACACAGCCACTGCTTCACCAACACACAACCAATGCTTCACCAACACACAACCACTGCTTCACCAACACACAGCCACTGCTTCACCAACACACAACCAATGCTTCACCAACACACAACCACTGCTTCACCAACACACAACCACTGCTTCACCAACACACAGCCACTGCTTCACCAACACACAACCAATGCTTCACCAACATACAACCACTGCTTCACCAACACACAACCACTGCCTCACCAACACACAACCAATGCTTCACCAACACACAACCACTGCTTCACCAACATACAACCACTGCTTCACCAACATACAACCACTGCCTCACCAACATACAACCACTGCCTCACCAACACAACCACTGCCTCACCAACACAACCACTGCCTCACCAACACAACCTACATGGAGCTTCACGAACTATACTGTCAACTACATTCAACGTGCAGAAAATTTCCTGTTTGTTTCACTATAATAAGATAATAAAGTGATAAATTTTCACAATAAAGGTGAGAAGAATGAAACTAAAAAAAACATTAGAGGAAAACTTTTTAAAACAAAAGGATGAAATAGAAACGAGAGAAACTACAGAGGTTAATACGAATGAGAGAGAGAGAGAGAGAGAGAGAGAGAGAGAGAGAGATTCTCCTGGCATGTTTCCCTCACTTTCAAGATCATCCTCATTGCTACCTTTCTACACTCTCATTTTCTTAATTCTTACCTTTAATTTTCTCATATTAAACCAATTTTTACTAGATTAAAATATTATTGTAATAATAATAATAATAATAATAATAATTATTAGTAGTAGTAGATGTGACAGTATCAGTGATTATCAGCAGCAGTAGTAATAGTAGTAGTAGTAGTAGTGGTGGTGGTGGTAGTAGTAATAGTGGTGGTAGTAGTAATAGTGGTGGTAGTAGTAATAGTGGTGGTAGTAGTAATAGTGGTGGTAGTAATATTGGTGGTAGTAGTAATAGTGGTGGTAGTAGTAATAGTGGTGGTAGTAGTAATATTGGTGGTAGTAGTAATAGTGGTAGTAGTAGTAACAGTATTGTTAGTAGTAATAAAATTAACATCAGCAGCAATGCCATGATAAGTGTTATGATTGCTATTAACATTAACCATTAACAAGTTATCACGGAGTGATAACTCACAAGACTGACCAACCTTCTCCATCACATATTAACAACTTGTATAACTGCATATGTTTCTAGGGTGTTGACTGAGGTATTTATGAAGGCATTGTTTCTCTCTCTCTCTCTCTCTCTGAAGCTTCAGCAAGTTAAGACTTGATGAAGTTCTATACAGCGCAAAACGTCGTCTTAATAAAATGTACGTGTCGACAATACACCACTTCATGCACTAAACGTTTCGGAAGATTGATCTCGACACTTAATTAATCTTAGGCATGGTCAACTGAAGGTTTCTTAAGCTAGAGTTAGCTTCCTGCCTCCAGTCTGTGTTTAAGGTGATGTGACACTGTACAATAAGGGAAACATATAAAAGTACTATCACCAGACAGGCAGATACATGAAAATAGTACCATCAAGCAGCTAGACAGGTCAGTGAGCTATTAATCAGGCAGACCATTAGGCAAATAGACAAACAACTATTAAGACATCAGACAGGCAACCATCAAGCAGGTGGTAAGACCTTCTACCCATCAAGCAGGCAGACAACAATCAAGGAAAAGAGAGAGAGAAAGAGAGAGAACCACAGGTAGAGTGTCTTCCTTCTACCTGGTCAAGGAAGGAGGCGTCTTACCACTGCCCCTATCACCACCATCACCCCAAAATCATTGGTGCCCATTTTTATTGTGGTCTCTTCCTCCCATCCCTTCCCTCCCATCTCATCATCCATACCATTCCCTCCTCCCCCGACATCTACCCTACGTAGCCTCCTCCTCTCCCACCGCCCTCTTCTCCTCCACTACAATCACCCCCACCATCACCACCACTATCGTTAAACCTTAGCAGCAAGTTGCCCCAACCAGTATGGAGGAACACGTGGTAAATACCAGAGGCAGAGTAAGACCTTTCACCGTGATTTTTACGAGTCTCCTACCAGAGAGAGACACACAAAGAGAGACTACGTGATAAAGACAAATTACTGAGGACTTTGAAATTCATATTGAGTTATCTGCTGAAAACTATATCTAGATTAAGGACTATCTTATTTTATATATATGCATCAGTCAAGAATAAACAATCAGAAGGCTCTCTCCCCCACTCTTCGCCCCTATCCAGCCACTGCAGGGCATGAAAACAGAGAATGGGATCGCGAAGGGAAAATATGCTATACAATACTGGGAAAATCGCATGGAAATTACAGGAGAGATGGAACAGGATGGAAGACGTAGGCTACCACTACCTCTGCTAAATTAGTAGTTTCTACCTTAAACTACCGGTTTTACTCCACTGTCACTCACAGCGCTGTGTACCAGTGGTTCTACTAGTGGTGACCACCAGTTGTGCTAGAACTAACGCAGCCCACTACCTATACCACTAGTATTGATTTGGTTACCTCGTTGTTAACTGATCTTCCTGGTACAGGTAACTGTTGACTTCAGAATGTTCCATCTGCTATATGTATATGACGGTTCACGTGGGATAATGTGGGTTTAGTGTAAGTCTATTGAGTTTTTGAGTGAGGTAGCGAGTGTGGCAACATCTCGCTCCTCACCATAACCTGTACCTCGCTGCTCACTAACTTATTGTCCCGTTTTTTTAACATATAAAACAATTCGAGGTGACCAGCAATTCTGGCTGATGTGGTCCTGAAGGCTCCGGCAATTCCATCCATTAGGGTGTGATGCGTCTAGATGAATATACTTGTTGAATGTATCATGTAAATATGTGATGTAAATGGCTTAAAAAAAACAAGTTGAAGAAAGGCTTGTGCAACATTTTGGAATACTGAGGAAACGTTTCGCCAGCCACTAGCTTCTTAAGTTGTTATTCCCAAAATGCATTACTTGTCTACGTTAGAACTCATCTTCCACTTCTCCGACAACAACTCCAAACTCTCCAAGACCACTCAAACAACCTGCTAGAGAGAGAACTAGTCATGTGTTCTTCATTCATCTTTAATGTCCTGGTTCTGTCCTCACGTTGAGATGTCTTTGTGAAGAGGCAGTCTAGCGGAGGCTAGCCACGGATAAAGGAGCCTGGAGGGTCTGTAACAAAGAGGACTCCCTTAAGAGGGAACGCGGAGGCACACACAACTGTATTGTGAGGCCAGACTCATCTTCAGACCAATCAGTGGAAAATAGAGGGGGGAGGAACCACTGTAGAAGAGACCACTAAGCGTATTTCGGGGAAAGATCAAGGTTGTTTCACTATACAAGATTCAGTCAAGCTTTCCGAACAAGCTTAATAAAATATGTTCCATGAGTTAAGCTTCAAACATAATTCATCAAATGATGACAACCTGGAGTTTACCTGGAGAGGGTTTCGGGGGTCAACGCCCCCGCGGCCCGGCCTGAGACCAGGCCTCATGGTGGATCAGGGTCTGATCAACCAGGCTGTTACTGCTGGCCGCACGCAAGCTGACGTATGAACCACAGCCCGGTTGGCCAGGTACTGACTTAGGTGCCTGTCCAGTGCCTTCTTGAAGACAGCCAGGGGTCTATCGGTAACCCCTCTTATGTATGCTGGGAGGCAATTGAACAGTCTTGGGCCCCGGACACTTATTGTGTTGTCTCTCAATGTACTCGTGGCGCCCCTGCTTTTCATCAGGGGAATGTTGCATCTCCTGCCGAACTTTTTGCTTTCATAGGGAGTGATTTTCGTGTGCAGGTTTGGGAGTGATTTTCGTGTGCAGGTTTGGTAGTGATTTTCGTGTGCAGGTTTGGGAGTGATTTTCGTGTGCAGGTTTGGGAGTGATTTTCGTGTGCAGGTTTGGTAGTGATTTTCGTGTGCAGGTTTGGGAGTGATTTTCGTGTGCAGGTTTGGGAGTGATTTTCGTGTGCAGGTTTGGGAGTGATTTTCGTGTGCAGGTTTGGGAGTGATTTTCGTGTGCAGGTTTGGGAGTGATTTTCGTGTGCAGGTTTGGGAGTGATTTTCGTGTGCAGTTTTGGGAGTGATTTTCGTGTGCAGGTTTGGTACCAATCCTTCCAGGACCTTCCAAGTGTATATTATCAAGGCAGAATTTTACGATTAGTTTTTTCTATTACAATGCAAAATAAAAATAAAAAATACTACGGACGTACATAGACGGTGATAAAAATAAAGTGAAGATAAGGACTGCACACGAAACTCTCTGGGACAACGTTTCGCCCTGTCTGGAGCTTTGTGTGTGGAGCTTTACCATGTAATGTTTCGCTTTTTTGTACTTAACAGTATGTGATTTAATTTCAACATAGCATTAATAAATACACGTAGAAATGCATGGCGAAAATAGCGTAGGAAAATCATACATAGAAGTAAATGACATTAAACGCAATTATACAATGGAGAGGCAGGTGAGTGACGAGGGAAAAATTGGGGGGACTGGGGAAAATTGGTGAAGGAGAGGGGAAACTGACGAGGGAGGGCAGGGAAGGATGGGGCCAACTGGTGAAGATGGGGAGGGGGGAGAACTGGAAAAGGATGGAGAGAATAGATGAGAGGAGGGGAAGAGGTGAAGGGTGGGAGAAGGTAGGGAAGAGACAAAAAAACACTTGAGGGGAAAGGAGAGGAAGGGGGACCAGTAACACAGTGGTCATAACATTCAGCTCACAACGAAAGGTTCCGAGTTGCATCCCGGGAGGGGAAGAATGGGCAAGTCTTCTTACAGCCGCTGCCTCCATTCATCCAGCAGTAAAGAAGCAGCGAGGCAGGACAACAGGTTGTAAAAAGAACCAAAAGGAGCCGTGTAAAGGAAAAGGAGGCTAGAACCAGGCAAGGCAGGGAGAGAGGAGGTTAGGAGGAGGGGGGGTAGATACCCACTGAGGCATGGCTGGGTAGGCCTCCCTCACTCTCAAAGTTTATTCTCTATAAGGATTACAATGCTGAGTTTACAGAAATTTGGTTATTGTGTGGTTTACATGTAGTAAAATAGTGATTACAGAGTGTACCACTAGAAAGCTTAGCATGGCTAGGCATTTCGGGCAGACTTAGTTTTATTCTTAATTGTAAAATATTACAAATTATGAGGTAAGTTGGTATTATGGCTAAGTGACTAAATACTAGTTTGTGAGTTTAGCAATGTAAATGCTTTTGTTTTGGCACAGTACATAGTTTCAGTATTGGAGTATCACAGGATTCATTATTTTAAGATTGAGATTAATATTTCTGTTTATGGTCAAATGAGTCAGTGAGTGTAAGTGTGAACCACCAGGTGGTATTCGTGTAGTTAGTTGACGGGGTGTATCAGGGAGATAAGATGTTTTCTAATGGTAGTTTTGAAGGTGATGAATGTGTCTGCAGTTCTAGAGTTCTCAGGTAGGGTATTCCAGATTTTAGGGCCTTTGACATACATTGAATTTTTGTAAAGGTTTAGTCGGACACGGAGAATGTCGTAGAGATGTTTGTGTCTGGTGTTATGCCTGTGGGTTCTGTCACAACTATCAAGAAAGAGTTTTAGGTCAAGGTTGATATTAGAGTTTAAGGCCCTGTAGATGTAGATTGCACAGTAGTAAGTGTGGATGTACTGAACAGGGAGTAAGTTTAGGTCTATGAAGAGTGGGGGGGGTGTGTTGCCAGGGATGGGATTTAGTGATTATTCTTACTGCAGCTTTTTGTTGGGTTATTGGCTTTAGGTGTGTTGCTGCAGTTGATCCCCAAGCACAAATAGCATAGGTGAGGTATGGATAAATAAGTGAGTGGTATAGTGTGAGAAGGGCATTTTGCGGCACGTAGTATCGTATCTTGGAGAGGATCCCAACCGTTTTGGATACTTTTTTGGTTATATGCTGGATATATACCACAATCCTATCCTCCCTATTACTGTTCCCCATGACTGTGAACTAAAAAATAAAAAATGAAAATATTCCACTACACAAGAGTGCTCCTGTTGGACCATAAGTTAGGCCACAATATGTTAGAGTTAGGTACCTTTCGCCAGTCTCTGCTGGATAAGGGGGGAGTGAGTATCTGGTTACTTACACTAATATTGGACAGCAAATGAAACTGCATGTAAGATTTAAAATATAATTTCGACTACGGGTGCTACCGCATGTATACTATAAATAAATTAGATTCATAAAGCATGTAGATAATACAATCACTAGGTAGCAGACTCCCACCACCATTCAGCACTGACGTGGAATTTTGTCTTAGGGTAGATGCCTTTTAAAGCGCTGTGTGGTATAAACCTTGGTAATAAATACCGACAAGTTGGTTTAGAAAGACACGTAAGCAAACACTATAACATATTTATTAGAAAACGTTTCGGTCCTGGGACCTTGATCACTTCTAACATACAGAGGTAGAAAGACATTATATATATAGGCGGAGAGTGAGATGTGACGCACGTGACCTGAGGAATGTCATAAGAACATAAGAATGGAGGAACACTGTAGAAGGCCTACTGGCCCATGCGAGGCAGGTCCTTATCAAAACAACCCCTACCTGTGATGAGGACGGGTAGACGATGAAATCATGTGACTCCTGTGTTGTTGGGTTGGTGCTGCTTAAGTATCATGTATGCCAATGTTTTTGAAATTTTGTAGTTTCCAGTGTTGCGTTCTATAGTGTCGGTGACGGCGATTAGTGAGGCTTCTAGGCACCGTCGGCGTCTGAGGTCTGGTTCGGTGAGAACGAGTTGTGCCTCGTTCCAGTTCATCAGTTCAGCAGGAGTCTACACTATCCCCTGTGGGTTCTGTCCCAAGAAATATGTAGGCGAGACAGGCAGAGATCTTGCAGTCCGCCTGAATGAACATCGAAATGCCTCTAACAGAGACGATGTAAGGTACGCCTGTGTCCTCCACAGAGACTCCACGGGGCATTTGATGAACTGGAACGAGGCACAACTCGTTCTCACCGAACCAGACCTCAGACGCCGACGGTGCCTAGAAGCCTCACTAATCGCCGTCACCGACACTATAGAACGCAACACTGGAAACTACAAAATTTCAAAAACATTGGCATACATGATACTTAAGCAGCACCAACCCAACAACACAGGAGTCACATGATTTCATCGTCTACCCGTCCTCATCACAGGTAGAGGTTGAACATTAAAATGGTATAAAATACCGACAGGTTGTTAGGTAAGACACAAATGCAACAGTTAGGTATCTTTATTATGAAACGTTTCGCCTACACAGTAGGCTTCTTCAGTCAAGTACAGAAAAGTTGATAGAAGCAGAAGATACTTGAAGACGATGTAATCAGTCCATCACAGGTAGAGGTTGTTTTGATAAGGACCTGCCTCGCATGGGCCAGTAGGCCTACAGTGTTCCTCCATTCTTATGTTCTTATGACATTCCTCAGGTCACGTGCGTCACATCTCACTCTCCGCCTATATATATAATGTCTTTCTACCTCTGTATGTTAGAAGTGATCAAGGTCCCAGGACCGAAACGTTTTCTAATAAATATGTTATAGTGTTTGCTTACGTGTCTTTCTAAACCAAAGTGCTGTGTATAGTTTAAAAACTAATTTTAAAGGATATATGATTTGTGAAGCTGTTTCATCCAAGAAATTAACCGCTGCCTAGAAACTATCATCCATGTCTGGGGACTTGGATGTCATCCATCTTGCCCGAGTGGTGTGATATTCAATGAAGAATTAGACACATGTGCAACATCTGGGAATGTTTATTTGTAGACCTTCCGCCACCCAGTGGCTTTATCTATACAAATTCAAGGACGTAATGGAAAGACTGTCTAACTATGTACAAAAAAACGAGGTAATCAGTCCCTCAGCCTTGGAGATGGTGAAGAGAATCTTGAAGAATCTGGTGTGATAATGAACTGATGACGTCTTGTGGTCTGATAGAGCTCATTGGTTGACCGATTTCGCCAGGGGCGAATTAGTGTACCAGACTACTGACTGGAGACAAGGTTTGTTTATCTTGTGATCACAACCTTCTCCCAAAAACAGTAACAATATTAGTAACAAAATGTAACATTTTATTTTGGAAACATTTCATTCTCCAGGAGCTTTGTAACGGCTTGACCAAGCTCCTAGAGAGTGAAACGTTGCCACAGTAAAATGTCACATTAGCTGCATCTATGTCCATTTACCCAACCTTTCTGACAATAAATAGTATTAATCACTAGAAACACGTGGCTAGGATAGTATATTTACAACCTCAGCTAAATAATTCGGTATACACAGGATCTAACTATCACGTAAGTCCATTCTTTCTTTATTTGAACTTGACCTTAAGGGAGGGGCCAGGGGTGAGCAGTGTATGGTCAGAGGCTAACAGTCCTTGGAAAATATTTGTCTTCTATTTATTCAGACAACTAATTTAAGATAATGAACTAAGGGAATAGTGACCAACAGGTGTTCAAATTGAAAGGTGGTCTCGTTACTGTAATTGTTTATTGTTTTATGCTTGTACGAACTGTGAGTCAATAATTGATCTGTAGATTAGTTCCAGTTCATGAGATGTTCCTTTTTAGATATTTGCAAGACAAACATTTTTGGTGTCGTCTCAGTTGCATGCATTTTTGTTTTCTCGGACCCGTGTAGAGAAAGACTTTCCTGTTTCTCCTATACAGATCTTGTTGCACCCTCCACATGGTACCATAGACACGCCAGCTTCTCCGTTTGGTTTGTCAAATTAATCTTTCTTCCTTGTGAAGTCTCAAATGGAAGACGTAGCCATGGTAGCTACACGGATGCTGCATCTTGAAAGTGTTTGTCTGGTGTTGTTGACTACCTCTTCTCCAGGTAGAGTTAGGAATTTGGGTTTCTCGGTGGTGGTATTGTTGGTTGAGTGGAGGATTTTCATAGATCTACGTTTGCAATCTTATGTAAAGTAGGGAGGAAAGTGTAAGTGTGTAAATCTCTAGTCTGGAATTCTTCTAAGAATTCCGGACTAGAGATACGAACAGCTCTAAGGAAAACCCCAGTGGCTACTTCCCTCTTGGTGCAAATATCGTTGTACGAGAGTCGTGGTACGAGTGTGGTGGTACGAGTGTAGTGGTGTGACTAGAAATGTTTTCTGTATACTGGAAGAAAGGGTGGCTTGCACAGAACAGCATCAAGAAATGGTAGTTTGTCTTCGTTTTCCAGCTCAAGAGTACATTCGATAGGTCTAATGTTATTGATCCTACGAATGTCTTGAATGTTGAGACTTCTGGAATATATAACCAGAATGTCATCGACATATCTAAGTTATGTGACTGCACTGTTTGAAAAACTGATTTCCATATCTGAAGGAATTGAAATTAACACAGTCTGATCAGTGCTACGAAGTCAAGGTGAGGTAGATGCAAGCTGATGTCGTCTATAAATCTACGTTTGAGTATATCAAAGATGGCATGAGTGGGAACGTTAGTGAAGAGCGAGGTGACAACAAATGATGACATATGTTCATTCTGAATGTTTATGCTTTTGATGCGGGCAAGGTCTCCAGAGAGCTTGGGATGAGCAGAGATTATATCACCTAGCATGATGGATAAACTTTTGACTAGGTGTCCAGCTAGTCTGTGCGAGGCACATCCAGTACCTGAAGTGATAGCACGGATAAGAATTATAGGTATGTGTGTGTGAGTGTGTGTGTGTGTGTGTGTGTGTGTGTGTGTGTGTGTGTGTGTGTGTGTGTGTGTGTGTGTGTGTGTGTGTACTCACCTAGTTGAGGTTGCAGGGGTCGAGTCCAAGCTCCTGGCCCCGCCTCTTCACTGATCGCTACTAGGTCACTCTCCCTGAGCCGTGAGCTTTATCATACCTCTGCTTAAAGCTATGTATGGATCCTGCCTCCACTACATCGCTTCCCAAACTATTCCACTTCCTGACTACTCTGTGGCTGAAGAAATACTTCCTAACATCCCTGTGATTCATCTGTCTTCAGCTTCCAACTGTGTCCCCTTGTTGCTATGTCCAGTCTCTGGAACATCCTGTCTTTGTCCACCTTGTCAATTCCTCTCAGTATTTTGTAAGTCGTTATCATGTCCCCCCTATCTCTCCTGTCCTCCAGTGTCGTCAGGTTGATTTCCCTTAACCTCTCCTCGTAGAACATACCTCTTAGCTCTGGGACTAGTCTTGTGGCAAACCTTTGCACTTTCTCTAGTTTCTTTACATGCTTGGCTAGGTGTGGGTTCCAAACTGGTGCCGCATACTCCAATATGGGCCTAACGTACACGGTGTACAGGGTCCTCAATGATTCCTTATTAAGATGTCGGAATGCTGTTCTGAGGTTTGCCAGGCGCCCATATGCTGCAGCAGTTATTTGGTTGATGTGCTCTTCAGGAGATGTGCCTGGTGTTATACTCACCCCAAGATCTTTTTCCTTGAGTGAGGTTTGTAGTCTGTGGCCCCCTAGACTGTACTCCACCTGCAGTCTTCTTTGCCCTTCCCCAATCTTCATGACTTTGCACTTGGTGGGATTGAACTCCAGGAGCCAATTGCTGGACCAGGTCTGCAGCCTGTCCAGATCCCTTTGTAGTTCTGCCTGGTCTTCGATCGAATGAATTCTTCTCATCAATTTCACGTCATCTGCAAACAGTGACACCTCAGAGTTTATTCCTTCTGTCATGTCGTTCACAAATACCAGAAACAGCACTGGTCCTAGGACTGACCCCTGTGGGACCCCGCTGGTCACAGGTGCCCACTCTGACACCTCGCCACGTACCATTACTCGCTGCTGTCTTCCTGACAAATATTCCCTGATCCATTGCAGTGCCTTCCCTGTTATCCCTGCTTGGTCCTCCAGTTTTTGCACTAATCTCTTGTGTGGTACTGTGTCAAACGCCTTCTTGCAGTCCAAGAAAATGCAATCCACCCACCCTTCTCTCTCTTGTCTTACTGCTGTCACCTTGTCATAGAACTCCAGTAGGTTTGTGACACAGGATTTCCCGTCCCTGAAACCATGTTGGGTGCTGTTGATGAGATCATTCCTTTCTAGGTGTTCCACCACTCTTCTCCTGACAATCTTCTCCATGACTTTGCATACTATACATGTCAGTGACACTGGTCTGTAGTTTAGTGCTTCATGTCTGTCTCCTTTTTTTAAAGATTGGGACTACATTTGCTGTCTTCCATACCTCAGGCAATCTCCCTGTTTCGATAGATGTATTGAATATTGTTGTTAGGGGTACACATAGCGCCTCTGCTCCCTCTCTCAGGACCCATGGAGAGATGTTATCTGGCCCCATTGCCTTTGAGGTATCTAGCTCACTCAGAAGCTTCTTCACTTCTTCCTCGGTTGTGTGTACCGTGTCCAGCACATGGTGATGTGCCCCACCTCTCCGTCCCTCTGGAGCCCCTTCTGTCTCCTCTGTGATCACTTCTTTGAATCTCTTGTTGAGTTCCTCACATACTTCACGGTCATTTCTTGTTGTCTCTCCTCCTTCCTTCCTTAGCCTGATTACCTGGTCCTTGACTGTTGTTTTCCTCCTGATGTGGCTGTATAACAGCTTCGGGTCAGATTTGGCTTTTGCTGCTATGTCGTTTTCATATTCTCGTTGGGCCTCCCTTCTTATCTGTGCATATTCGTTTCTGGCTCTACGACTGCTCTCTTTATTCTCCTGGGTCCTTTGCCTTCTATATTTCTTCCATTCCCTAGCACACTTGGTTTTTGCCTCCTTGCACCTTTGGGTGAACCATGGGCTCCTCCTGGCTTTTTCATTATTCCTGTTTCCCTTGGGTACAAACCTCTCTTCAGCCTCCTTGCACATTGTTGCTACATATTCCATCATCTCATTAACTGGCTTCCCTGCCAGTTCTGTCCCACTGAACCTCGTTCAGGAAGTTCCTCATTTCCGTGTAGTCCCCTTTCCTGTAGTTTGGTTTCATTTGTCCTGGCCTTCCTGCTTCCCCCTCCACTTGTAGCTCTACTGTGTATTCGAAGCTCATAACCACATGATCGCTGGCCCCAAGGGGTCTTTCATATGTGATGTCCTCAATATCTGCACTGTTCAAGGTGAATACTAAGTCCAGTCTTGCTGGCTCATCCTCACCTCTCTCTCTTGTAGTGTCCCTTACGCGTTGGTACAAGAAGTTTTCCAGTACCACCTCCATCATCTTAGCCCTCCATGTATCTTGGCCCCCATGTGGCTCCAAGTTCTCCCAGTCGATCTCCTTGTGGTTCAAGTCGCCCATGATCAGGAGCTTTGCCCTGCATGCATGTGCTCTTCTGGCCACTGCAGCCAGTGTGTCAACCATTGCTCTATTGTTCTGGTCATACTCATGCCCTGGTCTCCTGCTGTTCTGTGGTGGGTTATGCATCACTGCAATTACCACTTTCTTCTCCGCTGTCTCCTCTCTCCAGCTCATCAAAATTCCATCGGTGTTTGATCAGCAGTGCCACTCCTCCACCCCCCCTGTTCCTTCTGTCTTTCCTCAGGATCTGGTATCCCGTTGGAAAGATGGCATCTGTTATCATACCTGTAAGCTTGGTTTCTGTGAGCGCTATGATGTCCGGTGATGTCTCTTTGACTCTTTCGTGCCACTCCTCCCACTTGTTTGTTATTCCATCATCGTTTGTGTACCATACCTTCAGTTTCCTTTCCAATACTGTGGTTTGGGGGGCCTGTGGAGGAAGGGGACCTGGTAGCATACTGTGGGATTCTATGATTGGGGATTGGATGGAAACTGTGGGTATGGATTGTAGTTTGTGTTGGGATGGTGTGATAGGTTGTGGGGTTCTGAGGATAGTTGTGTGTGTGCTTGCCCTTGCTTCTCTGTTCTGCTCTGACCTCTGCTGGTTCCATCCTTGTTTCCTTTCCTATCTCCTTTCACTTTTTTGTCCTCTCCCTCAGCTGCTGTCTCTCTGTTTGTGTTCTGTCTCTGTCTAGGAACACCTTCTTGTACTCTTCCGAGTTTTTCAACCTTGGTTTCTCTTGGAGGATCCTGTCCTCACTGTTTCTGTCCTGAGAATCAGCTTGATTAGTCGGTTTCTCCCCTTCACGTACCTCCCTATTCTCTGAAAATTTACAATCTCGTCCATGTCTTCTCCCCCTATTTCCGTGATGATTTTCCCAATCTCCTTTCTTTCTTCCTGCCGTCTTTCAGTGTGTGTCTTTTCCTCTCTCTCCCAAAGCCCATGGATAAACACTGATTTTGCCCTTTCCTCCTCCCATTGCCTCTCCCTCTGCGACTCTGGTTCCTGTGTATGGTCATTTTCTCCTTTGATTTTTCCAGTGGCTCTTGGTAGCATGGTTGTCCCTCAGCATTCGACTTATCTCCCTCTCTATCTGCACCCAGCAGCTCTTTCCTTTTACTCCCTGACCCTTCTTTGCAGGCTGATATAACCTTAGCATAATTCATATCTCCTTCCTTCCTGTTCATCCTCTCAGCTTCATATTCTGTGTCTTTTCTGGTCACTGCCCCTGAGACTTGCTTCAGCCTGTTTACCTCAAACTCTAGGACCCTTACCCTGTCTACTGCAGTTTCAACTTGTGCCTCCCATTTCTTCGTCTCCTTCTCCAACCTCTTTTCCCATTTTGCAGAGAGCTCTTTCTCCATTTTTTCAGAAGCTCTCCTAATTTTCTCTCCCATTCTTGCTCCATCCTTCTCCACTGCTCCTCCATCCATTCCTCCCTACCAATACCATTGTCATCTGATCCCTGATTCCTACGAGTCCCAACCATTTTTTTTTTAGTAAAGGAGAGAGAGAGAGAGAGAGAGAGAGAGAGAAAGGGGGGGGAAAGGTAGAAGGAGAGGGAGGGGGAGAGTGAAAAGGAAAAGGGGGAGAGAGTGAGAGAAAGAGAGAAGAGAAGGGAAAGATAGGAGGAGAGAGGGGAGAGAGAAGGGAAAAGAGAGAGAGAGAGAGAGAGAGAGAGAGAGAGAGAGAGAGAGAGAGAGAGAGAGAGAGAGAGAGAGAGAGAGAGAGAGAGGAAGAGAGAGGAAGAGAGAGGAAGAGAGAGGAAGAGAGAGAAGAAGAGAGAGGAAGAGAGAAAAAGAGGAAGAGAGAGAGGAAAAGAGAGAGGAAGAGAGAGAGAGGAAGAGAGAGAGAGAGGAATAGAGAGAGAGGAAGGGAGAGAAAGATTAAGAGAGAGAGGAAGAGACAGAAAAAAATCCTGAAATCCTGTATGTGTGTGTGAGTGTGTGTGTGTGTGTGTGTGTGTGTGTGTGTGTGTGTGTGTGTGTGTGTGTGTGTGTGTGTGTGTGTCTGTGTGTGTGTGTGTGTGTGTGTGTGTGTGTGTGTGTGTGTGTGTCTGTGTGTGTGTCTGTGTGTGTGTGTGTGTGTGTGTGTGTGTGTGTGTGTGTGTGTGTGTGTGTGTGTGTGTGTGTGTGTGTGTGTGTGTGTGTGTACTCACCTATTTATGGTTGCAGGGGTCGATTCACAGCTCCTGGCCCCGCCTCTTCGCTGATTGCTACTAGGTCGTCTCTCTCCCTGCCCCAAGAGCTTTATCATACCTCGCCTTAAAACTATGTATGGTTCCCGCCTCCACTACGTCACTTTCTAGGCTATTCCACGGCCTGACTACTCTATGACTGAAGAAATACTTCCTAACATCCCTTTGATTCATCTGAGTCTTCAACTTCCAATTGTGACCTCTTGTGTCTGTGTCCCTTCTCTGGAACATCCCGTCTTTGTCCACCTTGTCTATTCCACGCAGTATTTTATATGTCGTTATCATGTCTCCCCTGACCCTCCTGTCCTCCAGTGTCGTCAGGCCGATTTCCCTCAACCTTTCTTCGTAGGACAATCCCCGTAGCTCTGGGACTAGTCTTGTTGCAAACCTTTGCACTTCTCTAATTTCTTGACGTGCTTGACTAGGTGTGGATTCCAAACTGGTGCTGCATACTCCAGTATGGGCCTGACGTAAATGGTATACAGAGTCTTAAACGAATCCTTACTGAGGTATCGGAATGCTATCCGTAGGTTTGCCAGGCGCCCGTATGCTGCAGCAGTTATCTGATTGATGTGCGCCTCAGGAGATATGCTCGGTGTTATACTCACCCCCAGATCTTTTTCCTTGAGTGAGGTTTGCAGTCTTTGGCCATCTAAACTATATTGTGTCTGCGGTCTTCTTTGCCCTTCCCCAATCTTCATGACTTTGCATTTGGTAGGGTTAAATTCAAGGAACCAGTTGCTGGACCAGGCTTTTAGCCTGTCCAGGTCTCTTTGTAGTCCTGCCTGATCCTCATCCGATTTGATTCTTCTCATTAACTTCGTATCATCTGCAAACAAGGACACTTCTGAGTCTATCCCTTCCGTTATGTCGTTCACATATACCAAGAACAGCACAGGTCCTAGGACTGACCCCTGTGGAACCCCGCTTGTCACAGGCGCCCACTCTGGCACCTCGTCGCGTACCATGACTCGTTGTTGCCTCCCTGTCAGGTATTCTCTGATCCATTGCAGTGCCTTTCCTGTAATGTGTGCCTGATCCTCTAGCTTTTGCAGTAACCTCTTGTGAGGAACTGTGTCGAAGGCCTTCTTGCAGTCCAAAAATATGCAGTCGATCCACCCCTCTCTCTCTTGTCTTACTTCTGTCACCTTGTCATAAAACTCTAGTAGGTTTGTGACACAGGATTTTCCTTCCCTGAAACCGTGCTGGTTGTCAATTATACACTTGTTTCTTTCCAGGTGCTCCACCACTCTCCTCCTGATGATCTTCTCCATGACCTTGCATACTATACATGTTAGTGATACAGGTCTGCAGTTTAGTGCCTCATGTTTGTCTCCCTTTTTAAAAATTGGGACTATATTTGCCATTTTCCATACCTCAGGGAGTTGCCCAGTTTCAAATGATGTGTTGAAGATCTTTGTTAATGGCTCACACAATATCTCTGCTCCCTCTTTAAGGACCCATGGAGAGATGTTGTCTGGTCCCACCGCCTTTGAGGTGTCAAGTTCGCATAGCAGCTTCTTCACCTCCTCCTTGGTTATATGTACCTCATCCAGCACTTGCTGGTGCACCCCCCTGTTCTGATTTCCTGGAGTCCTACTGGTTTCCACTGTAAATGTGTGTGTGTGTGTGTGTGTGTGTGTGTGTGTGTGTGTGTGTGTGTAGATACCGGTGTGTGTGGAGATACCGGTTTGTGTGGAGATAACAGTGTGTGCGTGGAGATACCACCAACAGCAACAGCCTGACTGAAGAAGCGTTCAAAAAGACACGTCTGGCCCCTGGCATGGTTGGGAGGGTAGCAACAACTCTGGAAACTGGTCACCTGTACATCACAGGTATCACTGTATTAATATAACAGTTGCCAAATCAGTGCTGCCAAATATAAAAATAACTATATTTATTTCTGTCGCAGAGCGACCCAAAAACTGTAAACCCGTATTCTTTAAACCGTTCTTCCTCTACCTTAATTAATGAATTTACCTATGTATGTGCAGTTTCCTGTGTGTGTGTGTGTGTGTGTGTGTGTGTGTGTGTGTGTGTGTGTGTGTGTGTGTGTGTGTGTGTGTGTGTGTGTGTGTGTGTGTGTGTATGTGTGTGTGTGTGTGTAGTGGTGAAGGGTGATAACCCGGGCAGCTGATGTCTCCTACCAGGTGATAGTTCATTTGCATGTTGCATCATGCAAGGCGGAGACGCCAACTCTGGGCACCACAACATTTACTTCAACCACTAACATCCCAGTTACCACCACCTTAACAACCACCACCACTTTCACTACACTGTGACAACCAACACACGACCACTGAGACTGAGCGCTCTTCTTGTGTCCATAATCTCATATTATGTGTTAGTGGGTCTGAGTATTACTTCCCCATGACCAGGTCTCAGACCAACCCTGCTAGATTGGAAAGGAAATATTACAAAATTAAGAAACCCACAGGAAAATGGAAGTATGTACATAGTGAAAGTAGACGCAGTAGGAGACACTAGCGTGTAGAAGGGTGTAGGCCAGTGTTTGCTGCTTCGTGCTACAACGACTATCACCATCCGGCGATCTTCTGTGACGAAAATAACAACAAGCACACATTCACCTGTTCCCCCCCACACACACACTTTCTTCAGTCACAGAGTTGTCAGGAAGTGGAATAGCCTGGGTAGTGATGTAGTGGAGGCAGGATCCATACACAAGCTCACGGAGCGGGAAGAGTGACCGGGTAGCGGCCAGGTGAAGAGGCGGGGCCTGGAGCTGTGAATCGACCCCCGCAACCACAACTAGGTGAGTACACACATACACACCAGGGAGAGAGAGAGGACCTAGTAGCGATCAGTGAAGAGGCGGGGGCCAGGAGCAATGGATCGACCCCTGCAACCACAAATAGGTGAGTACACACACTAAAACATACACACACATATACACGCACGCATAACAACAGGCCTAGTGTCTAATCGACATGTGCCTAAGACAAATTGGTAACTAACACACACACACACACACACACACACACACACACACACACACACACACACACACACACACACACACACACACACACACACACAGCGTTCCGATACCTTAGTAAGGAATCGTTCAAGACACTGTACACTGTGTACGTCAGGCCCATACTGGAGTATGCAGCTCCAGTGTGGAACCCACACCTGGTCAAGCACGTCAAGAAGTTAGATTAAGTACAAAGGTTTGTAACAAGGCTAGTTCCGGAGCTCAGGGAAATGACCAACGATGAAAAGTTGAGGGAAATTGGACTGACGACACTGGAGGACAGGAGGGTCAGAGGAGACATGATAACGACATACAAAATATTGCGTGGAATAGATAAGGTGGACAGAGACAGGATGTTCCAGAGAGGGGACACAGAAACAAGGGGTTGCAATTGAAAGCTGAAGACTCAGACGAGTCGCAGGGATGTTAGGAAGTATTTCTTCAGTCACAGAGTCGTCAGGAAGTGGAATAGTCTGGAAAGTGACGTAGGGGAGGCAGGAACCATACATAGCTGTAAGATGAGGTATATCAAAGCTTAGGGAGAAAAGAGAAAGAGGACCTAGTAGCGATCAGTGAAGAGGCGCGGCCAGGAGCCGAGTCTCGACCCCTGCAACCACAATTAGGTGAGTACAACTAGGTGAGTACAAGTACCAACTCAGCTCTAAGATGGGCCTCGTCCGTCCCTCCCCTCCCTCCACCAGGCCCCAGAAAAATCAGTTAATTAAGATGGACGAGGTGTGAGAGTGCTTGTCACAGTCACTGCACAATCACCAAGAATTTACTACCATCCATATCCAGGAAATGTTGGGGAGGTTTTTTTTTCCCCTAATCCAGCCCCTCCCCTGTCCCTTACCACCCAATCCCTTATACCCCTTCCCCACAATCCAACAGGGGTGCAGCCTAGATCACTGGTGAAAGCATTCCACTCACAATCGCAAGCTCACAGGTTCGATTTCCATGCATACAGAAAAATGTGTAAATTACCTTACATCACCCCTGCGGCCTCTGCTCATTTAACAGAAAAACAATAAGTATCATCTGTGTTAGAAAATTATAGTGGCAAGTAAAATGCTATGTCTTGTGTAAGATACTGCACCACCCTCACCCCTCCATTCCACTATCACCCCTCCATCGATCCCCTCACCCCTCCATCAACCCCCTCACCCCTCTGTTGACCTCCCTCACCCCTCCATTCCACTATCACCCCTCCACCGGCTCCCTCACCCCTCATTCGCATCCTCCTGCCGTGCAGGCGACGCTCTCTGGAGACTCACTATACCACTGGTGTTGTGTCAACAACACTGGTGTGACAACACTGGTGTGACAGCAACACTGGTGTGACAGCAACACTGGTGTGACAGCAACTGGTGTGTGTGTGTGTGTGTGTGTGTGTGTGTGTGTGTGTGTGTGTGTGTGTGTGTGTGTGTGTGTGTGTGTGTGACCAAACACCTCCTGGATAAAAATGCTAATTACCTGCATCACAATTCGGCGGCCAAATTATGGGGTGTGAAGCAACCGGTAATTACCAGCACTAAAGTGAAGGACATGTCAGGGACACGTCAAGCAGACGACACGTCACACAGAGGACACGTCAGGGACACGGCATATAAATTACATGTCATGTAAAGGATATGAGAAGCAAAGACTGAGGGAGTTAAGTTTATAATGACTACAGAGCGACAACAAATAAAATAGAACAGCAGAAACAACAAGAACCACAGCATAACTCCTGGTTCCAGGAGAAAATATGAACGATCTGAAACGCGGAGACTATTGTGCATATGAAGGTGAAGACAGTGAACATATAGTGAGAGTGAGCATACATGGTTCCTCAGTATGAATGTGATCGTAAGAGAAGGGGAGACGAACGTGAGTGAACATATATCAACATATATGAGCAGCATAAATTTCTCTAAGTGCTTCCTGGAACCTATAAGTTGTGTTCATATTTTCCACTTATTCATACAAGTCAACATGTGTTGAGTGGGCGAAAACTTGTGGAGTAATACTAAGTAACTATGAGCCAACATGTAAAGAAACTGATGAAATGGAGAGGAAAAGACAGCCCAGCAAGGCTGGAAATCGTTGTCACATAAAGTGAATATTACACAAAAATACTCAAATATGAAGAACCACTAGGAGTCCCCCAGACCACCACATGGACAAGACCCGGGCCGGGACTATGCCAGAGAATCAAACAGGAACTGGAACTAAGAGTCAACGACCACACACTACTTAATACTTATACTTAATTACTTAGAAAAACAGAGAGCCCGTGGGTCATCCAAGAACGTAAAGAAGCTAAGAGGGTCAAGTGGGAAGAGAAAAGACATAGCGCTCGGGAAACAGCTGACAACAGAGAGCCCCCAAAAAATTACTCGATAATAATAAGGTAGGTGAGGACGCAATTTGAAAATGACACTGCCTCAAAAATTAAAACAGAACCAAGACTCGCTGACAGTCACACAGGAAGAATGAGTCGAAGGACCAGGTGATAAGACTATAAAACGTGGGAGATCTTAGTGGAGACGATCAAGAAGTATACGAGGAACTTAAAAGTAAGATTTAAGGATGAATTTACGGTGAAGCAAAAAGGAATTACCGGTACACGAATGTAAAACCCAACAAGAAATCATTCATATTATGAAAGAGGATTGTGGGAAATAACACAAAAGGATTCAGACACTGTAATGGCAAGACAAGAGGATCCAGGTACTATAATGGTAACACAAGAGGATCCAGACAATATGTTAACAGTGGAACGCATTAGATAAGGTGCTGCAGGCAAAAATAGCATACACAGCTTCAAGAGTAGATATGATCGGGCCCTGGAGGCCACAAATCAGTGAAACCGAACGAGAAATGTTGATAGGTGGAGCCAGGAGCTTTAATTCGTCCCTGCAGACACAAGGGCGTTGGATAATGTAGGTAGAGGAGCCACACTACTTGAGAAAGATATCTGCCAGAGGATATGATCCTCAGGAAGACTGAAACGAAGACATGTGGAAAAAATAAGTTATTATAGGGACAACGGATCTCTCTCTTGAACTTTGTCAAATTAGTACATTATTAATGTGGTACTGTGGGCAGTATTACTATGATGGTGTGGGCAGTAGTACTATGATGGTGTGGGCAGTATTACTATGATGGTGTGGGCAGTATTAGTGTAGTACTGTGGGCAGTATTAGTGTAGTACTGTGGGCAGTATTAATATGGTAGTGTGGGAAGTATTAATGTAATACTGTGGGTAGTATAATATGGTAGTGTGGGAAGTATTAATGTAGTACTGTGGGCAGTATTAATATGGTAGTGTGGGAAGTATTAATGTAGTACTGTGGGCAGTATTAATATGGTAGTGTGGGAAGTATTAATGTAGTACTGTGGGCAGTATTAATATGGTAGTGTGGGAAGTATTAATGTAGTACTGTGGGCAGTATTAATATGGTAGTGTGGGTAGCATTAATGTAGTACTGTGGGCAGTACATCACCTGGATCCCCCAAGGAAGATAAAGGTGGCCCAGTACATCACTTGTGTATCAAGTCAACACACACCAGCTCTCTCTATCACTCGCCTCTCCACGCTAACAAGCGCACACAAAAAAAAAGCCACTCGGAAAGAAATAATGTGATATGTGAGGTAATTAAAGAGCGGAGTGCTTAATTAAGCTAACAAAGACAGTGTGAACGTCCTCGGGGCTCAGTGGTCAAAGAAACACACAGGGATTTCAAGGTTCTGCCTTCGAGTACCAGACAGAAGGAGTGTTGTCCTCAAGGTCATAAGTGACACTCCACATCTTCCCCTCCAACTTTTTTTTTCAACAAAACTGAATACAACAGCAGTGTGCTGTTGCCCCAATCTATGTGACAGTTACACAGTGGGAACAAAAGCTAGCTGTGTTTCCCTGTCATATTCCATCACGCAGGATGGTGCTCATAAAAGGTATTGAAATGTGTCGCGGCCTGAGCTGGGAGACGGCAGTGAGGGAGTGGGGAGGGATGGGGGAAATGATGGGGGGAACGGGAGGGGGAAATGAGTTGGAAGCGGGAGGGGCTGGAGGAGGGAAGGGGAAATTAAATTTAACGATCAAATATCTATTATCATATAGAAACCGCTAAACTTATATGGTTCACTTAGTAACTGAGAAATGAGAGTCTGGTTTGATCCATTGAAGGTGGGGGGGAGGGGGTTGGCTCCAATTCCTTGCATCAAAAACCTTTTAGAAACATCTATTTAACCTGTAACATACGGCTATTACACATTATCAACCATTAAGAACCACAAAAATTTAAATGACGTTTATCACCCGTATTAATATATATATATATACATATACATATATATATATATACATATATAATATATATATATATATATACATATATATACATGTATACATATATATATACATATATAAGGAATTCGCAAGAGCAGGCGAAATTTACACGAACACTGATCTCTGGCTGAAGGAGACTCGAACCTACGAATCTTGGAACAAGGTACGCAGTGCTTTACCAATCTACCCACACTGGACCAATACCTTGGAGTCCAGCTTGCGATCAGAGTTTGTGTATATTTTGCCTGCTCTTGCGAATTCCTTGCATTGTTAATATCTCTAGTAAGGCTGATGCATGCAGGGGATGAGATGAAAAGCTGTAAGCCTTCTCCCTGAAAGCTGGCTGCCTTGGATCAAAGTCTAGCGCAAGCTGGACTCCAAGGTATTGGTTCAGTGTGGGTAGATTGGTAAAGCACTGCGTACCTTGTTCCAAGGTTCGTAGGTTCGAGTCTCCTTCAGCCAGAGATCAGTGTTTGTATATATATATATATATATATATATATATATATATATATATATATATATATATATGTCGTGCCGAATATGTAAAACTGGTCAATTAGCAAGAACTCATTTAAAATTAAGTCCTTTCTGAAATTTTCTCTTATACGTTTAAAGATATATTTTTTCATTAATGTTAATGTAAAAAATTTTAATTTTGCACCAAAAGAATCTTAGAAAACTTACCTAACCTTATTATAGCAAGAACAATTTATTTTACCCTAACGCAACTAAATATATTTTAAATACGTTTACAATAATTTAATACTAAACAAACACAATCAAATATATTTTTTCCGTTAGGTTCAGAATGATTTTGGCGAAATTATTGCATACACAAATTTTCACTTGTCCTATATGGCAAGATGAACGTTGCTATTTAAGCCAAGATGGCAAATTCTGCCTATTCGGCACGACATATATATATATATATATATATATATAATATATATATATATATAATATATATATATATATATATAATATATAAATATATATATGTTGTGCCGAATATGTAAAACTGGTCTATTAGCAAGAACTCGTTTAAAATTAAGTCCTTTCTGAAATTTTCTCTTATACATTTAAAGATATATATTTTTTCATTAATGTTAATGTAAAACTTTTTAATTTTGCACCAAAAGAATCTTAGAAAATTTACCTAACCTTATAACAAGAGCAATTTATTTTAGCCTAACCCAACTAAATATATTTTAAATACGTTCACAATAATTTAGTACTAAACAAACACAATCAAATATATTTTTTCGTTAGGTTCAGAATAGTTTTGGCGAAATCATTGCAGACAAATTTTCACTTGTCCTATATTGCAAGATGAGCGTTGCTATTTAAGCCAAGATGGCAAGTTCTGCCTATTCGGCACGACATATATATATATATATATATATATATATATATATATATATATATATATATATATATATATATATATATATATATATATCTCTTGTGTGTGTGGGTGTGGGTGTGTGTGGGTGTGGGTGTGTGTATGTGTGTGTGTGTGTGTGTGTTTGTGTATGTGTGTGTGTGTGTGTGTGTGTGTGTGTGTGTACACATTCATACATACGTCTTAATGCCCTCTAATAATGGTTGGAAAAGTTTTTCAGAATGGTGAAGACTCCATCATCAGGCCAGAATACTGCAACTAAAGTATAAAACAGTTGAAAAAGTGCAGGGTACTTAGTTAGCGCCGGCGCTCTTTGCATCTTGGAGCGCCGCTGCCTTCTATACCTGCCAGCCAGCATGTAAGGCAGCTGACAGCCAGCCAGCCAGCATGTAAGGCAGCTGACAGCCAGCCAGCCAGCATATAAGGCAGCTGACAGCCAGCCAGCCAGCATGTAAGGCAGCTGACAGCCAGCCAGCAAGCATGGTAGGCAACTGACAGCCAGCCAGCAGGCATGGAAGGCAACTGACAGCCAGCCAGCAGGTATGGAAGGCAGCTGACAGCCAGCCAGCAAGTATGAAAGGCAGCTGACAGCCAGCGAGGTGTAAATGGCCGATTTGAACTGTGTAGAGGTCGTGGTAATGTTTGTTTGTGAGTGTGTTGCCGTCCGTGGAGCGTCTCCAGCCACTAATCTGTCTCTTCTTAAGCAACAATCCTCATCTTGTATGATGTTAGAAGTGCCACAGATCTTGCCCGGACCTCTCATGTCCTTCACTACTCTTGAGAGACTCCTGCAGCAAGAGTTGGGTGTGTAATAAATACCGGTAGCTTCCAAAACTGGCCAGTAAGGTGGTCGCATTGAGGATAGCTCATTAAGTGTTTTTGTACAGCGACAGAGCGACATCCCCTCTCCCCCAATCTCTCTCTCTCTCTGTCGTCCCCAACCTGAACCCTTCCTTCCCCTTCCACTAACCTTAACCCCCCTTTTCCCCCTCTCCATTCCAGGTTTCCTTATTTCCCCCACCCTATGTCTCCAATCCGTCCTTTTCTTTCATATGTTCCCATTCTTTATCTTCCTCACTCCCCCAACACATACCTTTCTTCCGTCCACCTTCTTCTCCATCCTGTTTCTCTTGCACATCCCTAAATCTCCCTCCCCCTACTTCGCCGGCAATAGCAAGGAGGGGCGGGCTCATCTGTGGACATCCCCCTCTCCCACCTACTTTCTGTCAACCCCTCCAGTAATCTTCACAGCTCCAGTTGTCTCGTCTCTACTTCATCTTCCACTCTTCACACACCTACACATTTCCTCTCCACGTTTCTCCTCCTACCAACGAATATTATCATTATATATACTATATCCCTTGCTACCTTGCTGTGTTTAAAACTGGAACTTCATGCTTGTCACGACTTGTCATGCTAGTAGCGACCAGTGAAGAGGCGGGGCCAGGAGCTCTGACTCTACCTCTGCAACCACAACTAGGTGAGTACAACTACTAGATCATTATAAAATTACGGAGCCTTTGGATGAATCCCACAATGCAGAGGTGATGTACACGGACGTCGCTATCAAGGAGTGATAGCTCAGAAGATCAATGAGTATAACAGGCAAATTAGGCAAGTGGATTTACAATTTCCTAACGAATAGAACACAAAAAGTAGTAGCAGTAAACAATGTAAAATCTGGTAACGTAAAAAGCTCAGTACCCTAGGGCACAGTGCTGGCGCCACTCCTGTTTCTTATTCTCATAGCAGACATAGATAAAAACACAACCCACAGGTGTATCATCCTTTACAGATGACACAAAATTTGCATGAAAGGTACCTCTGTAGAGGACACTGAAAAACTACAAGAGGCTATAAACAGTCTTTCAGTTGGAGGTAGAAAACAGCATAAAGTTCAATGAGGACAAATTCCAAATGCTGAGATACGGAAAAAAAAATGAAGGAACTCAAAAAGAGGAAAGGTATACAAAACAGAGGAGGGTCACCTGAGAACGAAAAGAACATGTTTAAGACTTAGGTATACGAATGTCAGAAGATTGTCTTACGAAGAATTTTAAGCAAACGTTTTAGAGGACAGGAAAATGACAGGTTGGATAAAGAGAACTTTCAAAACAAGTTAAATAATGTCAATGGTAATACTATTAAATCACTTGTGCTCTCTCGCTTTTAGCACTGCTCAGTTTTGACAGCTCCAGAGTACGTGAGATAGCAGAGCTGGAAAAAATACGGAGCATTAAGCATTTAATCTACTGGGAACTACAAAGAACTGGAAATGTGCTCTCTGGAAAGAAGGTGGGAGAGATCAGTGATAATATACACATGGAAGATACCAGAGGGCCTAGTCCCAGATCTACACGCTACCATAACAACGTACTGGAGTGAGACATAAATGGGTAAAATATACTCAGGGGTACAATAAGAGAACAATGTGTCGACATCCGTTGTCCTGAACTGTTCAAGCTGCTACCAGCATATACCAGAAATATTGCTGTAACCAGAGGTTTTCAAGAGAAAACTGAATCACAACAGCTGTTGCTGTTAGCTATTATTGGTCACCGGTAAATCACAGGTAAATAATGCCACCATAATATAAGACAAACACAACAAGGATAACATCCCAAGAAAGATAAAAAAAAAAGTAACAAAAGAATGGCATACACCTGGAAAATCCTAGAGGGACTAGTACCGAACTTGCACACGAAAATCACTCACTACGAAAGCAAAAGACTTGGCAGACGATGCACCTTCCCCCCAATGAAAAGCAGGGGTGTCACTAGCACGTTAAGAGACCATACAATAAGTGTCAGGGGCCCGAGACTGTTCAACTGCCTCCCAGCACACATAAGGGGGATTACCAACAGACCCCTGGCAGTCTTCAAGCTGGCACTGGACAAGCACCTAAAGTCAGTTCCTGATCAGCCGGGCTGTGGCTCGTACGTTGGTTTGCGTGCAGCCAGCAGCAACAGCCTGGTTGATCAGGCGCTGATCCACCAGGAGGCCTGGTCACAGACCGGGCCGCGGGGGCGTTGACCCCCGAAACTCTCTCCAGGTAACTCCAGGTAAATACTGGGTGTCACACAACAGTTAACAGCTTATGGGGCAAACACACACACAAAAAAAAAGTAACGAGTGAAAGGAATCTTTGACTATTATGCTTACTAAACACAGTTACACAAAGCAAAAGCAGAAACACATGTAGTATAATGCGATTCTGTCTACTTTTCCATTGTGTCGGTATTTTTATATCATTTATCTCCACGGTTGCACAGGCAGAAGAATTATTAAAAAAAAAACTATAACATAAGAACCTAGAAAATGAAAAGAGAATTAGGACGAAGTGAGACATATATGCAGAGCAAGTTATCACTTTACATAGAGCCTCAACAGAACTTGATAAAGCTCTAGACAGAGCGAAACGTTGTCCCAATGAAAGCTTGTTGTGCATATATGTTTGACTCCAGCCTATCGGCATCTCGCCCTTGAAGCCAAAGAAGAATTACTTGCATCCTCAATACTAAACATCAAAAATCTATTAAAATATACAGAAAGAATAAGAAGCAACAATACCGTGACTAGAATAATACACAAATAACCCGCACATACAAATAACCTTAAAATAACGTTTCGCTCCGACTACTTAATGGTTCATGTCTGACCGAAACATCGTCATAAGTGTGCGAATTATCTGCGTTTTAAAATATAAAAGTGGAAAGAAAAATGTGAAAGGCACGACACGACATATAATAATGTGTGAGGGTAGAATGACTCGCATTGCAATAAAAAAATATCTTTCGTACCCAACACAGCCTTCAGCTAATTTTTCACAGTGGAAAAGACACGAACGTACCCGGGTCATAAAATATATTTGCAAGACCTGAAACATACTTAATGTCAGAGACATTAACAGCCTTGAAGTGTTAAAATACATTAAGGTGAGCATAAAACAAATGAACAGAGCCGAACGAATCTTAGAGTACAAATGACAAACTGAATACCCTACTAACACTAGTATTTAACAGATAACTAGAAGATGGCAGAGAACTAAACATCAAACTAACCAATGTTACTACAGGATTCAAGAAAAGAGAAAAGAGTTGTGGACTAAACTACCGCCCTATTAGACATTAGTGTTGGGTAAATGAACGCTAACACCTATGCCTTTGATATACTTTTAATGAGTTCCGAGAGTTTTTCTACTCCCTAAGCCAGGTAATAGGCCTGGCTCGTTTAGCGCTTGTCTCATCAACAAGGCTGTTTTTACTGCTGGCCCGCCGACCCACATATCAATCACAACCTGGTTAATCTGGCACCTGGTGAAGATATTTGTCCAATTTCTTCTTGAAGACTTCTACACTTGTCCCAGCAACGTTTTTAATATCTTTGATAAGATGTTGTATAATCTGGGGCCACGGATGTTGATACAGTGTTACCTTATTGTGCCCACTGCACCCCTACTTTTCACTGGGTGTATTCTGCACTTCCTCCCACATCTCTCACTCCAGTATGTTGTTATGGCGGTATGCAGATTTAGTACAAGGTCTTCAAGTACTTTCCAGGTATATATTATCACATGTATCTCTCTCTCTCTCTCTCTCTCTCTCTCTCTCTCTCTCCTCCGCCCCAGTGAATACATATTTAAGACTTCAAGGCGTTCCCAGTAATTTAAATGCCTTACTGGCTCTATGCAAGCCGTAAACGATCTCTGTATCTGTTCCAGCTCTGACATTTCTCCTGCCCTACACGGAGCCGTCAACACTGAGCAATATTACGGGCCTGTCACCTTGACACTGGCGATAGGTACACAAAAAACATTCATGAGGACAATGACAGCAGCTGACGTAAATAAATTAATAAACAACTATAATTATGCACTTTCTCATAAAAGATTCTGCCCAAAGAATTTATTACGTATAATTTATTACATACAAAACTGAGAAAGCAAATATGCCACTGATCTAGTACATAGAAACTCCGAGAAAGTCTTCCGTAAAGTAACGCTTAAAAGAGAAGTGTCAGGCCTAGATCACTAACTGCTTCACTGAACACTTCAAGTGAACGTCCTCAGGGATCACAACAAGTGCAATTCATCAGGGATCACAACAAGTGCACTTCCTCAAAGATCACAACAAGTGCACTTCCTCAAGGATCATAAGCGCACTTCCTCAAAGGATCACAAGTGCATTTCGTCAAGGATCGGTCATCTGTCAAGCCTTTTCATAATTTACATAAATTATCTTGAAAAACTCGCCGCAGCGGTCAACAACGCCGCCAAGCTCACTACATCCACCAACCACAATCACCGCCACTGCCACGACCACCAGCCACAATCGCCACTACCTGCACCAACCACAATCACCGTCCCGCCGCCACCACTTGTGGCAGATCAATGCAGATACAATCATGTTAAACTACCATCTCCGTCTGCCCCACACACATGCAAGCAGTGTGAAGAGGCCAGGGCACGACCTCTATCACTACGTCATCGAGTGCCCACTCATCAGTCACGTCAGGACCAATGGAATGAGGCACGTTGACCTGTGTAAATATCTTCACCACTCCGAGGTGCGTGAAGATAACGTTCATTGTTCACTCGAAATTTGGCAGCAGCAGCAGCAGCTAGCAACCCGGTAACCTCCAGCTGTGGCAGCAGCAGCCAGCAACCCGGTAACCTCCAGCTGTGGCAGCAGCAGCTAGCAACCCGGTAACCTCCAGCTGTGGCAGCAGCAGCAGCCAGCAACCCCGTAATCTCCAGCTGTGGCAGCAGCAGCTAGCAACCCGGTAATCTCCAGCTGTGGCAGCAGCAGCAGCTAGCAACCCAGTAACCTCCAGCTGTGGCAGCAGCAGCAGCTAGCAACCCAGTAACCTCCAGCTGTGGCAGCAGCAGCAGCTAGCAACCCAGTAACCTCCAGCTGTGGCAGCAGCAGGAGCTAGCAACCCAGTAACCTCCAGCTGTGGCAGCAGCATTAGCTAGCAACCCAGTAACCTCCAGCTGTGGCAGCAGCAGCAGCTAGCAACCCAGTAACCTCCAGCTGTGGCAGCAGCAGGAGCTAGCAACCCAGTAACCTCCAGCTGTGGCAGCAGCAGCAGCAGCAGCAGCAGCTAGCAACCCAGTAACCTCCAGCTGTGGCAGCAGCAGCAGCTAGCAACCCAGTCACCTCCAGCTGTGGCAGCAGCAGCAGCCAGCAACCCAGTAACCTCCAGCTGTGGCAGCAGCAGGAGCTAGCAACCCAGTAACCTCCAGCTGTGGCAGCAGCAGCAGTTAGCAACCCAGTCACCTCCAGCTGTGGCAGCAGCAGCAGCAGCTAGCAACCTAGTAACCTCCAGCTGTGGCAGCAGCAGCAGTTAGCAACCCAGTCACCTCCAGCTGTGGCAGCAGCAGCAGCCAGCAACCCAGTAACCTCCAGCTGTGGCAGCAGCAGCAGCAGCCAGCAACCCAGTAACCTCCAGCTGTATGTGAGGTAAACATCCTTAATCACTGGTCAACAAATTTTGAACAATTTTGTACTTCGGAGAAACAAAAAAAAAAGGTATTGCATGTTAATATTTTGGGGGGGAAATAGAAACGAATATGACCATAATAACAATAGATTAGCTAAATATCTTTTTTTTAACAATTACGCATTGTGGGCTGGAATCACGAGTTTTTTTTATACACAGATCAGAATAAGAGCTTTATCCTGCACCTGGTCATTTCAAAGCCCGGCCCTACCTGAGGTACACCAGACTTGCAAAGCCTTCATACCACCGCCCAGGATGCGACCCACACCAGTCGACTAATACCTAGGTACCTACTTACTGCTAGGTGAACAGGGGCAGCAGGTTTAAGGAAACATGCCCAATGTTTCTACCCGTACCGGAGATCGAACCAAGGACACTCAGTGTGCAAGCTGAGTACAGTCTATTTATCATACTCCTTCACCAGGCCAAAGATAACAGAAACTGACCCGAGTCCGTATCTTTACAGATACAATTTGCAATTTTAAGCATTATTTTTGCACTCGGTGACCCAAAATTAGCGAGTGTCGAGGTTTCTTGCTGTTTCACCTACGTAAATCTTGTCACAGCCTCCACAGGGTATAGTGTAAACTCCTGCGTTGACTAGTTCGTGGTGCTTGGATTTTGTCCTGGTTAAATCCTTTATTGAAGTGCTAGAAGCGATGGCGACTCTGGTGTTAGCTTGTGAAAGTACTTTTGAAACGTTCAGTGCAACCTGGCTGTTGGGAAGAATTATAACTTTGTTGGGAGTGGTGTTGGTGCGTGGAGAATTAATGATCTGAAGAGCTCTTGTCTTGCAGTCTTTGATGAAAAAGGAAGGAAAATGTAACTCAGTGAATGTTTGGTGAATGTATGTAAATTCCTCGTCCTGAGTTTCTTGACATTTTCCTTCCTTTTTCATCAAAGACTGCAAGAAAAGAGCTCTTCAGATCATTAATTCTCCACGCACCAACACCACTCCCAACAAAGTTATAATTCTTCCCAACAGTCAGGTTGCACTGAACGTTTCAAAAGTACTTTCACAAGCTAACACCAGAGTCGCCATCGCTTCTAGCACTTCAATAAAGGATCTAACCAGGACAAAATCCAAGCACCACGAACTAGTCAACGCAGGAGTTTACACTATACCCTGTGGAGGCTGTGACAAGATTTACGTAGGTGAAACAGCAAGAAACCTCGACACTCGCCTCAATGAACACATTTACGCATGTAGGAACGATAACTTGAATAACGCCTGTGTACAACACCGAAATTCTACCAATCATCTCATGAAATTCAGAGACGCCCAATTAGTGATCAAAGAAACTAATTTCCGCAGACGCAAGTGCCTCGAACCAGCACTGATCGCTGTTTCGAATACAATTAAACAAAACAACGGCAGTTTCACCCTCTCTGAAGTCTTAGCAAGAATCCTCCTGAAAACAGTAAACCCTGCCATCACAATCTCTCCTGTTATACTACACAAAGCACATTACAGAGAGTGAACACTGAAACAGGCTGCCTCATTCCAGTCTGTATTTGTCTAACTTATTTTTGTTACCCAAGTAATAGCTTTCATATCCTTTTACTCATGTACGAATTAATTGCTCTACCATATTGTATTACTGCTACTTTTGTCACTACTACTACTACTACTACTACTACCACTAGTGAGCATCTAAATGGTACCTCACTAGTATTGCACCTCACTCTGAGCCTTTATATACCCTCTGTGTCCATGTATTGTTTGTAATGGCTTGATAAAGCTCCTGTAGAGCGAAACGTTGCCACAATAAAATGTCACATTAGTTGCACTTGTGTCCTTTTACTTTACATATTGTCGGTAATTCTACCAACTTTATTACAATGTTGTCTGTAAAAAAAAAAATCCTGTAACTTTCCCCTTCTCACTTTCTCAACCACCATATAACACCTGCGGCATTGTAACACCTGTCGCTGTACATATGTGGCAACACAAGCACAGTTTAATAGTCATAATACTTGTCTTCTGTCACTCGATTACATCATTAAACTTTTAATATACTGCTAATATTAAGACATATATTACTCCTTCACATGTGTGTTGTGTTTATAAATATTACTGACCTAGGAAGTTGTTAGGGTGAAGTGGAAACTATAAAATATGCTACCCTATATATTATGCTAATATGTGTGTGTCAATGTTCCCCAACAAATATTGATTCCTTATATATATATATATATATATATATATATATATATATATATATATATATATATATATATATATATTATTGTGCCCACGAACGAGTGGTATTGATCAATAACAACACTGCGACTAGCCAAGGACTCGAACCCATGCTGCCTTGGCCTACCTCATAGCGGGCGAAAACTCATGACGCCTTAATCCACTGGACCATACAATACAAGGATTGTATATATTTATATACTATTATTCATTTAAAAAAAGCCTCCGCGGTGATAAAGATAATATTGTCATAAATTCCTCATCATCTGTGTGTGTGGGGGGGGTATAACCCCATCCTGAGAGAAGATAAATCCTAGGTAACAGCAGCTCCAGTTCCTCTGGAAGGAAACATTTGAAGTTGCCGTAACTACTGAGCCCCTTAGTGGAATGCTTGACGACATCCACTTCTTCCTGAGAGATTCTCCCAGCTCAGGCTGAGGAATTTCATCACTCGTTATAAGAAACAAATCTGTAACTGAATATGAGAGGGGGAAACATGGCTAACTTTTGTTCTCACAATGTAACTGGCTACCACAACTCCCCTCCCCCCACTACCCAGCATAATCACCTCCGTCGCCCCACAACTACCACCAGGTGCCACGCCAGATGCCGTCATTCTGGCAGTCACAGATGACACACCAAGAGCCATAAATCATTCGGCATTACCACCAGAGGAATTTTTGCGGGTCTGCTGCGTCTGTCACGAGCCCAGGGGTGGGAGGACATGGAAGAACCAAAAGAGAAAAAAAAAGCAGAGGAGGAACGAAGGGAAGAGAGGAGAGACGATGCGAAACTGGATGACCTGGAGATGTGAGAGGAAAGAGGTGAAGCAAAGGTAAACGGATATTAGAAATCTTTACTTAATGTACCTCCATAGATATTCTAAGATTCAAATGGTTCTACTATTGTTGTATAACTAGTGCTAATAATGCTGCTGATGCTGCTATTTCTACTAATGTACTACTACTACAATTACTACTATTTAAAAAAAACAATAAAAGCCAGTGGAAGAGGTAAAAAAAAAAGCATGAAAGTAGTAACACGGTCACAAGAGGCTAGGAAGGTCTACAAGAATGGCAAACATAGAGTTCGAGGTACAAAAAATGAAGCTGTAGATGCCATGTAGCGTGTGCTGAACTCAACACTGCAACCAGCAATGGCAATGACCTTAAGCCACGGAGGTGCTTCCGGATATGTATTATTTTATCTAGTACTGATCCATCTTGTCCATCACAGGGGACTTGGTTTATTTTGTCCAGTATTGAAGAATAACAGATAAAGAACTTTGAGTTGCCTTAAGTCAGGTATTGATGAATGCTAATCAGAGGAACATTGAGCCTTTGTGAGAGATCTTACCAAAACTATATTAAGAACGGGAAAATAAAGCAGGTAGTAGTGGGTGGATACAACAACGTACAACATAGGTGGCAGCAGCAATGTACAACATAGGTGGCAGCAGCAACGTACAACATAGGTGGCAGCAACAACGTACAACATAGGTGGCAGCAACAACGTACAAACAGAGGCGGGTATCATCAGTACTAAGCATTACCATTGTGTGCAAATTAAGTACATCTGTGAGTATAACAAACCTAACACACCCACCCTTCATCCACCCATCACCCACCGCACCCACCCTACACCCAAAACACCCACCCTGCACCCAATACACCAACCCTACACCCAATACACCCACCCTACATCCAATACACCAACCCTACACCCAATACAACCACCCTACACCCAATACACCCACCCTACACCCAATACATCCACCCTACACCTAATACAACCACCCTACACCCAATACACCCACCCTACACCCAAAACACCCAACCTACACCCAATACACCAACCCTACATCCAATACACCCGCCCTACACCAACCCTACACCCAATACAATCACCCTACACCCAATACACCCACCCTACACCCAATACACCAACCCTACACCTAATACACCCACCCTACACCAACCCTACACCTAATACACTAACCCGACAAATAAGTGACCCATAACATAATATCCTGAGATACTTCATGCAACTAGAACTCTCACAGCAGTCGCTTTACAAGGAGAAAAAACTACTCGACAAAATAAACCAAGTCCCCAGGACAGGATGGAGCAGTACTGGACAACAATAATAAACCAAGTCCCCAGTACAGGAGATAGCGGTCCTTTACACGAACAATGAGGAACTGATCAGACATAAAAAATATCGTTTACAATAGGCTCTGATCAGTGAAGTGTATACAAGGCATCGCCAGTGTGAAGAACCACAGACAGCCAACGTAAGGAGAAAATTAATATACTTCAACCATCAGAGAGAAGTGACTGGGACAAAATAAACAAGGGTGTATGAAACATTTCCTGAATCAAGAAGTGTATACGAGCTGTATAAAACACGTCCTGCTGAGAGAGCCTAGGTCAAACACAGAAATATAATGAAGAAGACTAAGAAGAAAGAGGGATGGTGAACCGCTCAATAAATACCACAACGATGGAAAGAAGGAAAGGAAATGTATATCAAGAAATTACTGATATTGAGGACAACTACAGCATTCGTAGCTGACAGAAGAAACGCAAAAGGAACACACAGTGCCATTTAAGAAACTATGGAAAAAAATCACATATGCAAAATCCCGGTTTATAACCTTTTCTAATATTAGCCCTATACTCTAGAGATTCCAACACTGATGACGATACATAAATTAGCGAAATCTTAAGAGAAAAGAATGACTCGTCGAACAACAATCCTACAGATGACATGAAAGTTGTGTTTCACACATCCCCAAAGAACTTGCACTTCATTCATCTCCACAGGAATGACAGTGATACATCTTTCCCATCATCCCATATAAACACCGGTACAACTGCAGGCTTGTAACACTGTATGTAGTTGGGAAGTGTTACATCTTACCTATCATGCCGCCTCAATGTCGTTTCATTACACATTTATTTATTCAATTACGAAATAGCATAGTAACGAGCATAGTAACTAGCATAGTAACTAGCCAGTGTGTCCTGATCTCATCCGCAAATGTCAGTAGTAGTGGTGGATGCTAGTTGAACGCATCTGAGTGCCAGGGAATTTGTTTGACGTTTCTCAGCTACGGATCTGAGTGGTGGGAGTTTTGTTGGGTGTATGTCGATGGTGGCCAGTTTGTTATATGCAGCTGAGTGGTTTGAGTGACATACACATGTGAGTGGCGGTGATATACACATGTGGGTGGCGGTCATATACACATGTGGATGGCGGTGACATACACATGTGGGTGGGGTTGACATACACATGTGGGAATGAAGTCGGTGGTTAAAGAATTATTCCAGTTTTTGTCAAGGTTGAGACAAAGAATTAACTTGGCTATGGTGTACACTAGTGTCTGGTGTGTCCTGTTTCCCGCTATCACCGACCTGTGCTGCTGGTGGTGCTGGTGGTGGTGGTGGTGGTGGTGGTGGTGGTGGTGGTGGTGGTGGTGGTGGTGGTGTTGGTGGTGGTGGTGGTGGTGGTGCTGGTGGTGGTGGTGGTGGTGGTGGTTCTAGCAGAGGTGGTGGTGGTGACAGAAGCGTCACCACCTGGTTACTGAGTTCGAATCAGAGACGCCACCGCAGATACCCTAACTCAGGGACGCCACCACTGATACCCTAACTCAAGGACGCCACCACTGATACCCTAACTCAGGGACGCCACCACTGGTAAGGGCCGTACCGAGTCCTAGCATGGACATAAGGACGTAGAGGAGAGAAAGTCGTTCAGTGACGTAGAAAGATACAGATGGTAATAGGGTTAGAACGGTGCTAGCTAAGGTTTTGGAAGAGGTGTACTCTAGATTCTAGACTTAAAGTCCAGAGGTGTAATTTAGATTCTAGACCTAAAGTCTAGAAGTGTAATTTAGATTCTAGACCTAAAGTCTAGAGGTGTGTTGCAAGGCAACACACCTTCATCAACACCTTCAAAATACTGTCATAACTCTGGCGAAAATCAAGAAGAAACGTGTCTAAAGTCTGTTGATGAGAATATCAAAACTTCAGCAAAAGAAGGTCGAAACGTCGAAATGATTATAACTCTCCAGCCACTCCACCTGTGACCTCCCCAGCCACTCCACCTGTGACCTCCCCAGCCACTCCCTCTGTGACCTCCCTAGCCACTCCACCTGTGAACTCCCCAGCCACTCCCTCTGTGAATTCCCTAGCCACTCCACCTGTGACCTCCCCAGCCACTCCACCTGTGACCTCCCTAGCCACTCCACCTGTGACCTCCCCAGCCACTCCACCTGTGACCTCCCCAGCCACTCCACCTGTGACCTCCCCAGCCACTCCACCTGTGACCTCCCCAGCCACTCCCTCTGTGACCTCCCTAGCCACTCCACCTGTGAACTCCCCAGCCACTCCCTCTGTGAATTCCCTAGCCACTCCACCTGTGACCTCCCCAGCCACTCCACCTGTGACCTCCCCAGCCACTCCACCTGTGACCTCCCCAGCCACTCCACCTGTGACCTCCCCAGCCACTCCACCTGTGACCTCCCTAGCCACTCCACCTGTGACCTCCCTAGCCACTCCACCTGTGACCTCCCTAGCCACTCCACCTGTGACCTCCCCAGCCACTCCATCATTGAGAGGTTCACCCACACGCCCCTCCACCTACACAGGTGATAAATAACTCGACACCCAGGAAGGTGAAAAAAAGAGCGCAAGCCGGAAACATCACTCATTTTCACCCCATTATGCTTCTAAAAAGATTATGAAGCATTCTCCATGAAGCCTAGCCTCTTGAGCTAGGCCACGGTCCTTCACAGCATTACCACTTTCTCAACCTTCATATTATATATATATATATTTATATATATATATATATATATATATATATATATATATATATATATATATATATATATATATATATATATATATATATATGCAAAATAACCACGAGAGGAGTTGAATGATAGCTCCATGCCTTTCGTGTTGCAATCAACACATCATCAAGAGCCTGCAATGTTGCAGAAAAAAAGGAGGAAGTCTGTAATTGTTTTACATAATGGTAGGATTGCTGTGTCCATTTTTCTGTCTCATAAACATGCAAGGTTTCAGGTACGTCTTGCTACTTCTACTTACACTTAGGTCACACTACACATACATGTACAAGCATATACGTATATACACACTCCTCTGGGTTTTCTTCTATTTTTCTTACTAGTTCTTGTTCTTGTTTATTTCCTCTTACCTCCATGGGGAAGTGGAACAGAATTCTTCCTCCGTAAGCCATGCGTGTTGCAAGAGGCAACTAAAATGCCGGGAGCAAGGGGCTAGTAACCTCTTCTGTATATATTACAAAATGTAAAAGGAGAAACTTTCGTTTTTCCTTTTGGGCCACCCCACCTCGGTGGGATACGGCCGGTGTGTTGAAAGAAAGATTCTGAAGAGAAGTTGCAGAGATTGGTGGATGAATTTGGTAGGGTGTGCAAAAGAAGAAAATTAAAGGTGAATACAGGAAAGAGTAAGGTTATGAGGATAACAAAAAGATTAGGTGATGAAAGATTGAATATCAGATTGGAGGGAGAGAGTATGGAGGAGGTGAACGTATTCAGATATTTGGGAGTGGACGTGTCAGCAGATGGGTCTATGAAAGATGAGGTGAATCATAGAATTGATGAGGGAAAAAGGGTGAGTGGTGCACTTAGGAGTCTATGGAGACAAAGAACTTTGTCCTTGGAGGCAAAGAGGGGAATGTATGAGAGTATAGTTTTACCAACGCTCTTATATGGGTGTGAAGCATGGGTGATGAATGTTGCAGTGAGGAGAAGGCTGGAGGCAGTGGAGATGTCATGTCTGAGGGCAATGTGTGGTGTGAATATAATGCAGAGAATTCGTAGTTTGGAAGTTAGGAGGAGGTGCGGGATTACCAAAACTGTTGTCCACAGGGCTGAGGAAGGGTTGTTGAGGTGGTTCGGACATGTAGAGAGAATGGAGCGAAACAGAATGACTTCAAGAGTGTATCAGTCTGTAGTGGAAGGAAGGCGGGGTAGGGGTCGGCCTAGGAAAGGTTGGAGGGAGGGGGTAAAGGAGGTTTTGTGTGCGAGGGGCTTGGACTTCCAGCAGGCATGCGTGAGCGTGTTTGATAGGAGTGAATGGAGACAAATGGTTTTTAATACTTGACGTGCTGTTGGAGTGTGAGCAAAGTAACATTTATGAAGGGATTCAGGGAAACCGGCAGGCCGGACTTGAGTCCTGGAGATGGGAAGTACAGTGCCTGCACTCTGAAGGAGGGGTGTTAATGTTGCAGTTTAAAAACTGTAGTGTAAAGCACCCTTCTGGCAAGACAGTGATGGAGTGAATGATGGTGAAAGTTTTTCTTTTTCGGGCCACCCTGCCTTGGTGGGAATCGGCCAGTGTGATAATAATATATATATATATATATATATATATATATATATATATATATATATATATATATATATTATTATTATTATTATTATTATTATTATCACACTGGCCGATTCCCAGGGTGGCCCGAAAAAGAAAAACTTTCACCATCATTCACTCCTCGTAAAAACTCTTCACTACTTTCAGTAACCTACCTCCTACACCATACACCTGCAACATCTGCCACATTGCCCCCCTATCCACCCTGTCATAAGCCTTTTCCAAATCCATAAATGCCACAAAGACCTCTTTAGCCTTATTTAAATAGTGTTCACTTATGTTTCACTGTATATATATATATATGTATATATATATATATATATATATATATATATATATATATATATATATATATATATATATATATATGTGTGTGTGTGTGTCGTGCCGAATAGGCAGAACTTGCGATCTTGGCTTAAATAGCAACGCTCATCTTGCCATATAGGACAAGTGAAAATTTGTGTATGCAATAATTTCGCCAAAATCATTCTGAACCTAACGAAAAAAATATATTTGATTGTGTTTGTTTAGTACTAAATTATTGTAAACGTATTTAAAATATATTTAGTTGGGTTAGGCTAAAATAAATTGCTCTTGTTATAACAAGGTTAGGTAAGTTTTCTAAGATGCTTTTGATGCAAAATTACAAATTTTTGCATTAACATTAACGAAAAAAATATATCTTTAAACGTATAAGAGAAAATTTCAGAAAGGACTTAATTTTAAATGAGTTCTTGCTAATTGGCCAGTTTTACATATTCGGCACGACATATATATATATATATATATATATATATATATATATATATATATATATATATATATATATATATATATATATATATGCAAAATAACCACGAGAGGAGTTGAATGATAGCTCCATGTCTTTCGTGTTGCAATCAAGACATCATCAAGAGCCTGCAATGTTGCAGAAAAGAGGAGGAAGTCCAAGCAAAGACAAACAAAGGGAATGCAAAACTCTGGACTCGGAAGACTTTTTGCCAGTTTCTAGGGTGTAAAACAAGAACTTCTTTGCCAGTTTCTAGGGTGTAAATAAAACTTGAGCAGCTGTGTACACCTCACATGCGCCTAGAATTATCGCCTGTTTATAATATCTCTCACATTCTTGTTCCGTCATTTGCCTTGTGTGATGGGTGATGAAAATCTTGTGACATGTCTGACCCACACTTAATAGTTTCATGGCATTTAATGGGGAGCAACTAAAAACAGTTTGACTACCAACCTCTCAGACACAGTTTCTCGAGTCACTCTGCTGTCAACTCTTTATTGACACCTACGACCTAAACACATTACCTTCTTCCCAAGCACACATTTTATACAACACTGAGAACACTCGCAGTGTGCCGCTGCCATATTATAAATGAATTACATTGTGAATACTTTACTCTTTATGAGAGTTAAATGGAGGGAGCACCAGCAGTGTGTAATCACCCTAATCTGTATGACAGATATAAGGTGAGAACAAAAGCTACGCATGTTTCTCCGTTATATTCTATCACATAGAATAAATTCCACACATAAGGTAATGAAATATGTTGGCCTGAGCTGGGAGACTTCAGTAGAGCAATGAGAGTGTCGTCAAAGATTTAAGTTCAAAAGCTACAGCAGCTGCGAAGGTTTCGTTTCCAGCATGGCTAGAGTTACTCTGAGGCGGACATTACCATCTTTCAAGATGGCTTATCACACACACAAGGGAAGTGGTATTTATGAGGATATCATAAAAACCGTACAGTGTTTGGGCAGAAGGAACCTGGGAGGAAGTTGCTGGACTTGGTGATTATCTCTCCTCGCCTCACTACCATCCTTCCTAAACCTCAGGACACAAGTTTGACCCCAGTTCTGCAGCTGGACACGCACTGCTACCCCACACCACACAAGCCGTACCCCCTTGCTCCCCCCGCAACACACTTCACCTGGCTCTCTCTCTCTCTCTCTCTCACACACACACACAAAGTAGCTGAGACTCGACCGCTGCAACCATTCTAGTACCACACACACACACTGGTAAACACCTCAACACCGAGTCATTCACGACACTATATGCGGCACATGTAAGGCTTATATTGGTGTACGAAGCAAAGTATGGAACATTATACCGAAGTGCAAAATACTGAGAGGAATTGATATAGTGGGCAAGACGGACTGATCGAAAGGCGGGAATGAGGCACAAAAGGGCACAGCTGGAAGTTAAAAGCACAGTAGTCACAGGGATGTTAGGAAATATTTCTTTAGCCTTAGAGTGGTTAGAAGGTGGAGTGACCTGGAGAGTGAAGTGGTAGTGGCAGGATCCATATATACTTTGAAGAACAGGATGTCATAATAGAACTCAAGCAGCCAGGAGAAAACCAGAAAGTGGCCAACAGAGGGGAGGGGCCAGGAGCTGAGACTCGGCTCCTACAACCACGTAAGTGAGCACACTCGTATACACCATATATATATATATATATATATATATATATATATATATATATATATATATATATATATATATATATATATATATATATATATATATATATATATGTGTGTGTGTGTGTGTGTGTGTGTGTGTGTGTGTGTGTGTGTGTGTGTGTGTGTGTGCGTGGTTTAATCAAATAAGCAAAAACCCGCACTTATGAGAGGAGGGAGAGAAACTTTATGATATTTCGATAGTAGCAGTAGTTGCTACAGTAGTAGTTGTTGTTGTTATAGTAGTTTTTGTAGTAGTACACAAGAGCAGAGGAACACAGCACGAGACTGAATTACCTCAAAACTAGCACTTGTCTCCAAAGGTAGAGAACAACTTCAGCAGCACAAATAGACGAAACTAGGAAAGAAAAGGAAGCAAGAAAAAGGAAAGTCAGAAGATGGGGAAAGGCAAAGAAATGCAGAAGACCGGCTAAGAGAGAAAAAAAAAGGGGGAGGGGGACGAGGAGACAAAGGTCGGGTCATGTCACGTGAATTCTGAAGATTAGAACAATTGACAATGTATTGAGAAAGGGAGACATGTACCGAAATAAAGCCAAGACTATGATTCATGGTAGGAAAGTTGTACTAAGGACTAATTCGCCTCTTTGAAGACTAGAAAGGGAAATAATTTTAAAAGAGAACCGGTTAACAGGAGGACTGTGATCTCTAACATGACAGAAGAGAGCATTGTTTGTGTCGGCAAGTCTAAAACTTCATTTGTGCTCTTTACGTCTGTCAGAAAGACATCGGCCAGTTTCACCAAAGTTTTGGAGAGAACAAGAACACGAAATCAAGTAGACACCGGAAGCATCAGTGACAAAAGAAATATGAACAAGATTACTGAGAAAGGTATTAACTTAAGAGTAAATTTGATATGTAGAGGACGGAAGGTGCTGGTAAGATTTTAAAGATTAGAAGTGTAGATTTCACAGAAGTTAGATTTGAAGAGAAGAAAGTCCGTTGAGCATGACAGTAGGCGAGAGAACAAGCTGAGAAGTTAGTTCAATATCTATATTACACACCCCACACCCATCCTGTGGGTGATAGTCAAAATATTACAGAGGCACATATTGGGTTCAGGGACTGGGCCACAAAGTTTTGATAGCTAAACAAGTTAGTTATAATGAACTATTTACATGCTTATATCTTGTTACAATCTTAATGAGTTATTTATGCAGACATGAATTAGGTCACAAAAATATTACAGGTAACTTATATGCGGTTCATTCTTGAGGGAGAGGAGAGTGAAGGTGTAAGGCAAGACATTGTCGCTTGGCGCCACATAAACAGGTGTGACAGAAACTAGGAACAGTAGCTACGCTCAAGGCTACACTTATCATCACAACGCTATTTTATGAGTGTATTACGTACTCACATGTTAATTTATGTAAACTGGTTACAATTCTCGACATGGTGCTAACAGCCTCTAAATGTGGGAGAGTAGTAACCAGATGGTAGCCAGGTGGGAGAGTAGTAACCAGGTGGGAGAGTAATAGGCAGGTGGTAGAGTATTGGCAAGGTGGTGGAGTGGTAAATGAAGCCCCTCCTGCCAGAGGTGAAGCCCCTCCTGCCAGAGGTGAAGGAAGCCCCTCCTGCCAGAGGTGAAGGAAGCCCCATCCTGCCAGAGGTAGTGAAGGAAATCCCTCTTGCCAGAGGTGGTGAAGGAAGCCCCTCCTGTCAGAGGTGAAGGAAGCCCCTCCTGCCAGAGGTGGTAAAGGAAGTCCCCTCCTGCCAGAGGTGGTGAAGGAAGTCCCTCCTGCCAGAGGTGGTGAAGGAAGTCCCTCCTGCCAGAAGTGTGAAGGAAGCTGGGTGGGCCTTGCGAGATCGTTTCCACCGTCATCACCCTGGGTATGTTAAATTCAACCTGTATGTAGTTGATGAGTCAAACTGTTTGCGTTGGCTATCCCTCTTAACTCGCTACTCTACTCCTGGAAACACACAAGACCGCAGCAGCGCTATACACTGACACTAATGGAGGACAGCAGACTTTGTGGCTGCAGCAGAGAACATGCTGGCTGTTGCAGAGGAAGGCAGACATGCTGACTGCAGCAGCAGCACCAGCAAAGAAAGGCAGACATACTGGCTACAGCAGCAGCAGAAGAATGCAGACATGTTGGCTGCTGCAGTGACAAAGGAAAGCAGATATACCGGCTGCTGCAATGGCAGAGGAAAGCAGACATAGTGCTTCAAAAGGATGGTAATAAGACAAGCAGTGTTCACGTGCCGCGGGCCACAACAGTGTTCTGACAGTGTACTTGCTGACTCTCTGCCTCTCACAGCCATGAGTCTGCAGGAATCCCGCATTCCACCAGTGATTATGTCTTTGTACTGACTGACAGCTATACATCCAATATTACTAGACGGAATAATAACAATAATAATATATACCACCCTCCTCCTCCTCCTCCACATTCCTTCTTTTCATCCTCTTAGTCCTTGTCTACGTTTCTCCTCCTCAAACTTTCCTTTCTACTCTTATTACTCTTCCTGCTCTTATTACTGTTTCTCCTGCTGCTCCTCTTATTCTTCCTCATCCAACTGTCGCTCCTCTTGTACCTACTCCTCTTGGCGCTCATTCTATATTTCTTCTCTTAATCCTGCTGTTCCTCTTGTTACTCCTCTTGCTCATCCTTTTCTTATTCATCCTTTTATCTTTTCATCTTCATGTTCCTCTTCTTATTCCTTATCGTCATGTTCCTCCTCCTCTTATTCCTTCTCCTGCTCTTCAACTTCCTCATCCTCCTATATTCTTCCTATTCTCTATACATTCTTCTTACTGCTCACACTGCTGTTCCTTTGTCTTCTTATTCTTGATCCTCCTCCTGCTCATCAACTCCTCATCATCCTATATTCCTTCTCTTCTTAGGTTATTACTACTGCTGCTCTACACAGCAGTTTTCCTGATACCTCAAATGCTTCAGCAAATCACTGAAGGTCAGTGGGGGGAAAAAACCAGCTCTGGGTTTCCAAAACCCATTATAAACGGCTGGAACATTTTTTTTTCTTTTTATTTTGGCAATCTCTCGTGAGTCGTTTGGAACTTGAAGAGCAACCACATAGAAAATGGTCAAAAGCTCGTCACATTGTACACACTATATCTGGACGATTATGTATAGTAGCTGGTTCCCAGGTACGGTGGAAGCATTATGAAGTGTTTCCTTAAGACACCTGCTGTCCCTGTTCACCTAGTAGAAAGATAGATACCTGGGTGTTAGTCGACTGGTGTGGGTCGCATCCTGGGGGACAAAACTGACCTAATTTGCCCGAAATGATCTGCATAACAAGCGGATTTCTATATAGTAGTATGTCATGGATGTTAACTAGGCTTGTATACCTTGTAGAAACAAAGATTATTATTATTATTATTATTATTATTATTATTATTATTATTATTATTATTAATTAAGATCAAAATCTCATTGAATACTGTTCCACATGAACTGTTTAATACCTAAGGTTTAGTGCTAACCAGAGAATATAGTAATTATACAGAGACCTTTCCTAAAGACCGAAATCTGTGGTTAGAAGACAAATAACTGCCCACGTCTTGAGGGAAATGGACAAAAATGCATTCACTTAGGACATCTTTATTAAAGACGTTTCGGTCCTTGAGCCCTCATCACCTCTAATAAATCATGCATTTGAAGTGCTCAAGGTCCAAGGATCGAAACTTCGTTATTAAAATGTCATAAATAGATGCATTCTTGTCCTTTCCCCGAGATTTGTTGCTGACCATCTCAGAGTAACCTAAACGCGCTGCTGACCATCTCAAACACCATGAACTACCCCAGACTGTCTCCCAGAGATCGAGGTGTGCCGATTACCATTAATACTCCGGAGAGAGAGAGAGAGAGAGAGAGAGAGAGAGAGAGAGAGAGAGAGAGAGAGAGAGAGAGAGAGAGAGAGAGAGAGCGAGAGAGCGAGCAAGATGTGCTGATGATCACCAGTGATACCCTGAAGAGCAAAATGTGCTTGATCACCTGGAGAGCAAGATGCTGTGATGATGCTCCTCCACACTGAGATGATCACACATAATAACCCTCCATCATGTATATTCATCTCCGCTGACATGCTTAACACCAGCCGGTACTCTGACCCACTCACCCTTCCCTTCCCCCTTCCCCTACCCCCACTCCACCATTTTTATAAGGGCGAAGAGGGGGGGAGAGTTAAGTGGATAAGGGAACATTCCTTCCCCTGCCCGTATAACAAGGGGAAGTAGCAAGGGGCGAGTGGTGACTTCTAGGTGAGTGACAGATAAGTGTACTGAATATGTGGAGCCTATCTCAGGGTAATTAGGAAGAAACTAAGAGAGAGATTATACTCTCGGGGGAGAGCTGAACCTGTAAAAGACAGGTTCTGTCCTTTAAAGGGTCTTAATGCATCTGTCACCGGTGTCGAGGGTTCGACCACCTCTCCTTCCCTTCCCTCCACAGCTCGATCTGAAACCCCAGGCTCATTAGGTGCCAAGACTGAGACGCGAAACATCTCCACAATTTCTGACGCATCTCTCCACCCCCCCCCCCTTCGCGAACTTTGAAAAACCTATTGACAGCATGTGTGGAGTTAGGCTTGTCTGTACTGCAATGATATTGTTACTGGAGTATATTGTATCTGGGTCCTTCATTAGTTCCTCGTTGCTCGTGAAGATCCAGGCTTCTGGAGCTTCATTTCTACTATATTCTGTTACTTTTTGGTTCAAACCAAACTTTTCACAGTACCGCAATAACTGATGTGGTTATGGCACTATTTCTTGTACAAATCTGATATTTACCATTTTCTATTTAACATTCTCTCTCTCTCTCTCTCTCTCTCTCTCTCTCTCTCTCTCTCTCTCCGTTTCAGTTATTATTGTTTCTTAAGCATTCGTTTTCTTGATATACAGTTTTCTAATGTTGTCTTCTTTTCACTTAGAATTTTGGGTAACTTCCTTCGCAACATTTTCTAGTTCGTAGCTATAATTTGCACATGTCAGGGAGAGAACACCTGAGGTCTTTAATAAAAAAAAGAAACCGTCCCGTTAATAATATATTTGTTTACTTTCTAGAGTTTGGGTATTTACATCTTATTTTATATTTGCAGATTTTTTCTGGCAAATCAATTATATATTTCACTAATAGTGTCACTGTGGCAATTGCAGATTTGTTGACTGTGAATTCTCAATTTTCCTTGTTTATGTTTGAATATATTTCTTCAGATTGGGCTATTTTTTGTTCATGTTTCGCCTGTTAGTGAATCCCTGTGCATCGCTATTTCAGTCTCATCTTTGTTATTTTACACACACGTTTCTACCCTCTCACTAACTAGTGATCTTTACCTATGCACTTCATTTATCCACATTCCATACATTTCTAGTAAGCTTTTCAAGAAAGACTTTTTTTGTTATCCTGGTAAGTGCTATTCAATACATGTCTTATCCTGGTGTTATTCAATACATGTCTTATCCTGGTAAGTCCTATTCAATACTTGTCTTATCCTGGTAAGTGCTATTCAATACATGTCTTATCCTGGTAAATGCTGTTCAATACATGTCTTATACCTGCCCAGCGTTTTTTATTTCATCGATAAATCCAGTAACATTTCCGCTGGCCAATCTCACTGCTAGCAGCGGTATTGATTCCAGCAGAGGAAACATGATACACCTCTTGTGCTACCTAAAAATATCCTTTTACAATTCCCACGATTTTATTCATGGATGTCATTCTGAGAGTACAGGGTTTGTATACCCGTATATCCTGCTGTTTTTATTCATTTGCTTTAAATAAATATTAGGAACGGTGCCCGTTCCAACCGAGAGGAAATTCCATCAGTTTATGGATGCTAAACATTTATTTCTGCTAAGTTAGAGTGTGTTTCAAACAATGATGAATTGCAATAAGAAACAAGTTCAGTAGGAACATCAAGACACATCACCTGTGGCTCTCTGCAAGACACATCACATGTGACACTCTGCAAGATTCAAAGTTATTGTGAAGAACGGAGGGAAAGCCCAGCAGGCTAAACAGATACCTACTCACACTGGTTGTTTATATATGGCACATCCCAGGTGCGAAAACGCTCCAGACGTCCTTCTATACAGTGTACAGATGTCTGGAAAAAGATGTACGTGATGATTACCTTAGCTTTCCGCAGCGTGTGGGATTCACTGACAGTTTTCACGGAATTGTTGAAGTTCTGGGTAAACTCACTGCAGACAGTAATTCCAGGTCTATGCTTGAGATGATGTGCATGCTTAACTTTAAAGCGCAGAACTTGCCGCGATATCTAGATTCCCTCTTCGTCCTAAGTTACTTTAGACTTCCATTCGATTCTGTTTTTCCTATTCCTCCGGGGAGAGGACAGCGAAGGTGTCGTGGACATCGCTGTCAGGAATGACGGATGTGAGTAGGTGCTCATGTGGAGTGTGAAAGGGTGAGCATGTGTGAAGTGGGTGTAGGGGGGTGTGCCTGGAAATGAATATGTGTGTGTGTGTGTGTGTGTGTGTGTGTGTGTGTGTGTGTGTGTGTGTGTGTGTGTGTGTGTGTGTGTGTGTGTGTGTGTGTGTGTGTGTGGTGTGTGAAGATGAGTGTGTTTGTGAGGAGGTGTGTTTATGTGAAGAGTGAGTGTTAGTGTGGAGGTGAGTATTCGTGTGGTGTGTGGAAGCATGTGTGTCGGGGGATACCTGGGAGTGTGTTTGTGTGAAATGAATGTATGAAGGTGAATGTGTAGAGGTGAATGCGCTGAGTTGAGTACAAGATGAGTGTGAGAGGTGAGTGACAGAGGGAGTGCTGAGGACGGGGGCTCAGCCGGCCACAGCAAGCTACCCACCATTTAACATTCTTGTTGATATTAACCTGGTGCTGGCGACACACGGCGCTGCTGCGCCCACCGCCGCTGCTGCCGCCGCCACCGCCACAAATCGCGACTGCGGCTGCGGCAGCACACCTGGGGGCGCCTTTAGCAAAACTCCAGTCGACCGCAACCCTGCCAGAAGCCGACCAAAGCAGCCACGGATTGTATGGTAGGCCATTTTGCTGTGTTTTTGTATACACACGCTCAGGACTCACTACGTTCCTGGGCACAAGGGCCTTCGCAACACACGCTGCGGACGATCAAAACACAGCCTTAAATAGCGTGCGCTTAAGGGCAAAGGTTGTAGGTGTTAGAGGAGGGCGGGTGCGACCTTGGCCCGGGGCAGGCCGGGGCTAACGCAATGCCCTATTGGCCAGAGCCTCAATCAGCGCGTCTCAACATGGCAGCTTCCCAGAAGTCTTAGGCGAGATTCATTTTTCCTTTGTTCTTCACCTAGCCTGTCCCCTCAGGTGCTAGGTGACACGCCATAGGTTCCCTCCCCTTCCTTTTAACACTAACACATCCTCCCTCCCTTTCACATTAGTCCTACCCCATCCATTCCCCTTCACACTAACCTTTCTTCTTTTCCCTCCACACTAACACTACCTCTCTTCCCTTCACACTGACACCACCTTCCTCCCCTCACACTAATATTTATTTTCCCTCCCCGTATTATAGTGTCAAACCATTCAAGGGGTGCCTAGAACTTGGTGAAGGTCTCATGATCTAAGGAACTGGAACTCCCATCTCATTTCTCAAATCGAATTTGATTACTTCCCATTTCACAGACCCTGTACAAAATAATAATAATAATAATAATAATAATAATAATAATAATAATAATAATAATAATAATAATGGATGATAATATAACACAGCTTGCAGCAAGGTTTTTAACCAAGCATTATGTAGATTTGATTCACATATTACCGCGGAAGCAGCTAGTTTACTGTGCACCACTTGTCCATCTAGTTGTGGAACAGTAGTACCATAGCACATGTATACGCAAAAGGCCTAAGAACTAGGCCCCCAAAAGATTCGACAGGAATATATTTGGATTTACAAATTCACAATTTATATTCCATCTATTAAAAGTAAATTTAAGATATTTGCTTTAAAGTGTCTGGTATCCCATTTTCATTAAGAAAATATCTTTATATATCAATGACATTGGTTTATTATGCTATTTTTATATTCCTTAGTAGCTGGCAATCAAACACATATTTGCATATATTCATCGTCTTTACATATGTCAAACTGCCAGAAGTACTTGTAGCCAAGCCCAAGCCTGGCTACTACATCAGTCAGGAAAAGAATAAAAAGACACAATGCCTTGACTGGAATAATACACGAATAACCTGCATATAAGATTGACGATGTTTCGGTCTGACTTGGACCATTAACTAGTCACACACAAGCGCTATGGGAAGGTAGCCAAAAACGTCGTCGCACATTTCCGTCTCCCATGTGCGGGTTATTTGTGTAACATTTTGTTTATAAGTAACTGTGTAAATATATCTAATACTTGGTACAGACATACCAAAGCTGTGTTTACATGACTCACGAAATCGTAGTGACACGATTGCAAACAAACCATATCACGGGTGTTTACATTTCTTCATTAAATGCTTTATATAGCCAATGTATCAACTTTATCACGCAGGAGATAAAATCCAAAAGAATTGTACATTAATTTCGTTCTCTGTGAGTGTTTTTAATATCTATACCTAGTTTCTTCAATAAACGTCTTGTTAGTCATTAGTGCTTTTAGTGATGACAGTCTGTAATAATAAGAAGTCAAGCTTAATGTCACAAATTAACTTTAGTATCATTAGGATGGCGAGCCATTCAGTTTATAGTGTAGAAGCTTAGTCGTTAATTATTATGCCTAACCCAAGATGGTTCCCATAGTTCTTATGTACAAAGGTGACACCAACAGCAGATGCAGTCCTGCCAGTAGACTGTTGCTTAGATCCAGCAGTGTATATAATTTGTGTTATATTATCACTAATAGTTGAGAAAAAAGCTTGAGAAGTTGCCTTTCTAATCGAATTTTGAAAGATATTGCCAGTGATAATCGTCTCTGGGAGGGGCTTTAAGATATCTGACATTAAGTGAATACAACTTCCATGGAGGGGTGAAATGTTCTCGTTGTATACATGTACATACATTTCATATAAAATTACAGGTGTATAAAAACCACTTAAAGCTGAATCTATGTCTAGACATTTATCAAGATTTATTCTGACAGTATGTGATTCATCTCTTAACATTGTAATACAAAGTACATTGTTACTCTCAATTATCCTATCATTGGAACTAGGAACACCAACCTCCTTCCTCATATTAAGAACCAGAGTAGTTTTAGGACACCCAAGAATAATTCTGAGGACTTCGTTTTGCATTATCTCCAAAGGCCAGTGAGAATTTTCTTTAGGTAACAGGGGCGCAGTATAATCAGTTGAGGTTCTAATATAGGCTATTTACATTCCTCTCGCTATTCTTACATTACCACCACAGTTGGGGTTGTAGCCAGCTATAGCATTTAGCCTATATTTGTATTTCCTGTTTAGTTAAGGTATAGCAGATTTACCGAGATGTATGTCTACATCAAGAGACTGTAAGATTTATCGTAGCTGATGAGTTTACCCTGCAAACAAATAAGTGAATCATGTTGTTTGCTTAATATCTTTGTCTCAGATGAAGACGAGTTCTGCCAATTACATATTATTTGAACTTCATTAAGAATGGTACTCATTTTCTTATGCCCCGATGTTTGGATCATGATGTTATCAACACATCTTATTGTTATTTTTAAGTGAAGTAGGTAGGGCTTATAGATGAACGGTAATACCTCAAAATGCACGGGAATTCCTTCCCGTGGAGTACCTGCTGACATCTGTTTAGTCTCGCTTTTAAAACCTTGATAGAGAACCGAGGATATTTTAATTGATATCTTATTATCCAAATGAGCTGGTTACCACCAAGTTCACGTAGGATAACAGCTGTTTGCAATATCAAATGCACACTCAAGAAATGTGGTAAAGCTAGCAGAAGTGTAAACTTTACCCTTACATAAAGCCATAGAAATGAGGTAAGAGCTACTATCTGATCCTATAGTACACTAAGTACAGTATCTTAGGTATCAGTCTTCCAACTAACAACTAACAAGGTAGCCGAGAGAGGGTGGGGGGTGCAGTCAAGAGAGAGGGGTAGTCAAGAGAGGGTGGCTGGGGGAGAGGATCGTCGGTGGGGGGGGTTGCATCCCAAGGCAGGTGTGACGGGCTGTCAATCAAGTCTCACCAGGCCACCACGGTTCTTGCCGCTCAGGCCACCACGGTTCTTGCCACTCAAACCACCACGGTTCTTGCCACTCAGGCCACCACGATTCTTGCCGCTCAGGCCACCACGGTTCTTGCCACTCAGGCCACCACGGTTCTTGCCACTCAAACCACCACGGTTCTTGCCACTCAGGCCACCACGGTTCTTGCCACTCAGGCCACCACGGTTCTTGCCACTCAGGCCACCACGATTCTTGCCGCTCAGGCCACCACGGTTCTTGCCACTCAGGCCACCACGGTTCTTGCCACTCAGGCCACCACGGTTCTCACCACTCAAACCACCACGGTTCTCGCTGCTTGCATATTCACCCTCCCTAGTCTCCCCACTTCCAATACACCCTCCCTATTCTCATTATTCAATTCCTATCCTCATTATTCAGTTCCTATGCTCATTATTATTACCCTCATTATTCACTTCCTATTCTCCTTATTCATACTGTTATTATCCTCATCATTCACTTCTTATCCTCACTATTGTCTTCCTCATTGTCAAGTTATCCTCATTATTAAGTTCATACCCTTATAAAATTATCTTCATTTAGTTATCCTCATTATAAAGTTATCCTCGCCACTCTCTTCACTTCTCCAGTAGTACTCTTTCCCTCAATTTACTCATTCATTCTTGCTTGTTTCATCTACTCTTGTTTCTACTTTACCCTCAGTTTCTCTACTTTCCCTTTCATCTGTTCTTGCTTCTTTCATGTACTCTGGCAAGTGGCTACTAGAAATTAACCCTCATCAAGCGTAAAGTTATGAAGAGTGGAATGGTAAAGAAGACCACACACGGAGTACAGGCTCGGGGGAGTGAGGGGGTCAAAGGCTGTAAACTTCACTCAAAAGAATAATTACCTCGGGGTGAAAACTGTACCAAGCATATCGCCTGAGGTGCGCATCAGCCGAATAACTGCTGGAGCAAACACTAATCTGGTGATTCTACAACTCTTAGCAAGGAGTGATTCATGACACATTGTACGGCACATGTATCAAGCCCGTCTTGAGGTACGCAGCCCAAGTTGTCTAGAATACAGGGTGCATGTGTAGGTGTATGACTGATTAGTTAGCGATCCAATCGAGTCATTTTAAAGCTGGTGTATCTTAGTGGTAAGCTGGAAGTGCCTCTGGGTCGTGTATCTTAGTGGTAGGTTGGAAGTGCCTCTGGGTCGTGTATCTTAGTGGTAAGTTGGAAGTGCCTCTGGGTCGTGTATCTTAGTGGTAAGTTGGAAGTGCCTCTGGGTCGTGTATCTTAGTGGTAAGCTGGAAGTGCCTCTGGGTCGTGTATCTTAGTGGTAGGTTGGAAGTGCCTCTGGATCGTGTATCTTAGTGGTAAGTTGGAAGTGCCTCTGGGTCGTGTATCTTAGTGGTAAGTTGGAAGTGCCTCTGGGTCGTGTATCTTAGTGGTAGGTTGGAAGTGCCTCTGGGTCGTGTATCTTAGTGGTAAGTTGGAAGTGCCTCTGGGTCGTGTATCTTAGTGGTAAGTTGGAAGTGCCTCTGGGTCGTGTATCTTAGTGGTAAGTTGGAAGTATCTCTGGGTCGTGTATCTTAGTGGTAGGTTGGAAGTGCCTCTGGGTCGTGTATCTTAGTGGTAAGTTGGAAGTGCCTCTGGGTCGTGTATCTTAGTGGTAAGTTGGAAGTGGCTCTGGGTCGTGTATCTTAGTGGTAAGTTGGAAGTGCCTATGGGTCGTGTATCTTAGTGGTAAGTTGGAAGTGCCTCTGGGTCGTGTATCTTAGTGGTAGGTTGGAAGTGCCTCTGGGTCGTGTATCTTAGTGGTAAGTTGGAAGTGCCTCTGGGTCGTGTATCTTAGTGGTAAGTTGGAAGTGCCTCTGGGTCGTGTATCTTAGTGGTAAGTTGGAAGTGCCTCTGGGTCGTGTATCTTAGTGGTAAGTTGGAAGTGCCTCTGGGTCGTGTATCTTAGTGGTAAGTTGGAAGTGCCTCTGGGTCGTGTATCTTAGTGGTAAGTTGGAAGTGCCTCTGGGTCGTGTATCTTAGTGGTAAGTTGGAAGTGCCTCTGGGTCGTGTATCTTAGTGGTAAGTTGGAAGTGCCTCTGGGTCGTGTATCTTAGTGGTAAGTTGGAAGTGCCTCTGGGTCGTGTATCTTAGTGGTAAGTTGGAAGTGCCTCTGGGTCGTGTATCTTAGTGGTAAGTTGGAAGTGCCTCTGGGTCGTGTATCTTAGTGGTAAGTTGGAAGTGCCTCTGGGTCGTGTATCTTAGTGGTAAGTTGGAAGTGCCTCTGGGTCGTGTATCTTAGTGGTAAGTTGGAAGTGCCTCTGGGTCGTGTATCTTAGTGGTAAGTTGGAAGTGCCTCTGGGTCGTGTATCTTAGTGGTAAGTTGGAAGTGCCTCTGGGTCGTGTATCTTAGTGGTAAGTTGGAAGTGCCTCTGGGTCGTGTATCTTAGTGGTAAGTTGGAAGTGCCTCTGGGTCGTGTATCTTAGTGGTAAGTTGGAAGTGCCTCTGGGTCGTGTATCTTAGTGGTAAGTTGGAAGTGCCTCTGGGTCGTGTATCTTAGTGGTAAGTTGGAAGTGCCTCTGGGTCGTGTATCTTAGTGGTAAGTTGGAAGTGCCTCTGGGTCGTATCTTAGTGGTAAGTTGGAAGTGCCTCTGGGTCGTGTATCTTAGTGGTAAGTTGGAAGTGCCTCTGGGTCGTGTATCTTAGTGGTAAGTTGGAAGTGCCTCTGGGTCGTGTATCTTAGTGGTAAGTTGGAAGTGCCTCTGGGTCGTGTATCTTAGTGGAAAGTTGGAAGTGCCTCTGGGTCGTGTATCTTAGTGGTAAGTTGGAAGTGCCTCTGGGTCGTGTATCTTAGTGGTAAGTTGGAAGTGCCTCTGGGTCGTGTATCTTAGTGGTAAGTTGGAAGTGCCTCTGGGTCGTGTATCTTAGTGGTAAGTTGGAAGTGCCTCTGGGTCGTGTATCTTAGTGGTAAGTTGGAAGTGCCTCTGGGTCGTGTATCTTAGTGGTAAGTTGGAAGTGCCTCTGGGTCGTGTATCTTAGTGGTAAGTTGGAAGTGCCTCTGGGTCGTGTATCTTAGTGGTAAGTTGGAAGTGCCTCTGGGTCGTGTATCTTAGTGGTAAGTTGGAAGTGCCTCTGGGTCGTGTATCTTAGTGGTAAGTTGGAAGTGCCTCTGGGTCGTGTATCTTAGTGGTAAGTTGGAAGTGCCTCTGGGTCGTGTATCTTAGTGGTAAGTTGGAAGTGCCTCTGGGTCGTGTATCTGTCAATTTGTCATTGTTACTGAAGAAATTGTGATATTAGTTACCATGAAATAACTTGTGAAGGTTTCTCCTGACTGGCATCAGATTTTCAGTGCGAATATTTAACTGCATTAGAAACTTGCTCCGTACTCTGTACTGTACCACAGTGCCCCGTGGCCTGGTGGCAAAAGCTCTCGCTTCACACGGCGAGTGTCCGGGTTCGATTCCCGGCGAGGGTAGAAACATTGGGCGTGTTTCCTTATATGAGTTGTCCATGTTCACTCATTAGTAAAATGGGTACCTGGGTGTTAGTCGACTGGTGTGGGTCGCATCCTGGGACAAAATCGACCTAATTTGTATGAAATTCTCTGCGTAATAAGGGGCTTTCTATATAGTAGTATGTCATTGATGTATACCTGTATACCTTGCACATGTACTTGTAGAAATAAAGATATTATTATTAATCTTTCCGCGTGTAGTGAGGTAGATCTGGGTTCGGCTTCGAACAGGCAGAACTGCAAGAAGGCTAGTTCTTGTGAAGGTGACTACCGTCAAGGAAGACACGTTGAGCCATCTTAGAGGGTAATATTTAACTCGTATGGGTAACAGCTGGTAAATGGGCTTGATCCGAGGAAATCGAAAGTAGCTCCGGTTCCTTGGATCAGTGCTCATCAGCGGCATCAAGGTACTCCCCTTGAATTGAGAGTAATCCTTAAATATGGCGGAGAGCGTGGAGAGTTGAGTTTGTGCGCGCACATTCCTTCAGGATCCCACCTGAGATCTTATCTCAGCCCACCGCTGCATCTCTACTAACAACTAACAACTATTTATTGGCTTCCTCTTCAGATATTTGTATTAACAACAAATAAAGTTAACTACATTACATTTACTATAGTTTGGTTATTATCTGTGTGTAAGCTACAGTGACAGAAATACTCATAACTAAGCCTTAGCCTGGCTACCTACTTGACGGATGTTCCGGGGGTCAACACCCCCGCGGCCCAGTCCTCCACCAGGCCTCCCGGTGGATCAGAGCCTGATCGAACCACAGCCCGGCTGATTGGGTACTGATTTTAGGTATTTGTCCAGCTCCCTCCTGAAGGCAGCCAGGGGTCTACTACAACATCAGTTTGTTTACAGCGCAAGTTGCCCTGTAAATGTGCGTGTCTACGTTCATGTTACAGTAGAGTTATAGATCAAAACAGGATTTAACTGCATATGTATGACATTCTCATTAATTATTTACTCTTTTTTAATGTTATCTCTAATGATTGACACAGGTAAACGATGACTGCATTAAATTTTTCCATCAAAACGCCTTCTTTAACTAACTGATCAGTTCTGTCTTTGTAGCGGTAATTCAACGTGTGATAGAATCAATAAGAATTGTGCGTTAATTTCTTTCTCTTATTTTTAATATCTATATCTGGTTTCTCAAGTGATCATGTTGTGAGAATCATTATGTGAATCAAATGTCTTCAGTGATGACAGAGTCAGTTGTAGTCAATGAATCAGGTTCATAGTCATGAATTAACTTAAGTGTCATTAGGATGGTAAACAATTCAGTCAGTAATGTAGGAGGCTAGGTATTAATTCTTACATTTAACTCAACATGGTTGGTACACTTCTTATCTAGTAAAGTGTTAACAAGAACAGATGTAGCTTTGCCAGTGGACTCTTTGTTTAGAAGCATCAGTGTATATAATTTATGAAATCTTCATACTAACAGTATGGTGAGAAATTTCTGCTTGAATGTTGCCTAATGCAACTGAATTAAGAAAGGGCCGGAAGAGACGTAGCCAAAATTCTCAGTTCCTGAATGAAGAACTTGAAGACGCGACGCAGCTTTTTGTTTGTCTTCCGCCACTAATGAAGCTGGTTACGTACGTGTGTCCTGCTGGCGTGTGGTTGGTCACTTCCGTCTGAAAACCACCGTCTAGTCTTCCACTTCCTCAGCACAAGTGGCTGATCACTTCCTCTTGACAACCACCGTCTACCCTCCCTCCCTCTTCCCTAACATGACTCGTTGGTCATGCCCTTCGACAACCACCGTCTACCTTTCCCCTTACACACACAGACATGTAATCCCAGTTTTTAAGAAAGGAGGCAGTGTTAAACTGCAGACCAGCGTCACTTGTATATGTAGCATGTAAAGTTATGGAGAAGATTATCAGAAGATTTTCAGAGGTATTAGCTAGAATTCTACTCAAAACAAACCCTACTATCACATGGCAACCTAGAGTTACCTTCACTACTGCTGCTACTACTACCACCTATCTTTCACCTCACGTGGTACCTATATATATACCGTCTGTGTCCTCGTATTGTTTGTAACAGCTTGACAAAGCTTCTGGAGAGCGAAACGTTGTCACAGTAAAATGTCACGTTTGATGCATGTGCCTAATTACCTAACAGAATAAGACAGGAGAGAGAGCGGGATGGGTAGATTGCATTTTCCTGGACTGTAAGAAGGCTTCTGGCACAGTCCCGCACAAGAGACTTGTACAAAAGCTAGAACAGAAAGTAGGAATAACAGGAAAAGCAATACAATGGATCAAGACATAAACGACAGGAAGGAAACAACGAGTGATGGTCCGTGACGAAGTGTCGGAATGGGTGCATGTGACGAGTGGAGTTCCACATGGGTCACCCCTCAAGGAAGGTTCCTTGATGTTGGTGAGGGGCTCTTGATTTAGGGAATTGGATCTGTGCTCCAGTTCCCCAAATTAAGCCTGAATGCCTTCCACATCCCCCCCCCCCAGGCGCTGTATAATCCTCCGGGTTTAGCGCTTCCCCCTTGATTGTAATAATAATCCACATGGGTCAGTCCTAGGGCCGGTGCGGTTTCTTTTATTCGTGAATGACATGACAGAAGGGATAGAGTCAGAGATATCCCTGTTACCAGACGACGTGAAACTAATGCGAAAAATACAAGCGGACGAGGATCAGGAATGATTACAAAGGGATCTGGAAAGGCTGCAAGTATGGTCTTACAAGTGGTTCCTGGAACCTAACCCTATCAGGGGCAAAGTTATGAAGCTTGTGGAAGGTCAAAGAAGACTGCAGACGGAGTACAAGCTCGGGAGGCAAAGGCTGAATTGTCAGGAAGTGAAATAATCTGGAGAGTGAAGTGGCAGAGGGAGGATCCATATATAGCTTTAAGAAGAAGTACGATAGAGCTCTTGAAGCTGGGAGAGAGTAGACCTAGTAGCTTCCAGCGAAGAGACGGGGCCAGGAGCTGTGAATCGACCCCTGCATCCACATACAGGCGGGTACACATGAACGCACACACGGTAGGAAGTGGTACAGTCACCGAAAATTTCCATAAAAGGGACAGCCTGTGTCTGAGCCTCTTCTAATCACCTTGTTAGAAAAATTAGAGACCACAAAACTGACAATGACAAATGTGGTAGGATTAGATTTTGCCGCTGAAGCGATAAAGATGGCGTCTGTGAAGGCTGAAAGAGGACTACATAGTTTTGGCAGGGAACCGGTTTATAAGATGGCTAGGATCTTTAACATGACATAATAGAACGTTGTTAGTGACAGCAAAATGAACAAGTCTTTCATGTTTCTAGTCTGTCAGAAAGAAAACGGCCACTTTCAACAATAAATTGGAGAGGGTACGAGAAGCAGGAAACGGAGAACACAGCGGAAGTATCAGTGGCAGGAGAAGTGTGAGAAAGTGTATTAGGTTCACGAGGTGTAAGTCAGAGACTGGAAGTTGCTATAATATTTTCTAAAGCTAGAAACAGAACAGCGAAGAGTGGAAATTTCAGGTAGGTGAAGGTAGACAGATGCCAGTGTGCACAGTGTTGCGGTAGAGGGGAAAAAGGAAAAAACTATCACACAAGGGTAGATATGAACATCAAGAAAGGAAATTAGTGAGTTAGCCTTAAACTTGACACACACACACGGAGCAATATTATTAAGAGCAACAAGAAAGAGTAAGCCACTCGGCCAGCTGGCTCAAATAAGATTAAAGGTGATGGCGGACTTTGTTACAAAAAAACGGGATATCTAATAAGCATAGAGATCTCCAGTGAATACTAGAAAGGACTGCCCTTCTAGCATCCAGCCTGTTACTGGGTTTTTGTAACAAGTAGTCAGTATCCTGGTCCAATTATCCATTAGAACTTAGTAAGATTCAATAGTGCTTCAGGATTACAACTGGTAGGCTACTAACTAAAGAAATTAAAATTTAATAAGTTTATTAATAACAATAAAGTTATCTACGCGTATATTATCAAAGTAAATTATAGTAATCAATTGAATATAATATAGGATACAAGTTGCTACACTCCTCTCGTGTACAGTAGTATTGTGCTGAAGGCACATATCACATCTTCATGGCTTTTAAGTACCGTCTGGTACATTATTAACATTTAATAACATAATACAAATATATACAAGTAAGTTTGTGTGTATGTGTGTAAGTGCTCTAAGTAGTTCGTTATATCTCAAGACTCGACTAGACTTAACCAGTGACTGACTAATAGTCCTCACATAAACTGACTTCTTGACCAACCTGGCAATCAGAACAGCTTGCTTGAACAATAAAACGACTGATAAGCCAAACAGCAATATAACAAGCAACAACGACACAGAATCAGGAACAAGGAGATAATATAACGACACGAAGTAGGGACTATCTGCAGATCCTCCACAAAAGTCACAAAACTCACTACTGAATCTAAGTTCAGCATAAGAAAATCCCCGACTGTGACAGTACACAGATACCAGTACAAGTTATGTCAGAAGCTACAGCTCAGGACTGAGTTTCTCAGTGTCTATGAGACACACAACCTCAATACAACGTCGAAAATCACTAAGTCTAGACCATGTTCTGTGAACAGAGTTACACAGAACCAACAACAAAAAAGCGACAGAGACGATCTTCCAACAAGGGCCAGCAATGGAGAGTTAGAGAGGCTGTGTTGTTGGAAGGCACGTCAAACCGACAATAATCAGAGCAGGCCAGGCAGAGTCTCACTCCTGGTGAGGTATGATCACCCACCCTGATCACGTGACTCCATGGACTGCTGCTGCCCAGCAACTACAGAGAAGCCGGCAGGGAAACAAGCGGAGCGATAGTTAGACAATGCTTTCAGCTACTGAACACTTGAACTAAGAGCATTGAATAATATATAAATGTTACATCCTACCTAATAATATAACTAAGTCAAATAATAATATAAAGCAATATATTTACGATTTAGCTATTATCGCAAATATAAGCAATATAAAATTATATGAACAGGCAATATACATTATATACATTGTGACCCATTCAGGAGTCACAACAGACCTAAATACAACACCAGAATGAAGGAACACTGCAGCAGGCCTACTGGCCCATGCTAGGCAGGCCTAACTCACACCCACTCATATACCTCAACAACTTATATTTAAACACAGTCAAAGTTTTTTGCCTCTATGACGCTACCTGGGAGTTTGTTCTACTCATCTACAACTCTACTACCTAACCAGTACCTGCATATATCCTTTCTAAATCTAAATTTGTCCAACTTGAATTCATTGCTGCGAGTCCCGTCTTGGTTAGATATTTCCAAAACGCTATTTAAATCCTCTATATTTATTTATATTCTGCATATGTACACTTCAATCACACCTGACTTAATTCTACAACTTATCGTAGTTAAGGTTTCTAATACATGGAATTAACTTAGACGTCCTTCTCTGTCTTCTTTTCAGCGTATTAACATCCATCCTGTAATATGGAGGCCAGACGAAGCTGACTGATAAGAGATAAGAGACGGGGCCAGGAGCTAGGTCTCGACTCTTGGAAACACAACTAAGTAAATTCAACTAGGCTATCACACACACACACACACACACACACACACACACACACACACACACACACACTGGTCCATACTGGAGTATGCAGCACCAGTCTGGAACCCACACCTGGTCAAGCACGTCAAGAAGTTAGAGAAAGTACAAAGGTTTGCAACAAGGCTAGTCCCAGAGCTCAAGGGAATGTCGTACGAGAAAAGGTTAAGGGAAATCGGACTGACGACACTGGAGGACAGAAGGGTCAGGGGAGACATGATAACGACATACAAGATACTGCGGGGAATAGACAAGGTGGACAGAGATAGGATGTTCCAGAGAGGGGACACAGGGACAAGGGGTCACAACTGGAAGCTGAAGACTCAGACGAGTCACAGGGACGTTAGGAAGTATTTCTTCAGTCATAGAGTTGTCAGCAAGTGGAATAGCCTAGTAAGTGAAGAAGTGGAGGCAGGAACCATACATAGTTTTAAGAAGAGGTATGACAAAGCTCAGGAAGCAGAGAGAGAGAGGACCCAGCAGCGATCAGTGAAGAGGCGGGGCCAGGAGCTTAGTCTCGACCCCTGCAACCACAATTAGGTGAGTACAATTAGGTGAGTACACACACACACACACACACACACACACACACACACACACACACACACACACACTACAATGATGAAGGAAGGTTCCATAAGGTACACATTTAAAAGTAGTTCTGATAGGGCCCACGAGACTATGTGGACCCGTTAGTGACTAGTTAAAATACACACGTTAAAAGGCAGGGCCAGGAGCTGACGCTTGACCCCTGCATCGACGAGCAGGTGAGTACACACTCTTAAAAAAAAAGATATTGTGAATATCATGTATCACCTACCTTGGGCCACTTGGGGTTGAGCTCCCGCGCCTTGGTGGCATCCTGGAGGGCGTGGGCGAACTTGGCGAGCTTGATGTGGGCGGCGGAGCGGTTGGAGTAGAGGATGTGGTTGTGGGGATCGAGAGCGATGGCCTCGGTGTAGAGGGCCACCGCTGTCTCGAAGTCCCCAGACTGGCACGCAGCATTACTCTGACGAACCTTTTCCAGAAACAGAGCCTTCGACCCGCCGCCCTCAACCTCGCCTTCAACCTCCAACTGTATCAAGGAGAGAAACTGTGGTCACTCACTCATAATTGTCGAGGAATACACAAATAAGGCGCACATGGGAGAACGAAACTTATGGCCACATTTTGGTCCGACTTGAACCATTAAATGAGTCACACATGGGGAAGCGCTAAGCACGTAGGGGGTCATACAGCGCCTAAAGAATGGGAGGTATCAGGTTTAAGACAAGGGAGGAGAAGCTCCATAGTGACTAATAACTTGCATAACAACGTCCAAGAGCCTTAGACGGAATAAATGCAGAAACTTCCATTTAAGTGACAGAGGTATTATTATTATTATTATTAAACTTTGACAAAGGGTAGAAAATAGCTTCTAATTCAGTGAGATTGAAAAGTTTCCTCCAGCGACACCTCGACTTTCCAAGAGAGTCATCTGATGTAGGAAAAAAAATGAAGGCCGGCCACTGGTCATTGCATGTGGGAGAGAGGAGATGCCAGGAAGGTCAATTATTATAACAATTTTAGTCTCATTTACAACAGAGAAGAGTGCAAGTTATTTGTGAGGTCGTCAGCCTAGTGTTGTCTCATGAAGAACTACAGTCCTGGGAGCTGAAATGAGATGCTGTCTTGGGCGATAGTCAACAAGTATTACGTGTCCTGGACACGTAATACAGAGAGCAATCCTGTATTTTAGATGACTTTTCCCGCCTGAACACTTGGGTGAAACGTCATCTACAATAAAGATTTACTCTCCATTACGTGTCTTTTCACCTGGAATGAGTTGGATGGGGAAGTGCAGGATATAAATTCTGTATACAGCTTTGAGATTGATTAGGTACACGAGGTAAGACTCCAGTAATGTTGGTCTAAACATTTTAAAAGATGGATCAGGAGCCGAGATTCCAGTTCCACAAACAAATATTTTAAGAGATGTATCAGAAGCTGGTATTCCCCGCCCATCCCCACAAACACAAATCACTGAATACTCTTAATAAGTTTTCAGCGGATTTAAAACTACACCTCTGTCAGCAAAAGAAACATTCTTCATTTATAGTGACACAGTTTCCATCGTAGTGTAATACAGAAAAAAATGAAAACAGTTAATAATGACACTTTAAATTTCACGAATATTGTGTATCTCGAAGCTTTTAAACTTCCCTCTTTTGAAGAAAGATTTTTATTTACATTTTGCCCACTGGGGTGAGCTTATAGGGCACCACCTCCCATCCTAGTGTAGCCTATCGACTACACTAGGATAATTAAGACTGCATTTAACCTACTCATCACCAGACAAGAATACTTTAATCCTGAATATAGGAATCAGATTCTCAGCGCATTTACGCTGAGAAATATACACCTCTTGGTGTATATTTCCTTGTCTACTCTTGTATTCTGCTGCATTTTGAGACATAGTGCGGGAATGTGTGTTTATCCTCCTCTCCAAAAGCTTTACACTGTCTTTCTACTCTTGGAGTTGCGACACCAACCTGCCACTGTAGGTTTAAGAAAGATAAACAAAACGTGTACATGTAATTTATTTGTGGAATGACTTCAGTGTGTGAGTGCTTGAGTAAGACCAGAGGCTTGACGTGTGGACACATGCAGTGCCACTCACTGACCCACATTCTATCCATATTGTTTAATGATGTATCACAGTTTTACCAAAGGGAAAAAAAGATCTTTTATTGCTCTTGTAGTAATTTTCGTGTATTATATAACGTTTAAAACAGTGATATAATCTCAGCAATACTGTAACTTAATGGCTACACAAATATTATCTTGTCTACAATAACCCGCACATAGGAGAGAGGAGCTTACGACGACGTTTCGGTCCGATTTGGACCATTTACAGAATCACACATCAGTTAGTGTGACTATAAATGGTCCAAGTCGGACCGAGACGTCGTCGTAAGCTCCTCTCTCCTATGTGCGGGTTATTTGTGTATTGTTCCAGTCACGGTATTGAGCCTTTTTGTTCATTATCTTGTAATTTGTGACATTTAGTTACTTTCCTCCAAATAATAATTTACCAACAAGTGGACAGATGTTCAACGTTCCTTAATCTTGTGTCGTATGATACTTCAACTCTGCTGCTTCACAGTTACTTCTAGTAACTTTCTTCTGTACCTGTCTTGTACTTCGACGACTAACACAGTATTGCTCTAAGCTATAACGTAGCATGTTTAGTTGTGGAAGATTGCATATTCACTGATGTGATGAGGGACAAAACCAACATGTTGGCAATAAAACGTATATAAGTTTTCTCTCATTACTGACATAGTGTTTATTACACTCCAACAATTATCACTCGTGGATACGTATGTAAATATCATGAGTGATATGTTTGATAAACCAGACATTTCAATAATTCTCAAATAAATTTATATCTATGTTCCTGAACGCCATGTCTTTGTGCTTTATGTTTACAAAATTTATTGAATGGAGGAAAAGTAGCTGACGGTGGCAGCCAAATGTTAAAAAAACTATCAACATCTACAGGTTCATTGTGATAAAATGTGCCCCCACCCACATTTGACCACGCCTTCAACTTCAACACTTTCCACTGCAAGTCTCATCCTTATACCTCTGTATTAGAATGATAAAACCTTGCAAGCGAAACTTTTCTGATCATAAATACACATAATTTTTAAAGGGGTTGACCGGTAGGCCAGCTGAAGGTCTCGGTCATATGACTGAAAGCTCCAGCGGCGGGTCACCATATGACTAAGACCCGCGTCAGGAAACACTTGTCCTATTTTCTGATAAATCTTACCTTACACTTGTATTGCACATCTGCTTTTATCATCAACTTGTGAGTATTATACCTTTAATCTAAATTTAGGATAAAGGTCTGTGTATTGCAGGTTGAGGAGCTTACATTACCGGAGTAATAATAGAGGTGTGCAAAGATGCTACCACTCAGACCAGCAGGAGTAAGTCAGCGGTCACTTCTGCCAGCTAACCTGGAGTCCATGTGTCAAATCCATCAATCTTGAGAAAAGTACAGACAGCATATGCTGTTTGTACAGTCTGTATAGCATATGTCTGTCTGTACTTTTCTCATGACTGATGGACGGAGCACATTGACTCCAGGCTGAAGGACTGATTACCTCATTCTCCTCTTCATCTTTCACCGTTGAACTGAAGAAGCTACTCCGCTGCCTCAGGTCCATCCCAACAGAGACACAAACAGCTAGCCTACCCTCCCCTGCCCCCGGTCCATCCCAACAGAGACACAAACAGCTAGCCTACCCTCCCCTGCCCCCGGTCCATCCCAACACAGACACAAACAGCCAGCCTACCCTCCCCTGCCTCCGGTCCATCCCAACACAGACACAAACAGCCAGCCTACCCTCCCCTGCCCCCGGTCCATCCCAACAGACACACACAGCCAGCCTACCCTCCCCTACTCCCGGTCCATCCCAACACAGGCACAAACAGCCAGCCTACCCTCCCCTGCCTCCGGTCCATCCCAACACAGACACAAACAGCCAGCCTACCCTCCCCTACCCCCGGTCCATCCCAACAGACACAAACAGCCAGCCTACCCTCCCCTACCCCCGGTCCATCCCAACAGACACAAACAGCCAGCCCTCCCCTACCCCCGGTCCATCCCAACATACACAAACAGCCAGCCTACCCTCCCCTGCCCCCGGTCCATCTCAACAGACACAAACAGCCAGTCTACCCTCCCCTGCCCCCGGTCCATCCCAACAGACACAAACAGCCAGCCTACCCTCCCCTACCCCCGGTCCATCCCAACAGACACAAACAGCCAGCCTACCCTCCCCTACCCCCGGTCCATCCCAACACAGACACAAACAGCCAGCCTACCCTCCCCTGCCCCCGGTCCATCCCAACACAGACACAAACAGCCAGCCTACCCTCCCCTACCCCCGGTCCATCCCAACAGACACAAACAGCCAGCCTACCCTCCCCTACCTCCGGTCCATCCCAACACAGACACAAACAGCCAGCCTACCCTCCCCTGCCCCCGGTCCATCCCAACACAGACACAAACAGCTAGCCAACCCTCCCCTGCCCCCGGTCCATCCCAACACAGACACAAACAGCTAGCCTACCCTCCCCTACCTCCGGTCCATCCCAACAGACACAAACAGCCAGCCTACCCTCCCCTTCCCCCGGTCCATCCCAACAGACACAAACAGCCAGCCTACCCTCCCCTGCCCCCGGTCCATCCCAACAGACACAAACAGCCAACCTACCCTCCCCTACCCCCGGTCCATCCCAACAGACACAAACAGCCAGCCTACCCTCCCCTGCCCCCGGTCCATCCCAACACAGGATATCTGTAACAAATTAAAAAGCCAATTCGTCGAGGCAGAACTAAATTACAACAACCCAAAGTGAAGCTGTGGTCGATTATTATGATTTAAAGTTTCTCATTATTATTATTTATTATTACTATTATTATTAATTACTATAGCAGCAAAAGGAGTAATAGCAGCAAAGAGTAATAGCGTATCCTTATTATATTTTATTGGTTTTATTGTTGCCAATGGTATGGAGATCCTGGTTATGAGAAATCATTATTATAATGGCCACCAGTAAAACATTCAGTTTACTTCTTGGTTGCAGTATACATGTCTTGACGTCAGTGTAGCTCTTCTAACACTGAACTATCATACCATGACCTGTCATAACAACAATCAATTTATTTATACACCCTAATAGATTTAACGATATTTTATACAGTTTCCACCGAATAGCCATCATTTCATACCCCCCCCCCTTCTCTCTCTCTCTCTCTCTATCTCTCTCTCTCTCTCTCCCTCCAAGACCTTCATACACATAGCAACAAAACAAAGAATTACGAACTCACACAGTAAATTATAACAAAATTGGCCCCTCCCCGGCCACGGGAGATAGACAATATAGCCAGTTTAACAATACAACATCCTCCCTCATCAAGTGTATAATTTTAAAACCTGCTGAGTTGGCAGCGATCTCCAGGCAGACGACGATCATGGGAGTACATGGGAAAGACTCACTCCAGACGACTTTTCAATGTACACACACACACACACACACACACACACACACACACACACACACACACACACACACACACAGGCTATTTGTTGAAGAGGACTACCTAGTCTTGCAATATGTATTTTAATAGAGACATGGATGGTTGCTACCTGTACTTCAGTTAAGTGGAGACAGTATAGCAGAAGTCTCTCTCTCTCTCTCTCTCTCTCTCTCTCTCTCTCTCTCTCTCCATTCTTCATCACACTGCCGTAGTGAGAGACAAAAACGTAACGAGATATGTGGATGTAGACTGTCGGATGTAGAATACAACTACCACCACCACTAAAGCTACTGACATTACTACTGTTACTCCCCTCAAGGGAGGTTCCTGACGCTGGTGAGGGGCTCTTGATCAAGGACATTGGATCTGTGCTCCAGTTCCCTGAATTAAACCTGAATACCTTCCATCCCCCCAACAGGCACTGTATAATCCCTACTGGTTTAGCGCTCCCCATAATAATAACCTCTGTTACTACCACTACTAATATTATTACTAAAACTACTAATATTACTACTACTGCTCATAATAATAATAATAATAATAATAATAATAATAATCATAATAATAATAATAATGCTACAAGCACATAGAAGCTCTGGAGAATTAATGGTGGATCGGTGTTAGAGAAGTATTTCAAGTGTCATCAAGATTGCAGACTACAGCCACAGTCACAGACAGTCACAGTCAGCCAGTCACAGACACAGACAGCCACAGACAGTCACAGACATTCACAGACAGTCACAGTCAGCCAGTCACAGACACAGACAGCCACAGACAGTCAAAGACAACACTGTATCTACTATCTATCCAGCCCCTTCATTGGAACTCCTTGAATCATTATTCACCAAGTACTTATTCACTGCTTATTAAAGGACTTAAAATGTTTTAATGATTGCAGAAGAAGAATGTTGCCACAGAGTTTTATTTCGCTGTTTCTTGTTATTTTACATTTTTTCCACAAGTTGTTTTTCACGTATGTCTCAGATTCGTTAATTATCTTACAGATATGAATGAGATCTCGTACGTCTCCATTTTTTTTTTTACTCGAAACAGTCAGCACTTCCGAGTTTCTTTATAAGTTTAATGAAGACACGAGATTTACTGGTGTTCTTTGCACCTTGTCTAGCTTATCTTCCTCTTTCATATAAATGAAAACCAAATTTGGTCAGTAAATTCAAGGTGAGGTCTGGTAAGTGGGTTTTAAGTTTTAGTTTTGTTTCAGTTTTTTTCTAATTGAAATTTCTAGCTAAGAAGCTAAGCATTCTGATGACATTCTTGCTCGAAGTCAGACAATGTTTACAATATTTTTGGTCAGTGCTAAAGTCCTTCTGGTCCTTAGTCTAGGCTAGTGATTGCCACACATTATATTTGTGTTTCACATGGATAAGCATCACCGTTTCTCAGTGGTAAAGTTGACATTTTTCTTCATAGACAGAGCTTGTCCAAGTACTTTTCAGTACTTAGAATGTTGGTAAGATAAGATAAGATAGGATTTCGTTCGGATTTTTAATCCTGGAGGGTTAGCCACCCAGGATAACCCAAGAAAGTCAGTGCGTCATCGAGGACTGTCTAACTTATTTCCATTGGGGTCCTTAATCTTGTCCCCCAGGATGCCACCCACACCAGTCGACTAACACCCAGGTACCTATTTGCTGCTAGGTGAACAGGACAACAGGTGTAAGGAAACGTGTCGAAATGTTTCCACCCGCCGGGAATCGAACCCGGGCCCTCCGTGTGTGAAGCGGGAGCTTTAGCCACCAGGCCACCGGGCCACCAATTTTCAAGTTCCCATATTTTTTTGTCGTCTGCAAACTTTCCAATTTTAAATGTTACTTGTTAATAGATCATTTCTGTATACTAGGAATAAAAAGGCTGAGCCAAAGCATGATCTCTGAGGAATTTCACTTCTAGCGCTGTTTCTTATCGATGAGTTAGTCCCTGATCTAAGCCAGGCCTGGTCATGGACTGGTCGAGGCCTGGTCATGGACTGGTCGAGGCCTGGTCATGGACTGGTCGAGGCCTGGTCATGGACTGGTCGAGGCCTGGTCATGGACTGGTCGAGGCCTGGTCATGGACTGGTCGAGGCCTGGTCATGGACTGGTCTTTAACATGTATACTGTCAAAAGTGCTAAGAAGATTCCAAGGAAAAGGATATTACGGACGGTGGAGAGAAGCTTCCTTGCACGGAGATAGAAAACAAACTTTCTGGAGCTCTATTACATTAACAGACTTAAAAAAAGAAAGACAGGGATGGGCGGAATGCAACTTCTTGAACTTAACGAAAGCATTTTTTTTTTTTTACATTACCACACCAGAGATTAGTCCAGAAATTGAGGAACACGGAAAGTCAGAGTGTACCTAAGGCAGAGATAAACAATCGGAGACAAGATATCAGAATGAGAGAGACTAACGAGTAGGATCCCACAAGGATCTGTATTAGGACCGCTACTGCTCCTAATATTGGTGAAGCCTAACCAGATGGAATCGAGTCATGTGTGTTTCTGTTTACTGGTGACAAAATAATAAGAAGAAGAGGAGGAGAGGACAGAGATAAACTCCAGGGAGGCCTCAACAGACTGCAGGTATGCGACAAACAAGTAGCGTCTAGAGGTCAACCTAAATAAATACTAGGTCATGAGATTTGGAGGTGAGGGTAGACCAGACGACGACCACAACATTTTTCGGATAGAAGCTACAAATATGAGAATGACAATGTTAGACACGATTACGACATACCAAATTTTGACAGGAATTCATAGAAGTGATAAAGACAGACCGAGTTAAGAGGACTATGTAGAATTAAGAGGACCGTGTAAAAGCTGAAAACAAGATGGTCCATAAAACTAAGGAAGTATCTCTTTAGTCTCATGGTGACTGAAAAAATGAAATGACTTTAATGAAGATTTGTTGAGGGAAACTCAATACGCAGCATCAAGAGCAGATACGATAAGGCCCACGTGGCCGAAAATTAGTGATTCTTACGAAAGTATTCTAAGAAGTGGGGCCGGGAGCCGAGTCTCGACCCCCAAAAACAAAACTCGGCGAGTGCAACTTGGTGAGCACAGACAAAACTCACTCAGGCGATACATAGTGAAAGACTAACAACTTCTCTAACTACTAAAAACGTGAATAATCTGTATGACGCAACACTGAAGATGGAACACCATGAACACAGCTCTACTCTTGTAACTGCAAATAAGTAATCAAAAAAAGGTAATCTCCCACACACCACACAAGACACTACATATATCAGGAAATACCTCTTACCACACACTGACCACATCACACTCAACACTGGTCGAGTTTCGTAATAAACATCATCATCATCCCCACATTTCTCCAGGTAATCGCTATCCCCTTTTCCCGTATGTGGAGATTTACACTCACTGTTTTTTTTCAGGTCACTATTTCCTCATTCACCGCCCTTTTTCCTAGTTCCCCAGTCACCTGACCCTTCTCCAGTTCCTCTTTCCACGTCCACATTTTTTCCATTTCCGTGTTTCTTATATCTGTCCTCTTACTACGTTTAGTGTCTCTTGCTCTTCCAATTTTTATTTCGTTGTCTCATCTTTATCATTTCCTTCTCCTCTCTTTAATACGCTCATCCCTTCCACCTTCGTCTTATTTTGCAAACCTTCACAAGCTTTCTTCTCTTTCACTTTCTTTCCACTGTTCCTCTCTTCTTTTCCTCCCCTTCTCAATTCCCATTGCTCCTCTTATCGCGCCTCATCTCCCACTTTCCAATGTTCTTTTCTTTTTCTTCCTGCCTCTATCCCACCCTTATGTCCATCCATCCCACCTCATTTCTACCCTCCAATCTATTTGTTCATCCCCCTCATCTTTTCTCCTCCCTCCTACCCTTCTCCCAACCTCACATTTCTCCCTCCAAACCCCTCCCCACAGTCCCAGGCTGGGCCGCAGAGGACCCAAAGACCGTGTTGAAGCCTTCAGGGTGGAATGAGCGAGACCACTGAATTACTCCACGTTCCAGGACACATTCCAGTGAGGCCAATGAATTACTCCACGTTCCAGGACACATTCCAGTGAGAGTACTATAATTTAAGTTCCAGGACATATTCCAGCAGAGTGATTAAATTACTCCACGTTCCAAGATACATGCCAGTGAGGGTACAACATTATGTTCCAGGACACATGGTAGCGAGACCACTAGATTACTGCACGTCCCAGGACACATTCCAACGAAATTCATGTATTCTCCGGCGATTCCGGACACGTTGAAGATCACAGTGGGTGGCGTTTTGTTGCGCATGAGAAACACGACTCAAAGTAAACTTTAAACTGCGGTGAAATTGAGTCGCAGACTAACACGAGATCACATTCCAAAGCACAGCTTAATATTCTGGGGTATTACTGATATTGAAGCAGAGACGGTCTAGCTACGTGTGTGTGTGTAGTTACAGGGGTCGAGTCATAGTTCCTGGCCTCGCCTCTTCGCTAGTCGCTACTACGTCCACTCTCTCCCTGCTCCAAGAACCTTAACGTACCTCATCTTAAAGCTACGTGTGTGTGTGTGTGTGTGTGTGTGTGTGTGTGTGTGTGTGTGTGTGTGTGTGTGTGTGTGTGTGTGTGTGTGTGTGTGTACTCAGCAGGGTGACTCTTGAAATATTATATTATATTACAATGGGAGTATTAAGAGTTTGTGGGTGTGCGACCCTGGAGGGGAAATGAGCAACATTCCGGCAACAATGGATATAATTTCAGTGATGGGTCTTCCAAAATCCAATAACAAGAGTCAATTTCAACCATATCATAGGGTGACGTTCCATTAATTTCAAGGGACGGTTAACCAGTAACTCACTACCTGATACACATACAGACATCTTGAAGCGGTAGATGGTATACAACCCGACACACGAGATATTGACATACAGAAGCAGTCTGTCAGACAGTTTCTCACAAAATACACTGACGTCTTGAAATGTTACATCGGATAAGAGTCCATTATACTATATACTGACGTCTTGAAGTATTACTTGGGATCACGTTCGTCACAAGAGAAGCATCGCAGGCGCAGAAAGCATTTTATCCTCCATTTTGACATTTGGCTCATTATTAACCTTGAACTTTGAAGCTGTCAGTCACGGAGATGCACCCTGGTATAGTCACCTTGTAGTGCATCTGTGAAGTCAGCTGGACGCAGCGTAACAAGATGCTGACTTAGTACATGAAAGAGACATGATCACAACACAGAAGTATCAGGGATACAGGTAAAATGGACAAGAATTGCATTCAGCAAAGAATAAAGAAAAAGTCTGATCAAATAAAACAGAAAATAATAAAGAATAGCGAGAGGCCGAGTGCTGAGAGCAATTTGTTAAATAAGTCACAGTTTTACTTATTTTATTGAAAAAAATTCAAGACATTAATGTCATCAACAGGGCAGGACTTTCCATCCAATTGCATGATACTGAAAAAAATCCTAAGAAGGATTTTTTTTTGGCAGAGGCTTTCGTTTCAAACCTATAACACTGTGAATCTATTATCACTATGTACGGACGTATATTCTAATTTAATACATAAATGTATATATCAATAGAAAAATTATTTTTTGGAAATGCCAAAATATAATTTTGAAGATAGTTATTTAATATAGGTCTCCAATAAGAAAAAATTATGCACGTTAGCTATATGAATAACTGACCTTAAGATATTCAGTTATTAAATCTTGAGAACTCTTACGGCAATTTTACTGACGTAACATCCATATCTTACGAGAAATGCTTCAATCCACATAATTATTATATCCATATTATATTTTACCAATTTCGCCTAATTTTTTTTTAATAATTACTTATTATTAAAACAGTCTCCGCTAAATTTTCCAAAACAGCAACAGCCATTTTGAAACAGATAAAATTGTTGCCCTGAAGTAATTAAAAGGCTAATTTTTAAATAATAAAAAACAATATTTAAAAAAAATATCTTAAAAACAGGGGTCCTCCCCCCCTTTTAACAGTAGAGACTGATTAGAAAATCATGAAAAATAAATGAAACCAAAACGAAAATATTTAGCAACTTAGGTTAGGTAAGGTTCGTCAGGAAACAAGACCAGTGTTTCCTGACGCGGGTCTTAGTCATATGATGACCCACAGCTGGAGCTTTAAGTCGTCTTGCCGAGGCCTTCCGCTACCTTACCTTATAATCATAACCATTAAATACTATTTAGCAGGGCTTTAAACATCAAGAATAAGAAATATACTAACGTATGCAGAGAAGATATTACCATCAAAATACGTATCAAAAAACAATCTAAGAGACCCCAAAACTTCCACCAAAATACCTCATACCAGAGGGAATAGTAAAATACCTGGTACCACCAACCCACCTCGCTACCAAAATACCTCACACATACCAGATCAAACGCTGCCCAACAGCAAGTCAGAATGTGACTGTGCAGCGGCGATTCCAAGAAGAGTAACGCCTCCCTGGTCCCTCTTATTCTTCAGCCGGGAACATAATTACCAAGAGTCACAGTGAGCCAACAATATCACCAATTCCTGAGTAACACAAGTTACTCAGGAAGGAGTCAGTGACAGATTACTAGAAAGAAACTGATCATACGGATTACTCCTTTTAACCAGTAATATATATGTATATACAATTAAAACACGTGAACTGCTACAGTACAATTGAGAAGAGGGTAATTAACCTGAAATAACCGTGTGCAAATTTAAGACCAGTGCCTCTCAAATTTACATTTCGCTATCAAATAAAAATTAAGTGGAACGCAGCAAGTAGCAACTAAGGAGTAAAGTGTTTATAGCATCCTTCATAAGCTGTAATAGAGATAAAAGGTACACACCCATCCCTGTAAATCTGGGTTTACGTTGTATGTACTGTACCAAGAAAGCTAGCATTATCAATAATTATTAAACACAAATATTACATGCACAGTGAATAAGGAAAATAATAATAAGCTATCAATCGTAGATGTTGAATATGTTAATTGTAGCATCTATAATACACTATACTGTACGCCCACATTTACAGGGTCAGGTCTACATTTTCCATCACATAATACCAAAGTTCTATTAGCTCCAGTTCTACTCTCACTCTAAACCTCTCCATTTTCTCCACATAATTTAACAGGCGTGAGTTACAAGTTGGTGTTCCATATTCTAAGATGAACCTTACATGTGTGGTATATAGGGTCGTGAATAACCCTTTATTAGAAATCCTGAAATACGGGTGGTAGTGGTGGGGAGAATGAGTGAGCGTGCGTGCGCGCGCGCGCGCGCGCGCGCGTGTGTGTGTGTGTGTGTGTGTGTGTGTGTGTGTGTGTGTGTGTGTGTGTGTGTGTGTGTGTGTGTGTGTGTGTGTGTGTGTGTGTGTGTGTGTTTCGTTCACGTGTCAGGTGTTTCAAGCCTAAGTCATCTCGGTCATGCAGGTGCGACGATAAATTTACGAAATCCCGCGTCGCACAAGGTGTCATTATGTTTGACATTTGGACCGGCGGTAGACACGCCCAAGTTCAAACAAGCACCTGGACGCTTTGAAGAGGCATGCAATCACACATAGACGCACTTTTTTACAGAAACATGCACGAATCCACTTCAGTGCGCAGAATGCGCCCTCATGTGCTCATGCATTCACCCTCGCATATTTACATGGCTGAATACAAATGAACATAAACTCGTATGAAAAAAAAAACCCGCACGCGTACACATCCACCTGATCAAAAATGCAAGGGAATGTGAGAAAACTGGTACCGGAACTGAGTGGGACGGACTGCAAGGTGAGACGTGAATCCCAGACTAACAAGCCAGAAGAGAGGAGCAGCAACAATAGACGGGACGTACAAACTCCTTATGTTATTAGAAAAAAAATTAAGACAGAAGAAGGGTGTCTGAGATGTGAAGATCCAGGGAGAATAGATGGAAACTAAACACCAAGATGCACCACTGCAGCTATAAAAATACAATCTCAGGTGCAGTGGAATAAATAGACGATGGAGAGTAGGTACGTAAGGCCGTGAGGGGTAGAAATGAGTAAAGAAAGTCTTTTATAAAGGGCTGGCTCAGGTGTGATGAATGAACATAAACAAACACGACTTGGAGAAAACCAGGCAAGTACACGTAAACAAGTGTGGATAGTGAATTATTGAGAAAACCGTTAATGTACGTTACACTAAAGCTGAAATATGAACATCAGAAAACACGTACAGATAAAGTAGAAAAGGCGAAGACATGCTTCAGTATGACTGTCAAGGCTGTAATAATAATAATAATAATAATAATAATAATAATAATAATAATAATAATAATAATAATAATAATAATAATATTATTATTATTATTATTATTTTTATCATCATCATCATCATCAATGATTAATCACTAAACCCCTAAGGGTCGTGCAACACTATGGGGAGGGATGTGTGAAAGTAAGAACGTGCAAAGGTTAAGAATGAGCGAGATGTGGGAATGTGTAAATTTAGGGGCTCGTGGGGTTGGAGATTAGCGCAAGTAAAGTTGAAATCAAAGTTGGTGTAATAGGTAAGTTTTAGTTAAAGTCACATAGTCTGCGTCAATGGTGGGACTTTCAGGCAGGAAGTCAGTGAGGGTGAGTGTGCTGGGGCGGTTCAGATGTTGGGAGTCTATCCTGCATGCACTCTGATAAGCAGGACAATCTATTAGGGTATGCTGAACTATCAGTGCGACCTGACAGTCCTCACAGAGTGGTGCCGGTTGTTATCCATGATACCTGTAAGTCATGCGTGTCGTAAGCGTGAGAGCGAAGTCTTCCTAACCCGACAACGGCGGAAAGATGGTCAGAATCCTTAACGTGGTTTAACAGAAAACAATGTGTTGTGGTCCAATGTAGACCAGTGTTGTTGCCAGCAGTTGCAGATGTGGTGAGAGAACACTGAAAAAGAGTCATTGTAAGGAATATCCCTATGGAGGTCTTGAATAGCTGACCAAGAGGCTGAATCTGCATGTTTATTGCCCTGAACATCGTCATGCTTAGGAACCTAGCAAAATGCGACATCTTTGAGCTTACAGGAACTACGACATAACTAAAGCTGTATACGAAGGACAATGGGATGAGAGGAGTCGAATTCCTGGATAACTTGTAACGCACTTTGGGAGTCTGCAACGACTACGAATGGCGAGGCGGACATAGTCGTAATGCGGATGATAGCAGTGAAAATTGCACCTAACTTCCCAGTGAGAATAGTAGCCAATTCTAATAAATGACCTCTGATGATACATTCAGGCAAAACAGCTGCATATCCGACATCATCGTGGGATTTAGAGCCATCAGTGTACAATGCAGTAACATGAGAGTGAGATGGGAAGTGATCAAGAAAGAGTAAAAATAAAGTTGTAGGAGGCAAGTAAGCTTCTGCATATGGAAGTGGGGAAGAGCAATGATGCATCTTTGGAACCTTCCAAGGGGGTTAAGATGAAGGGTGAGCATAAAGAGGAGGTAAATTAATGGAAGTCATGAGAGACCGAATACGAAGAGAGAAGGGGCGTAATAAACAGGAGCGACGATTAAACACGTTAGCCCTATTATTATAATATAGCATTCTATACGTGGAAGGGTCGTGAAGGGCTTGAAGCCAATAAAATATTGAAGATAATGAACACTGCGACGATCTTTTAAAGACGGGGCGTTTACCTCTGTATTTAGGCTCTCGACTGGGAAAGATCGAAAAGCCGCAAGACATAAGCGTGACCCTTGATGATGAACGAGATCAAGAGCAGAAAGAGAAGAAGGCCGTAGTCAAGTTTAAATGAGATCAGGGTTCAGTGAAGGTGAGGAATGGTTCATCCATCAGCCCCCAAGAAAGACGAGCTGGAGTTTCAAGAAACTTTAGGCGGCTACGAAAAGCAGCTTTCAAGAAGATCACGCGAGGCTTCCAGGACACTCGGCATCCAACAGAATGCCGAGAAATTTGACCGTATATTCATCAAGGATACGAGTGCCGTACAGATATAGAAAGGTACAAGGAATAACAGACCGTCTTGAAGTTACCTGGTGTGTTTTAGCAACAGAAAATTTTAACTCGTGAGTAGTGGAACAGTTGGAAACATGTTCAATAGCATAAAAATATAGAAATGCTCATTGATATTATAATACGAGTAAAAAGAGAGATATAACATGCAAGAACATAAAAATAATACTAGAAAAAAGAAAAGATACATTTTAGCACCCTGAACTGCGAGAACAGGAAGCCACAAATTTAATGCGAGAATACAGCAGAAACGAACGCCCAAAAATATTTTTTGATAAATAATGCGGTAGACCGCTGGAATAAAGTCCAAAAATAAGTAGTTTGTGCAGTGCTTGACTGTTGGAACTGGATCTAAGAGAAGATAGGGTGTGCTACAATCACGGGAAATTTTAAACTGTTATTATGACAAGCTAAACGCTGGAGACACTCCACCACACGTGGCTCTGCTCCTGTACCTACAGACAGGTAATCACATATAGTGATTAATGATTCTTAACCATAATACAAAAGGAAGGGGAAGCTCGTAGGGCGGAGACCACGAGAAATGATTAATATTATCAACCAGTCGCGCTAACGTAACAAATACATTTATCCCAAAAGAAAACAGGTAGGAGAAAGAAAACACAAGATTTCAACCAGTTTTGAAGTATGGTATGGAAGAAAGGAGAATGGAAAATGAAAATATTTAGAAACAAACTTTCACCAAGAACGAGGCTACCATGAGAATAATCAATGGATATACCACCCCCCCTCAATGGAGGTTCCTTGATGCTGGTGAGGGGCTCTTGATCTAGGGAACTGGATCTGTGCTCCAGTTCCCTGAATTGAGCCTGAATACCTTGAAATCCCCCCACAGGCGCTGTATAATCCCTACGGGTTTAGCGCTCGCCCATGGTTATAATAATAATAATAATAATAATAATAATAATAATAATAATAATAATAATAATGGATACACCAAGCTCAAACAATATTGCCAAGGAAAGAAAAAGGACACACTCGTGGAAAAAAAGACAAAGTGTGGGAAGAAATGAACAAAAACTTGTAGGACATCACAAGGGAAGTGAATTAGACTTGATTTCCACATAATAATAATAATAGCAACGGGATCTCAGTTTATATAATTAACTTGAAGCGATAATCCCGGGTCGGTCCTACAGCAAATGTATAGAGAAATTTACTACTTAAACTCTGTAAGAATTACTTGTCATCCTACGTGCTCATAAAACAGAAAGAAAACACCAGTAATCTTGCAAGAGTGAAAAATATTTAACGTGTTTCCATTCTACACGTGTTAGAAGAGTGGGTCCTCTCTGGATGGCTACTGTCTATCAGTCTACTACCTAATCAAAGATCAACACACACACACATACACACGCGCACACTCACACACACAAACAGACATACAAATAAACATACACACACAAACACACACATACACACACACGCACAAGCACCTGGTCACCAGTTTAGATTCAGTAAACAATTTTTTCAGCATCCGATCACATTGAAGGACTCATAAAAATAACTGGTTCAAGTCTTATGTTCAGAGAGAAAACGAAAGCGACGTAGCAGGGCAGGAGGAGGGTAAGAGAGAAGAGGGCAACTGGAAGATGGGAGTGAGGACAGAAAACAAGAGGGTATGAAAAATGGAATGAAGGTAAGAGAGAATATAGGAAAAAAAGAAGCACTTTCTGTTAGTTATTACGACAAAAATGTTTTATGGTCAAACAAACCAATGTCCAAGAAGAATAATGCTTTAGTTATTGTGTGAGTTTATTGAGAAACCCAGGAATAATGTTTTAGTTATTGTGAGTTTATTGAGAAACCCAGGAATGATGTTTTAGTTATTGTGAGTTTGTTGCGAGACCCAGGAATGATGTTTTAGTTATTGTGAGTTTATTGAGAAACCCAGGAATGATGTTTTAGTTATTTTGAGTTTATTGAGAAACCCAGGAATGATGTTTTAGTTATTGTGAGTTTGTTGCGAGACCCAGGAATGATGTTTTAGTTATTGTGAGTTTATTGAGAAACCCAGGAATGATGTTTTAGTTATTGTGAGTTTATTGAGAAACCCAGGAATGATGTTTTAGTTATTGTGAGTTTATTGAGAAACCCAGGAATGATGTTTTAGTTATTTTGAGTTTATTGAGAAACCCAGGAATGATGTTTTAGTTATTGTGAGTTTGTTGCGAGACCCAGGAATGATGTTTTAGTTATTGTGAGTTTGTTGAGACCCAAGAATTATATTTTAGTTATTGTGAGTTTGTTGAGAGACCCAGGAATGATGTTTTAGTTATTGTGAGTTTGTTGAGAGACCCAAGAATTATATTTTAGTTATTGTGAGTTTGTTGAGAGACCCAGGAATGATGTTTTAGTTATTGTGAGTTTGTTGAGACCCAAGAATTATGCTTTAGTTATTGTGAGTTTGTTGAGAAACCAGGAATGATGTTTTAGTTATTGTGAGTTTATTGAGAAACCCAGGAATGATGTTTTAGTTATTGTGAGTTTGTTGAGAAACCCAGGAATGATGTTTTAGTTATTGTGAGTTTGTTGAGAGACCCAGGAATGATGCTTTAGTTATTGTGAGTTTGTTGAGAAACCCAGGAATGATGTTTTAGTTATTGTGGTTTGTTGAGAAACCCAAGAATGATGTTTTAGTTATTGTGAGTTTGTTAAGAGACCCAAGAATGACGTTTTAGTTATTGTGGGTTTGTTGAGAAACCCAGGAATGATGTTTTAGTTATTGTGAGTTTGCTGAGAAACCCAGGAATGATGTTTTTGTTATTGTGAGTTTGTTGAGAAACCCAAGAATGATGTTTTAGTTATTGTGAGTTTGTTAAGAGACCCATGAATGACGTTTTAGTTATTGTGGGTTTGTTGAGAAACCCAGGAATGATGTTTTAGTTATTGTGAGTTTGCTGAGAAATCCAAGAATGATGTTTTAGTTATTGTGAGTTTGTTGAGAAACCCAGGAATGATGTTTTAGTTATTGTGAGTTTATTGAGAGACCCAGGAATGATGTTTTAGTTATTGTGAGTTTATTGAGAGACCCAGGAATGATGTTTTAGTTATTGTGAGTTTATTGAGAGACCCAGGAATGATGTTTTAGTTATTGTGAGTTTATTGAGAGACCCAGGAATGATGTTTAAGGTACTGCTCGAGTTTCCTGAGGGGCCTATTAATGATTTTGCATATGGCGGTGAGTGTCCTGAGAGGTGTCCCATATATGAACAGGCAGTGCCCTCAAGTGACAACTTTTCATTTCAGTAATGTAGTTTAACACAACTACTCTCCACTCGCCAATCATCATATAAATACTGCATGAGTGGTTCAGGTATGCTTCACTACGCTAGTGTTGTCATGCTGGCCAAATGATGACTTGTGTTTAGCATCCATATTACATCACTGCAATGTCCAAGTCAATTAATCCATACGTTGAAGATGAAATTAAAAACTAAAATACTAAAAGCTTGCCTATATATACTGGCTCCTTCTCTCCTTTATGTTAGTGTAACTTTGAAAATGGTCCAAGTCTGACCAAGACGTCTCTCCTATGTGCTGGTTATTTGTGTATTGTTCCAGTCAAGGTATTGTGCCTTTTTGTTCTCAATGCCTGTAAGTTTCAAATTAACTTGTATTTCTACTTGCCAAGTAGGCAAGTATTATAATATATTTTTTTAACACATAGGCCGTTTCCCACAGAGACAAAGTGGCCGAAAAAGAAAAACCCAAAAAAGAAAGAAAAAACTTTCACCATCGTTCATACATAATCACTGTCTTTGCAGAGGCGCTCAGATACGACAGCTTAGATGTCCCTTCAAACAGCCAGTATATTATGCATATATAATGACAACATTACAACACTGCTGGAATATAAACGTTGGATAGCAGCTGCTTTCTTCGAGTATGAATAAATCCTGATTACTGGTTGTAACATCACTGAATTTACAGTCTAAGAACTGTCTTGATGGCTCAGCTCATTTCAACGCCCAGCTCTGATATACTTCCACCTCCCCAGGATTCCACCACCAACAATCAGTTAACAACCAAGTACCTATTTACTGCTAGGAGAACATGGACAAGGACAAAAGGTGTAAGGAACTCTGCTTGTGTGTCGTCACCCGCCAGTAATTGAACCCGGGTCCACTGGTTGTGAGCTGAAGGAACTACCAGTGCTAAGCTTCAACCACCTACTTCTAGTTGTGGATGAAATCCGGTTAAGAAAATTTACGAGGGGAACGAAACACTATGAAAACTAATATTTACTATTGCCCTCACGAACAAAATGCAGTTAATTTAATAAAGGAACGTTCAGACACGCGTGGAATCTTAACGATGGAAATACAGTGCCTTTCAGAAAATGTAACAGTGCTCCAACAGTTGTGGTTTCCCAACCCCATCGTCAATGACAAAGCATCGTTCATCTCCAACAAAACCCATTATTGCTGAGAAAGAGAGAGAGAGAGAGAGAGAGAGAGAGGCTCCCAGCAAATACAAAAACCACGAGCATAGCTGTGCTCCTACAGCTGCAAGTAACTGCAAATATGTAATTACAAAATAGGAGATAAATAGCAACAGGCAATAGCAATAGTAAATATGTTACTAGAAGCGAGTGGGGCAAACACGACGAGAGGCAAGACGACAATCTCAATGAATTATGAAAACAGGTAGTAGAGTATATGTAAAGCGTTTCCTAGTAACTAGATTGAATTAATAAGAAAAACAGTAATACAGTGACTGAAGCTTTTGCATACACAATGGTTAGTGGAAAAAGATTTACAAAGAAAGTTGACTTTGTAATAATGTTGGTAGAATTACTTAACAAAGCTTTGGTAATAGCGGCACTATGGATGAAGTTAAGGACTAAGTGATATAACTACAGATTAAGCAAGAGGAACTAAATGAGGTATTTTAAGGTTCACTGGACACCTTCAACACGTGAAAATTATTAATAATATAAATAAATTCTCAAGAGTATACTGATGCTCTAAAACTGGAAATAGAGGAAAGCTTGATAAAAGTTATGTACGTAAATATAATAACAGTCACAGGGTCTAAACAAAGGACTGGAGACGAAAATAATCGGTTAAAAGATGAATTATCATACGAAATAAGCAGTAAAGGAAATCATGAAAACTCAAGAGGAAGGGGCAAAGAGAGACCAGACACCAGCAGTCAGGCAAGGAAACACAGATAAATATTAGACGATACTAAATTTGGAAGATATTTTTTGAAAAAAAGAAATGCGAAAGTTAGGTAAGAAAATAGAGGGGGAAAAATATATATATATATATATATATATATATATATATATATATATATATATATATATATATATATATATATATATATATATATATATATATATATATACAGGGGTGTTAAAGGTATGCTAAAGTGTCTATATTGGCCTGTGAGTATCGGTATGGGGATAAATTTTGGTATCGTCCCATCCCAGAGCGGACAATACACCTTCAAATCACTTCAGATTAGTAGTGAAAGTAAAGCAAAATACAGGTAGATGATCAATCATACAAAACAATCCCTGATTTCTTTATTTAGAAAAAAAAACACAGAGGGCTTGTTAATGTGAAGCGTTAAATACGCTAGTTAAACCATACTTTCACTTTCATGGCTAGGTCAAAACAAATGGATGGCTTAAAATACCAAAATAATTCCACAAGGAGATACTTTTATACCAAGAATGACTTTTACAAAAGACAAATAAAAATCGTAGAACTCAAAACAAGAGAGAATCAGTGATGAGGAGGCAGCAGGACCTGCAGCCATATTAGAACAAATTGTGGAGCAGGGAAGACAAGCTCTTCAGATTGCATAGTAATTTACTAAGAACGTCATATTTACCACAACAACACGTCTCGGAGTCTACATTAACACTAATAAATAGATAAATCCATCTTATACATTATTGCCAAATGAATGAGCGGATCTTGCAAGGGGAAAAAACGATTAGGGATGGATTTCATTAGACGTCATGAGCCTAGTACACTGAAGTACATATACTAGGCTCTGTATTCTAAGGTAGTGATTGACGTTACTCGACTCCGGCAAGTACAGTCCAATACTAGGCGTTATATCGCAAAGAACTGAAAGAAGTTTCTAACTGGAGAGTTTCACAAATATTATAATACCAGTAATAATAATTATAATAATAATAACAAAAAGAGAAAAGCTTGTATGGGCCACACAGCGCTATGAAGATATTCACAAATGGATTTGAGTGTTTTGTGTGCGGATTAAGGAATAATTTGCATGCTTGTGACTTTGTACTCAATATCTGTAAAGTTCTCCCTTCGAAAACGACCTTGAATCTTTACTGAACAGTCGTATATTTTATAATTTATCTGAATTTACTTAATTGTCGAGATTGGTGGTGCAATCTGACAAAATTGTCAAGCCAGGGCTACAAAGAATTTAGCAATTTATTTTCAACCAAAATAATAATCAAATCGAGCCTAATCTGACCAAAACATCCACCAAGGACTGAATTAAGAATAGCTGGAGTCAGCTTAGAACTCTCTGCAGCTTCATGAAGGCGTGTACTTAAACTGCCAGTGACTAACCACAATGGGTAAGTTGATCGTCGAGTTCGTACTTCTAACTCATCAGGATATGTTTGATTTGTACGTATAAATGTTGATAAATCCCAAAGCATCCTTTGGTTTGTCACAGGGAGGGAAGGAACAGCTCCTAGACACTATTTGGCCTTTAATGTCAGTATTGTAATAAGAAATATTACTCCAATACATGCTACAAAATGACCAAATTGGAATACAACCCATCCTCACATCGTTATAATGAACGTGTTTATAGCTAAGTGACTGAAGTGTCTTCTCTTCCAATGTGTATCGGAGTGTAATAATAGTGTGTATATAATGAGGACTCAGTCTCAGAAAATGAAAGGAAAAACAGGGATGCGATGAACGCGCTGCGAGAGCACTGATTAGTGTAAAGGAACCAAGATTTTCCACATGTCCCTTCGCTCATATGGCGAATTGCAAACAGATCCCTAGTTGTCTTGAAGATGTAAGTGGATAATTTCCTGAAGTTAGTTCCTTATCAGCCAGGATATGGTGCCTGTGTTTGATTGTGAGCGCTAAGAACCAATAGGCTGGCTGTTCAGTTGTACAGTCTATCAGCGAAGAGGCCTGGTCCGAAACCGAGCCGTGAGGGTGGTGACTCCCGGAATAGTATCCTTTTACTCTTCAGATTTTATATAATTGGTCACTCACCAAGAACTCATTTAAAATTAAGTTCTTTCTAAAATTTTCTCTTTCGCCTGCCTTATTCGGCAAGAAGAGCGTTGCTATTTAAGCCAGAATCGCAAGTTTTACCTATTCGGAACGACATATATATAATTTTAAGTGGCCTACTCCCGTCATACACTTGGGTGGATTATCAACATAGTTCTGCCTGTCGTCAAAAGAGAGTTCAACAAGTTTCTCAAGTCATACTTTGGACTTTGTGCGGCCAGCACCAACAACCTTGTTGATTAGGTCATCCACCGGGAGGCCTGGTCTGAGACCGGGCCACAGGTGGTGTTGACCCTCAGAACACACTCCAGGTTGGTCGCTCATAAACTGATGGAGTGTAATGCGTAAGAAAACGTACGGTGTAATCTGAAGATGGGTTGTGGAATGAGAAAAGTGTATTTAGGAGAGCCTAGTGTGGAGAGTGGCGGGCCGGCAGGCACCACGATGACGCTCCAGTGACTCGTTCAGGAAAGAGGCATAAAAAGTGGAATTTACTCTGCCCCGCTGCATCTTAATAAGTGTAATGCCTTAAGAGGTCTCAGCGTCAGCTGGCTCTCTAAACGATGTAATTTAATGGTTCTCTGACATTATTGCAGAGCGCGAGCAACAATGGAGGCACTCCTAAGAGCAGCCTGCTCTCTTAAAGAAGTTTGGCTAGACTAATGTCGCGGTCTAGCCTATCAAAGGAGCGAAGGTTGTGCTTCATTTTTTATTGGTCGGCTGCGGCTTTAAAAACACAGGAAAACAAAAAAAAAGTTGTATTGATTTCCATTGCTCAGGGCATATTCTAATGAACCTTCATCTAGAAAAATCTCATCAAACACATTCCAACATCTACAAATATCTCATCAAACACATTCCAACATCTACAAATATCTCATCAAACACATTCCAACATCTACAAATATCTCATCAAACACATTCCAACATCTACAAATATCTCATCAAACACATTCCAACATCTACAAATATCTCATCAAACACATTCCAACATCTACAAATATCTCATCAAACACATACCTATCAATATGTACAACATACTTCAGCTGTTAAACTAAGCCTCGCTAGCATACTAAACTTATGGACAGTAATAAAGTAGCACTCAAGAAAGCAAATAATTATGTGATTCTGGACATTATTGTACAGGATTGTTGCAAGCATGGAAGAGCCCCCAAGCCAGCACTGGGTTGGCAGATGCTGGGATGCTGGCGCCAGGATGGCTTGTCACTTACAACAGCTCAGCCTCAGATTAACAGTTTTATTTGTTGTATAATTAATAGAGTGAAGTTCCTTACATTAATACAGAATAGTTTGATCTTAACTAGTCAAAAGCTTTATATTAGCTTACGCTATTTTGTTTTCCATGACATTTTTTTTAGATAACTATAACTATTGGTATAGAGTCGTGAGAGCTTGGGCTATTGATGCACTGAGTTTAGGGATCAGGAAAATGCTTACCCAACTACAGCTGTTTGCATCTTGATATGGCCTTAAAAACACTCAAATTTTATTTCGTTCTTTACAAAACTTTATATAGCATGAGAATTAATATGATTTTTTTCGTGTTTTAAATTTAAAACTGTGGAAGGTTTTAACACGACGTTATTTTTAGTTTTCATATATTCGGATATTAAATGTTTTCAGTTTTCCCGGTCAGCTCGACCTCAGATAATTACCTAAAAATTTACTTTAAAATCCATAAATATGTGTTTTCATATCTGCCGGACACATTCTTTATGGGTAAAACTAAAACCTTAAAATTGTTATCTTAAAGCTTAACCAAAGATAAACGAACACTTAAAGTTATGAAAAGAAATTGCACTGCATTATAGGATATTCAAATTTTTCATATAGTGATGCCAAAAACAAACATATTGACCAATATTTCCACTTTCCGAACGATATCAAAATCTGTGTCGTGTGAGACTAGATTAGGTTACTATATACAAAGTGTCATAACCTGACAGTTACTTGTACAGCCAAAGATTTGTGGAGATGTGTAAAGAACTGGATATTTTAATGAAGGGGAAGCGCTAAACCTCTAGAGCTCATATAGCGCCTGGAGAGGCATTCAGGCTCGACTCAAGAAGTCCAGTTTCTTGGATCAAGAGCCCTTCGCCGGCATCCATCTCACTTGAAAGTTCTGTATGAAGAGTTGTGTGGGAAGGAGAGGGGTCATAATTAGCATATTCCCTACCCTGGTATAAACTTATAAGAACATAATGAATAGTGCAGTAGGCCTACTGGCCCATGCTAGACAAGTCTAACTCACACCCACATAATTCCCACAATCTGATATAAAAAAAGGTCATTCATAACTACAATACTCTAATTTTATATATTATTTTTTGTGAACCACTGCTACCGTGAGCAGACAACCTTACCTTAGCGTTATGACTCTTGACTGTGGTATTGCTTCTCTTCTTCCTGAGATCAAGAAGTTCCATGGTGGCCGGGCCGGGCTGAGGCCTAGTAATCATCAGAGCTTACAAGGGCCAACCCAGCAGTTTCCGGCACTAACTACAACTACGTTTCTTAACTTCACACTCTACACCAACTGGCATTAAATATTTTTCAATTATTTACGATATTCTGGAGGAACTTTTATTATTGAGGTAGTTAGAAGCTTTATGGCTATAGTTATCACGGGTTAACTAGCATAAGTTCTCTAGTATATATATACTGACACATTATTATACTGTTCCTTACTATTATCACATTCACGTCTTGCCTCCTAAAAGTATGAGACAACACCTTATTTTTTTTTCAAATTTTCTTGTAACTTAAAAAAGCATATATAAACATCAATGTGTTTGTTACAATTTGCAAGAGCATACACAAACACTGTGTTAACTTTAACAATTCTTCCAATATACCACTGGTAAGCTGTTTATTTATACTCATTTATATCTGAAGAGTAACAATACGTATTAAAATGACAGTGGTTTAAGTACGAAAAGAATAAAACACTATTCTAAGAAATTGGTGCTACTCTTCCCCTCCTTGGATCAAACCTGGTTGTCTCATATTTATCATGAGTCTTGCGATCTCTACAAATGTATTGCTTCCTCAACCCCTCAAGGAAGGTTCCTTGATGTTGGTGAGGGGCTCTTGATTTAGGGAATTGGATCTGTGCTCCAGTTCCCCGAATTAAGCCTGAATGCGTTCCACATCCCCCCCCCAGGCGCTGTATAATCCTCCGGGTTTAGCGCTTCCCCTTGATTATAATAATAATAATAATAATTGCTTCCTCATGAACATATATTATGTCAATAGCTCTCAATACCGCCAACAAAAATGTCTCAACGTGTTTAGATGGCATAGTGAATATTAGTCTAGTGATGCTCTAATATTTGTCCAGTTTAGATATACTATATCGATATCCTACACATTCCGTTTTCGTATTTGTCTATAAAAAATATTATTTGTACTATTAAAAACGAGTGCAAAGAAATGTAAATATTAAATTTATTAACTTTCACGAATAGCCTACACGGAGTAGCGCCTTCAATGTACCTTCAAGATAAAATGTGATTCGATCACAAGTCGTGCAGGGAATTCCATTAAAAACTTACGTGGCTTAATGCACTGTATATTAATCTTCTTGCTAGGTTAATGCGTATAGGAAGCATGGAGAGGGCTGGAGAAGCATGGAGAGGGCTGGGGAAGACTGGATAGGGCTGGGGAAGGCTGGGGAAGACTGGATAGGGCTGGGGAAGGCTGCAGAGGGCTATGGAGAACTGGACAGGGCTGGGGAGAACTGGAGAGGGCTGGGGAGAACTGGAAGGGGCTGGGGAGAACTGTAGAGGGCTGGGGAGAACTGGAGAGGGCTGCGGAAGTCTGAAAAGCGCTGGGGAAGACTAGATAAGTCCTCCCCGGCCTTATCCAGTCTTCCCAGTTCAAATTCAAATTCAAATTCAAAGTTTAATCTCTATAAGGATTACAATGCTGAGTTTACAGAATTTGGATATTGTGTGGTTTACATGTAGTAAAACAATAATTAAAGAGTGTACTACTAGAACACCTAGCATGGCTAGGCATTTCGGGCAGACTTAGATTAAATCTTAAGTTTAAAATATTACAAAATTATGAGGTAAGTTGGTATTATGGCTAAGTGACTAAATACTAGTTTGTGAGTTTAGCAATGTGAATGCTTTTGTTTTGGCACTATACATAGTTTCAGTATTGGAGCATCACAGGCCAACTTATGACTATTTGATTCATTATTTTAAGATTGAGATTGATATTTCTGTTTATGGTCAAATGGGTGAGTGAGTGTAATTGTGAACCACCAGGTGGTATTCGTGTAATTAGTTGACACGGTGTATCATGGAGATAAGATGTTTTCTGATGGTAGTTTTGAAGGTGATGAATGTGTCTGCAGTTCTAGAGTTTTCAGGTAGGGTGTTCCAGATTTTAGGGCCTGTGACATACATTGAATTTTTGTAAAGGTTTAGTCGGACACGGGGAATGTCATAGAGTTGTTTGTGTCTGGTGTTATACCTGTGGGTTCTGTCACAACTATCAAGAAAGCGTTTTAGGTCAAGGTTAATATTGGAATTTAAGGTCCTGTAGATGTAGATTGCACAGTAGTAAGTGTGGATGTACTGAACAGGGAGTAAGTTTAGATCTATGAAGAGTGGGGGGTGTGTTGCCAGGGTGTCAATTGCTGGCTGGACAAATACTGTAAGGAAAATGCGGTAACATTCATTGACAACTGGGACCTCTTCTATGGCAGAAATGACATGTATGCTAGGGATGGGGTTCACTTATCTAGGTGTGGGGTGGGAGCACTGGCAAATGCAGTGGAGGGAGCAGTTAGGACTTTAAACTAGGAATAGTTAGTGGTATGGGTTTTGGCAGGAAAACAGTGAAGTCCCAGTGTAGTAATATTACGAGTTCTAGGGGAACTAGTAATAATAAGAACGAGATAGATATTGAAAAGCCAGGGACCTTGGGTGATAAGGACAGTAATAGGTTTAGTAGAAAAATAGAAATGAGCAGGAAGGGTAAAGAGAAAGGAGAGTCTTTCAATGTTTATTATGTTAATTGCCGTAGTGCTAGGAATAAGATGGACGAGTTGAGATTAGTTGCTAGTGTAGGTAACATTGATGTATTTGCCTTAACTGAGACGTGGTTTAATTCAAAAAGTCGGGACATGCCTGCGGAATGTCATATTCAAGGTTTTAAATTGTTCCAAGAAGATAGAAGTATTGGGAGGGGGGGGTGGGGTGGCATTGTATGTCCGAGATCGCTTGAACTGTTGCATAAAAACGGGTATTAAGTCTGAAGTAACACATACAGAGTCTGTTTGGATAGAATTTTCAGAGGGGCATGAAAAACTGATTTTAGGAGTGATATACCGTCCCCCAAACTTAGATAGGGACCAAGGGAAACTACTATGGGAGGAAATTGTTAAGGCCACAAGGCACGATAATGTAGTAATTCTAGGAGACTAACTTTAGTCATGTTGATTGGAATTTCTTGACTGGGAATTTAGAATCATACGACTTCTTAGAAGTATTTCAGGATTGTTTTTTGAAGCAGTTTGTGACAGAACCTACAAGGGGAAATAACCTGCTTGACTTAGTTATGGCAAACAATGAATCCCTTGTTAATAATTTAGAAATTTCAGAGGAACTGGGTGCTAGCGACCACAAATCAATTACATTTAGCATTGAATGGAAGTACGATAGTAGCGATAACTCAGTAACAGTCCCAGATTTTCGCTTAGCAGATTACGATGGGCTTAGAGAACACTTATCATCTGTTGACTGGGGCAACGAAGAGAGCTATCAATATGACAGTTTTCTGAACACTATACATGCTGCTCAAAGAGCGTTTATCCCATATAAAGAAATTAGATCAAATAGAAATGACCCAAAATGGATGAATAATAGGCTCAAATATCTACTAGGGCATAAGAAAGGAATTTATAGGCGTATCAAAAGAGGTGAGGGTCATCTTATAAATCAGTATATTGACATTAAGAGGGACATTAAAAAGGGGATAAGAAAAGCTAAAAGGGACTATGAAATTAAATTTGCTAGGGATTCTAAAACTAACCCAAAAAGTTTTTTCCAGGTCTATAGAACAAAAGTTAGAGATATGATAGGTCCCCTTAAAAATAACTATGGGCACCTTACTGACAAAGAGAATGAAATGTGCTTGATTTTAAATAATTATTTTCTCTCAGTTTTTACACAGGAAGACACTAACAATATTCCAGTAATTAATTTTTACAGTGAGCTAGAAGATAAATTATGTAACATCACAGTCACTAGTGAGATGGTTGTGAAGCAGATAGACAGACTGAAGCAAAATAAGTCGCCGGGTCCTGATGAGGTTTTTTCAAGGGTTCTTTAGGAATGCAAAATGGAACTCTGTGAACCATTAACTAATATTTTTAATTTATCTCTTCAAACAGGTGTAGTGTCTGATATGTGGAAGATGGCTAATGTAACTCCTATTTTTAAAACAGGGGACAAGTCGTTACCGTCAAATTACCGCCCAATAAGCCTGACCTCAATTGTAGGCAAATTACTAGAGTCAATTATAGCTGAGATTATAAGAAGCCATCTCGATAAGCATAGCTTGATTAATGATACTCAGCATGGATTCACAAGAGGCCGGTCTTGTCTAACTAATTTATTAACTTTCTTCAGTAAAGCTTTTGAGGCTGTTGACCACAATAAAGAATTTGATATTATTTACTTAGATTTTAGTAAGGCTTTTGATAGAGTTCCGCACCATAGACTGTTAAAGAAAGTGGCAGCTCATGGCATTGGGGGAAAAGTGCTCTCGTGGATCGAGTCATGGCTCACTGACAGGAAGCAGAGAGTGTCCATAAATGGGATTAAATCCGAGTGGGGATCTGTAACAAGTGGCGTTCCACAGGGATCAGTCTTGGGCCCGTTGTTGTTTATAATATATATCAATGATCTTGATGAGGGAATTACTAGTGATATGAGCAAATTCGCCGATGACACAAAGATAGGTAGGATAATTGATTCAAACGTAGATGTTATGGAACTTCAGGAGGATTTAGACAAACTCTATTCTTGGTCAGAAAAGTGGCAGATGCAGTTCAATGTAGATAAATGCAAGGTTCTGAAGCTTGGGAGTGCCCATAACCCTAGTACTTATAAATTAAATGATGTAGAACTTAGCCATACAGATTGCGAAAAGGACTTGGGGGTTATGGTGAGCAGCAACCTTAAACCAAGACAGCAATGCCTAAGCGTACGTAATAAGGCAAATAGATTACTGGGATTTATATCAAGAAGTGTAAGCAACAGAAGTCCAGAGGTCATACTGCAGCTTTATACATCATTAGTAAGGCCTCACCTAGATTATGCAGCTCAGTTCTGGTCTCCGTATTACAAAATGGACATAAATTCGTTAGAAAACATTCAGCGTAGGATGACTAAATTAATACATAGCATTAGAAATCTTCCTTATGAAGAAAGATTGAAGACTCTTAAGTTACATTCACTTGTTAGACGAAGAATGAGGGGAGACCTGATCGAAGTGTATAAGTGGAAGATAGGTATTAATAAAGGGGATATTAATAAGGTCTTGAAGATGTCTCTCCAAGAGAGAACCCGCAGTAATGGATTTAAATTAAATAAGTTTAGATTTAGAAAGGACATAGGAAAGTATTGGTTTGGAAATAGGGTAGTTGATGAGTGGAACAGTCTACCTAGTTGGGTTATTGAGGCTGGGACTTCGGGTAGTTTCAAATCTAGGTTGGATAAGTACATGAGTGGGAGGGGTTGGATTTGAGTGGGACTTTCACATCAGAGCTTATTTCTTGGGTGGCATTGAAAATTGGGTTGGGCAAATGTTTTGTTAGTGGGATGAATTGTAAAGGACCTGCCTAGTATGGGCCAGCAGGCCTCCTGCAGTGTTCCTCCTTTCTTATGTTCTTATGTTCTTACTGCGGCTTTTCGTTGGGTTATTATTGGCTTTAGGTGTGTTGCTGCAGTTGAACCCCAAGCACAAATAGCATAGGTGAGGTATGGATATATAAGTGAATGGTATAGTGTGAGAAGGGCAGTTTGCGGCACGTAGTATTGTATCTTGGAGAGGATCCCAACCGTTTTGGATACTTTTTTGGTTATGTGTTGGATATGGGTGCTGAAATTCAGGTTGTTGTCGAGGTGTAGGCCTAGGAATTTGCCCTCATTATGTCTGGCAATTAGAGTGTTGTCGATCTTAATGTTAATTTGCGCATCTCCTGCTCTGCTACCAAACATAATGTAGTAGGTTTTGTCAATGTTAAGCGTAAGTTTATTGGCTGTCATCCAAGTCGATATTTTGATCAGCTCCTCGTTAACAATGGTGTTGAGAGTGGCAAGATTAGGGTGAGAGATGACATAAGTCGTGTCGTCAGCAAAGAGAATGGGGTTCAGGTGTTGAGATACGTTTGGATGATCATTGATGTATATGAGGAAGAGCAGGGGACCAAGGACACTTCCCTGTGGAACTCCAGCATCAAGTGGCCGTGTTGTTGATGCTGTGTCTTTAATGGTGACATACTGATACCTATTAGTAAGGTAAGATTTGAAATAAGCAAGCGCATGGCCTCTTATACCATAATGGTCAAGTTTGTGGAGTACGATGCCGTGGTCTACTGTGTCAAAAGCTTTTCTTAGGTCAATAAAAATTCCTAGTGGATAATCCTTATTTTCCAATGCTGTGTAAAGCAGATCTAGCACTTTTTATGATTTGGCTTAAGTGTTGTTTGTAAAAGAGAAACAAAACTCAATAAAATAATATTATTATTTAATAATGTATGCATTTCTTATGCTTTACATATATATATATATATATATATATATATATATATATATATATATATATATATATATATATATATAAATATATAGGGAAGTACCACCTCTATAGCTTGAATGGGGACCCTCATCCTCAGGGAAGACAATAAACGTACCTCAGAGAAAACTCAAGGTTCTCCCCGGAGCTGTTTGAATATTTTCTTCTCCTACCACCCCCTATATATGTTTTATTCTATGTGAACATTTATTAATAAACATATATATATATATATATATATATATATATATATATATATATATATATATATATATATATATATATATATATATATATATATATATATATATATATATATATATATATATATATATATATATATATATATATATATTTATATATATATATTTATGTATATATATATATATATATATATATATACTTATATGTATATATATATATTTATATATATGTATATATATATATATATATTTATATATATGTATATATATATATATATGTATAAATATATATATATATATGTATATATATATATTTATATATATGTATGTATATAAACGTACATATCAAATTTGTAAAGAACCAAAACCTTTGATTTACTACCGCTTCTGCCAACATTTAAAAGTATATTGTGCTTAAAAGTGGTTTTTAGTATGTTGCGCGTGATATAGTTGACCTTTATTGTTGCAAAAGACTTTTACAATTTTCTGAATCTATGACCGTTTACTGGGTTAAGTGTTCTGCGGTCACGAACTTAAGTTCTCTGGTTTTAATTCTTTACAAAAAATTATAATTACTATTAATTACTACAGAGTTTATGAAATTTTAACATTTCAGCATTTCATGGCTGTCAGTAGGATATGTCTAGTATACCTATTTGTGTAAATACACATATTTAACATCCCGTAAAAGATACATGTTTACTAAGATATATTTTAACAAAGGGTTGTTGACGTTAGGGGTGAGAAGCGTGGAGGGTGAGCGCAAGAGTGAAGAAAGGAAGTCATAGTTGGTGAGCCAGCGAAACAAAGCCATTAGCAGAGAACAAATCCATCGTTTGAAACAAATGAGTTCTTTTTACCCAACCCATCACATGGCTATTGTTACAGGCTTATCCATCAGATCAAGTCCCCCTACCTTTCCACACACCCTTTAACTTTTCCAATCCCTAGCTACGGAAGCGTCAGGTCTCGTGTCTCCCTTAGAGTCTTCTTCCTAACACTGACACTAATGGACCTAGGAACCAGCCTCTCACGACATTCCCAGCAAGATTCACCAGCGGACTAACTTAACACGACTTCCTGCCTTTGTCCCGCGAGCCAGACCTTGAAAATGATTACATCTTGCTGCTGTTTCTATCTGCCCACCTGTCTGTCACTCACCCTGTCTCCTCTTCGGAAGATGAGTGGGCTATACATGCTGACAACTATAAATCACGCTGTAAAGGGCACACCAAATAAGAGATTTATTATATATCAATATTTACCAAGGACTAAGTACGTGAGGAACTGCAGAAGAAAAAGAGATTCGACATGAAGTTCATATTATGGAAAACATCCTAACTCCAATAACTCCATTAGTTATTCAACTGCACGCACTGTAGTGTGTGCCAATATACAGTTAGAAAAATATTTCTGTTCGTTAAAAAAACTCCAATACTCATTGATATGCTGTTAACCGCTCAGCATACTACCGAATAAACACAATACTGCCAAGTCCTTAGCATACTGTGTTAGCATGCTCCAAGGTCGTTAGCATTCTCTTGGGTCATTAGCATACCTGGATGGTTAACACAGTGCTGGGTCATTAGCATATTTTCTGTCCATTAGCAAACTGCTGCATGGTTAACGTACTGTCTTGTGGTAGAGCCGATATCTAACATAACAGGTAATTATATATGCAACAAATATGAGCTAACATGGCATATTATGATTTATTACTACTACTCAAGATGTGTCACTGGTACCTTGCAAGCAAGTGTGTTGTGCCACTGGTACCCTGCGAACTAGACTATTACATGCGTTGCCAAAATTTCCACTGCCGTATACATATATGTCGTGCCGAATAGGCAAAACTTGCGATCTTGCCTTAAACAGCAACGCTCATCTTGCCATATAGGACAAGTGAAAATTTGTGAATGCAATAATTTCGCCAAAATCATTCTGAACCTAACGAAAAAAATATATATTTGATTGTGTTTGTTTAGTATTAAATTATTGTAAACGTATTTAAAATATATTTAGTTGGGTTAGGCTAAAATAAATTGCTCTTGTTATAATAAGGTTAGGTAAGTTTTCTAAGATTCTTTTGGTGAAAAATTTAAAATTTTTACATTAACATTAATGAAAAAAATATATCTTTAAACGTATAAGAGAAAATTTCAGAAAGGACTTAATTTTAAATGAGTTCTTGCTAATTGACCAGTTTTACATATTCGGCACGACATATATATATATATATATATATATATATATATATATATATATATATATATATATAAATATATATATATATTATATATATATATATATATATATATATATATATATATATTATATATATATATATATATTATATATATATATATATATATATATTATATATATATATATATATATATATATATATATATATATATATATATTATATATATATATATATATATATATATATATATATATATATATATATATATATATATATATATATATATATATAAATTATGCTAGTGGATTTAAGTTTTCCGAGGTCACGTTCCAGAACTGTGAGCCCTGAAGACAGGATTTCAGCGTTATTCTCAGGCCACCAATCAGACTTCTGACTCAGAGAATTACCATCATGACTTACATTAACCACGAAGGGAACGCCAGATTTAGCCATTACAGGTATGCTTCAACGACTACACGCGGGTCAAGGGCGCATCTCGCCTGCACACTAACAATAGATTACTTCAATACCTTAAGTAGGGAATAAAATAAATGACCAGAGCATACATAGAGAGTTGCACCTCTCTAATGGTCTGATACGTTTACTATTCTACACCAGCTATAATCACTTCCTAAAACAAGGTTGGAGAAATTCATCTAGAGAATTTATTGTCATAATCCCAGCAATTAGCTACAGTTTCCAATACTCTAGGTACACAAACACTAAAAACTTCAGTGGATTTAGTGATGCATAATACTCATAGTGAAGCGCTAAACCCTCAGTCACTCAGGGTCTACACATGTTGATATGTCCTAAAAACTCTCAACAGAGATAAGTTAATTGTGAAACTTGACTTGCACACACTCGGAGTGCTCCTACCATCAACAACTGCCTCCATCCACTAGTTACTTCCCCACTTGAAGAATCATCACAAATTTACAAGTTGATGCACTCACGTTGTAGAAGTAGCAGTAACAAATATTAAAAAATTAGTAAACGCGCGCGCGCGCGTGTGTGTGTGTGTGTGTGTGTGTGTGTAAGTGTAAATATATATATATATATATATATATATATATATATATATATATATATATATATATATATATATATATATATGTCGTGCCGAATATGTAAAACTGGTCAATTAGCAAGAACTCATTTAAAATTAAGTCCTTTCTAAAATTTTCTCTTATACGTTTAAAGATATATTTTTTCATTAATGTTAATGGAAAAAAATTTAATTTTGCTCCAAAAGAATCTTAGAAAACTTACCTAACCTTGTTATAACAAGAACAATTGATTTTAGCCTAACCCAACAAAATATATTTTAGATTTGTATACAATAATTTAATACTAAACAAACACAGTGAAATATATTTATTTCGTTAGGTTAAGAATGATTTTGGCGAAATTATTGCATACACAAATTCTCGCTTGTCCTATATGGCAAGATGAGCGTTGCTATTTAAGCCAAGATCTCAAGTTCTGCCTATTCGGCACGATATATATATATATATATATATATATTATATATATATATATATATATATATATATATATATATATATATATATATATATATAAATATATAATATATATATATATATATATATATATATATATATATATATATATATATATATATATATATATATATATATATATATATATATATATCGTCGCCGTGGTCTCCCCGACGCCATGCTTGCCGGCACCATTAAGCTGCGCTGCGCTATAGCATCCCAGTAAGGACTTTCTGCGACATTCCTAGCCGAGAGCACTCCTGAAGTGTTGACTTAGTTTGCGCGCCAGAGGTTTGTGGCTATAGGAGTGTGGGTGCAGGAGAGAATTATTATAATCATGGGGAGCGCTAAACCCGTAGGATTATACAGCGCATGTGGGGGTGGAAGGTATTCAGGCTCAATTCAGGGAACCGGAGCACAGATCCAATTCCTTAGATCAAGAGCCCCTCACCATCGTCAAGAGGAGCGATTGGTGGAATGACAACGTAAAGAGGGTGGTAAGAGAGAAAAAGATGGCACATGAAAGGTTTTTACAATGTAGAAGTGATATATGGAGGGAGGAGTATATGCAGAGTAAAGGAGTGATGAGCGAGTCCAAAAGGAGAGCAGAAGAGAGTTTATCTACAAATCATCCTGAGAACAAGAAAATTTTTTGGAATGAGATAACTAAGTCAAGAAAGCCTAGAGAACAAACGGATTTAAGTTAAAAACAAAAAATGGGAGCCATTAGATGCGAATGCTGAGGTACTGAGATTGAGGAAATATTCTCAGGACTTGTTGAATGCTGGTGAAGAGTGGGACGCAGTGATCTCTTGCACTGGGCAGGGAAGTATAACACCTTTCAGGAGTGAGGAAGAACCAAATGTGAGTCTAAGAAAGATGTATGAGGCAGTGGATAAAATGAAAGGACGTAAAACAGCTGGGATACATAGGGTTAAGACAAATGTTAAAAGTGAGTATATAGTTTTAGAGCAGCTGGTGCATTTGTTAAATATATGCATGAAATGGGGGAAGGTACCTGGTGATTGGTAGAGAGCATACATGGATCCTATATATAAGGGAAAAGGGATAAAAGTGTAAGAATAATAGGGGAATAAGCCTGCCGAGTATACCAAGTTTATGGGAGAGCTATTATTGAAAGAATTGTGGGTAAGATAGAGAATAGGATTGCAGAGGAACAATGTTTAAGGAAGGGTAGAGGATATGTAGACCAAGTGTATGAAGCATATAAATGAACAATATTCAGACAATGTCAAGGAACTTTTCATTACATTTAATTCAGAAAAAGTGTATGATACTCTGGATAGAGCAGCAATATGGCAGATACTGCAGCTGTATGGAATAAGCTAGGCACAGGTTAGGGCATGTAGGAGAGAGGGAGATGATTTTCCAGTAAATGTGGGGCTTTGACAAGGATGTGTGATATCACACATCCCTGTCTAGGAAGTGAATGCTAGGACTGTTAGAGAGAGGTGCGGTGTTGAAAGACAGTGAATCTGGAACGAATTTGTTGTCACCGTTGCTTTATGCCTACCACAGCTCTGTTGGGAGATTTGGAAGAGAAGTTGCAAAGGTTGGTGAATAAGTAAGAGTGGGTATATAAAAATAGAAATTAAAAGTAAACTTAGGAAAGAGGAAGGTGATAAGAGAATCAAGGAAACATAGGTAATGAGAGATTAGATATTGGGATTGGAGGGAGGGAGTATGGAAGAAGTATATGTGTTCAGATATCCGGGAGTGGACTTGTCGGCAGATGGGTCTGTGACAAATGAGGTAAACCATGCAGTTAACGAAGACAAAACGGTGGGTGGTGCGCTAAGGCCTCTGTGGAAGTGACTGGAGGCAGTTGATGTTATGTCTGAGGGTAATGTGTGGTGTGAATATGCGGAGAATTCGGCATTTGGAGATTAGGTATGGAGTCACCAAAAGTGTTATTTAGAGGCCGAGGAAGGGTTGTTGTGGTATGGACATTTGGAGAGAATGCGGAAAAACTGGATGACTAAGAGAGCGTATAAATGTAGGGTGGAAGGAAGGAACGGTAAAGGTCGTATTAGGAAAGATTGGAAGGAGGGGGTAAAGGAAGCTTTGAATGCAAGGGGCTTAGACATCCAACATGCTTGTGTAAGCCTGTTAGATAGAAGTGGTGGCAAGTGTTTTTTTTTTTATGAGCTGACATGCTGTTGGAGTGTGAGCACGGTAACATTTATGAAGGGATTCAGGGAAACCAGTGAGCCGTACTTAAGTCCGGGAGGTGGAGGTACAATGCCTGCACTCTGAAGGAATGGTGACGTTGCTGTTTGGAGGATCATCTAAATTGTGATGTTACCTGGAGGTTATTCCGGGGATCAACGCCCCCGCGGGCCGGTCCATGACCAGGCCTCCCGACGGATCAGGGCCTAATCAACTAGGCTGTTACTGCTGGCCGCACGCAGTCCAACGTACGAGCCACAGCCCGGCTGATCCGGCACTGACTTTAGGTATCTGCCCAGCTCTCTCTTAAAGGCAGCCAGGGGTTTACTGGCAATTCCCCTAATGCTTGATGGGAGGCTGTTCAACAGTCTTGGGTCCAGGGCACTTATGGTGTTTTCCCTTAGTGTACCAATGGCGCCCCTACTTTTTATTGGGGGCATTTTGCATCGCCTGCCCAGTCTTTTACTTTCGTAGGGAGTGATTTCTGTGTGCAGATTTGGGACCATTCCTTCCAAGATTTTCCAAGTGTAGATTATGATATCTCTCTCCCTCCTGCGTTCCAACGAGTACAAGTCAAGTACTTCCAAAGCGTTCCCAGTAGTTAAGGTGCTTGACAGAACTTATACGTGCAGTAAAGGATCTCTGTACACTCTAGATCTGCGATTCCACCTGCTTTGAATGGAGATGTTAATGTACAGTAGTATTCCAGCCTAGAGAGAACAAGTGATTTGAAAAGGATCATCATTGGCTTGGCATCTCTCGTTTTGAACGTTCTCATTATCCATCCTATCATTTTCTTTGCACGTGCGATCGTGGCACTGTTGTGATCCTTGAAAGTGAGATCCTCAGACAATACTACTCCCAGGTCCCTTACATTATTTTTCCACTCTATTGTATGGCCAGAGTCTGTATTATTATTATTATTATAATAAAAAAGAAGCGCTAAGCCACAAGAATCCAGAGTCTGTAGTATACTCTGTTCTAGTTATTATCTCCTCCAGTTTTCCATAACGGAGTAGTTGGAATTTGTCCTCATTGAACATCATATTGTTTACCGTTGCCCAATGGAAAACTTTGTTTATATCTTCTTGGAGGTTAACCGCGTCCTCAGCAGATGACAGCCTCATGCAGATCCTAGTATCATCCGCAAAGGATGATACGGTGCTGTGATGTATATCTCTGTCTATGTCTGATATGAGCATGAGGAATGATGGGGGCGAGTACTGTGCCTTGTGGAATAGAGCTCTTCACTATGGCAGCCTCCGATTTAACTCTGTTGACCACTACTCTTTGTGTTCGATTTGTTAGGAAGTTGAAGATCCATTTCCCCACTTTCCCAGTTATTCCTTTAGCACGTATTTTATGGGCTATTACGCCATGATCGCATTTGTCAAATGCTTTTGCAAAGTCTGTGTATATTACATCTGCATTCTGATTTTCTTCCAGTGCATCCAAGGCCATATCATAGTGATCCTGTAGTTGTGAGAGGCAGGAGCGACCTGCCCTGAACCCATGTTGCCCTGGATTGTGCAGATTTTGGGAATCCAGGTGATTTGCAATTCTGCTTCTTAGCACTCTTTCAAAAATTTTTATGATGTGGGATGTCAGAGCTATTGGTCTATAGTTCTTAGCTAATCCTTTGCTGCCACCTTTATGGAGTGGGGCTATATCCGTTGTTTTAAGTGACTGTGGAATTTCACCCATGTCCAAGCTCCTCCTCCATAGTGTACTTAGGGCACGCGAGAGGGGTTTCTTGCAGTTCTTAATGAAAACAGAGTTCCACGAGTCTGGGCCCGGGGCTGAGTGCATGGGCATGTTGTCAATGGCTTTTTCGAAATCTATCGGAGTTAGGGTAATGTCGGAAATCTGGCATACATTTATGGAGTTTTGAGGCTCATTCATGAAGAAATCATTTGGGTCGTCGATCCTTAGACCGATTAGTGGTTCACTAAACACAGAGTCGTACTGGGATTTCAATGTTTCATTAATTTCCTTGTTGTCATCTGTGTAAGTCCCATCCTGTCTGAGTAAGGGCCCGATACTAGATGTGGTATTTGCCTTGTTTTTGGCATATGAAAAGAAATATTTTGAATTTCTTTCAATTTCACTAACAGCTTTAAGCTCCTCCTGTCTCTCCTGGTTCCTGTAAGAGTCATTTAACTTAAGCTCTTCTGGCAAGACAGTGATTGAATAAGTGAAAGAGAAAGAGAGGGAGATGTGTTATGTCTTATAACAGTCTTCAGGATTCGAACCCAGTTCTCCAGCTCTGTTGCCGAGTGATTTGCCAGTTTATCAGCTATCTATCTATCAATATATCTATCTCTCTCTCTCTCTCTCTCTCTCTCTCTCTATATATATATATATATATATATATATATATATATATATATATATATATATATATATATATATATATATATATATATATATATATATATATATATATATATATGTTCCATTCTCACGGTGCGGCATGTACATATTACTGGATTTACACTGACTGGGATCGGCCCAGTGTTTCAAATGACAGTCTGAACGGATTAAGAAGCACCTACATCCCGCAATGTCTGGTTAAAGGAAAGTTACTCCAGAGATGAGTATTATTATTATTATAATCAAAGGGGAAGCGCTAAACCCGGAGGATTATACAGCGCCTGGGGGGGGATGTGGAAGGCATTCAGGCTTAATTTGGGGAACTGGAGCACAGATCCAATTCCCTAAATCAAGAGCCCCTCACCAACATCAAGGAGCCTTCCTCGAGGGGCAGAGATGAGTAACTGGCATCAGATACGCCGTGGCTGCGGTCTCTGTACTAAGCGTAATATTCATGTAATACAATACAATTTGATCCTCGAGAACTTCTACACATTCTGTTACTGGTAAATTAGCTTTCCAAAACATCCCTAATGTCTTAAACATTTGCCAGGCTGCTAGTAGCTCTCAATGTTTCATAACGGGTCGTCGAAAGATTACGACCCGTGTCAGGACTCTCCTTGTGAGTATTAATAATTTAAATTACTTGGTGACACTTGACCACTAATACTAGAATTAGAACTGCTACCAAAATAAGAGTTTTAAACTAACTAAAGCTAGGAAGACCGGTATATTTCACGGAATGTTCTGCCTAAATCAATGATATCTGTGATCCCCGTGGCCTGTTTTGAGAGTTTTTCTCCTCTCACAGCCGGCCTGGAGCTACGTTTTTCTGTTGATTGCCTGGTCAACCAGACTGTTGCTGTTGGTGGCTCTCTGGCCCATATATCCATCACAGTCTGGTTGATCTGCCACTTGCAATGTGTCATGTATTTCACAGTCGCACTGCCAGTATTACTGGTCGTTTAGATACTAATTTATATATATTTGTACACAAACCGGCACTGATCATTTTCTTTTCTGGGTCCCGAGCAGTGAAGTTCCCAACCCGCCAGTAAGTGGCCAAGTCTCCCAGCACAGAGCCCTAATTCACCCGCGTATATCATAACTCACTAACCCATTTATATATTTCTTTCGCAAACTATCTGCAACACAACACAATATATCAGGCGTGGCCAGGAGTGAGCGGACCACGCACACGTCCTTCCCCTCCGACCGCCCGGGCGCCACTGGCTAGTCTCAAGACTACCTAGGTCTTAGAAGGTACCTACCTGCCTGCCCACCTGCTCCTCTTATTCCTTCTTCTCCCTCTCTCCTCCTCTTCTTCATACTCTTCCTCCTCCTCCTCCCCCGCCCTTCCTTCGCCTCAATTCCACACTAACCTTGTCACATGTCCTCCAATTTCTGTTCCCCTGTCACATGTTCCGCTCTTCTATTTTCGTAACCACACGTTTTTTTTTTGGGTATATTACATTTTAAACTCTCTTGTCCTTATTTCCTTGATCGGTGTTTCAGCTTATTCTGTAGAATTTGCCAGTTATTATTATCATTATCATTATTATTATTATTATTATTATTATTATTATTATTATTATTATTATTATTATTAGTAGTAGTAGTAGTAGTAGTAGTAGTAGTAGTAGTAGTAGTAGTAGTAGTAGTAGTAGTAGTAGTAGTATTAGTATTAGTATACCTCAGTTACGTTAATTCCTTCAGTTGAAAGCTAGTCTATTTTCTTCCAGTTATTTGTAACATACTAGAACTAAAATTTATTTCGTCTGTGTTGTGTTTATTTCGACTAATTGAAGTAAATTTTGTGATAAAACTGGACATTCAATTACTTTCACTTTTCTCCTTTTTAATTAATTAAGGTTTTAATTGTTATATTATAACGAACAGTAGTATAGCGTAGTATACTGCGGCTAGTATACCTAGTTGGTTGACTTTCTGGTTTTAAAGCCAATAGGGATTACACTCTCGACTCACAGATAGCTAAAGCCAGTACCGGATCAGCCGGGTTGTGGTTCGTACGTTGGACTACGTGCTGCCAGCAGTAACAGCCTCGTTGGTCAAGCCCTGATCCACCAGGAAGTCTGGCCATGGACCGGGCCGCGGGGGCGTTGATCCCCGGAATACGCTTCAGGTAGACTCCAGGTAGGTAGTTCATACACACACAGAGATGCATCTCTGTGTGTTGTTACACATGCGTGTTGTTACGCATGCGTGTTGTTACACATGTGTGTTGTTACACATGCGTGTTGTTACACATGCGTGTTGTTACACATGCGTGTTGTTACGCATGCGTGTTGTTACACATGCGTGTTGTTACGCATGCGTGTTGTTAGACATGCGTGTTGTTACACATGCGTGTTGTTACACATGCGTGTTGTTACACATGCGTGTTGTTACACATGCGTGTTGTTACACATGCGTGTTGTTACGCATGCGTGTTGTTACACATGCGTGTTGTTACGCATGCGTGTTGTTAGACATGCGTGTTGTTACACATGCGTGTTGTTACACATACGTGTTGTTACACATGCGTGTTGTTACACATGCGTGTTGTTACACATGCGTGTTGTTACACATACGTGTTGTTACACATGCGTGTTGTTACACATACGTGTTGTTACACATGCGTGTTGTTACACATGCGTGTTGTTACACATACGTGTTGTTACACATGCGTGTTGTTACACATACGTGTTGTTACACATGCGTGTTGTTACACATGCGTGTTGTTACACATGCGTGTTGTTACACATACGTGTTGTTACACATACGTGTTGTTACACATGCGTGTTGTTACACATACGTGTTGTTACACATGCGTGTTGTTACACATACGTGTTGTTACACATGCGTGTTGTTAGACATGCGTGTTGTTACACATACGTGTTGTTACACATGCGTGTTGTTACACATGCGTGTTGTTACGCATGCGTGTTGTTAGACATGCGTGTTGTTACACATGCGTGTTGTTACCATGCGTGTTGTTACACATACGTGTTGTTACACATGCGTGTTGTTACACATGCGTGTTGTTACGCATGCGTGTTGTTAGACATGCGTGTTGTTACGCATGCGTGTTGTTAGACATGCGTGTTGTTACGCATGCGTGTTGTTACGCATGCGTGTTGTTACCATGCGTGTTGTTACACATGCGTGTTGTTAGACATGCGCGTTGTTAGACATGCGTGTTGTTACGCATGCGTGTTGTTAGACATGAGTGTTGTTACACATGCGTGTTGTTAGACATGCGTGTTGTTAGACATGCGTGTTGTTAGACATGCGTGTTGTTACGCATGCGTGTTGTTAGACATGCGTGTTGTTAGACATGCGTGTTGTTAGACATGTTGTTACGCATGCGTGTTGTTAGACATGCGTGTTGTTACACATGCGTGTTGTTACACATGCGTGCTGTTACACTTGCGTGTTGTTACACATGCGTGCTGTTACACTTGCTTGTTGTTACACATGCGTGTTGTTACGCATGCGTGTTGTTAGACATGCGTGTAACAACAATGCTAGTACAGTGGTGTCTTAACACTACACTTAACCTCAACAGTTTGCTCGTCTTCCGATAGACGCAACTGAATCAATATATTCATTAACTACAAGTGTAGCGCTACCTGTGCATATTATCTATTAGTTTTCGATGAAATTTACAGTCAAAATTTAAGTCGTAAAGAGCGATGAAACAGACCCTCCGAAGTTATGTAAACAGTAGTAGTAGTGTAGATTTATTATTGTTCACAAATACGGAAGGCACGGAGAAAGCGAGAAATAAGAGCACTTTTCAAGATAGAGGAAGCATGGTAAGAGAAATTGTAAATGTATATGCCATAAGCAGAAAAAGAAATGTCTGTAGCCGAGCGATGGACAAGTATATCAAGGAAATGAAGCAAAGAGTTAGACTCCCATTCAACTTTCAATTTGAAGGAAGGAGCACGGTTAAGTGCATCGAGAAATGATTGGAAGAGACTTGAGTCTTGTTGCCGAAGAGCAAAGATATTATGTACACAGTGGAGTAAGTGGAAAAGGCGCACCCCAACAGCAGCAAGTAGAACAGTTTCGAAGTATTCCATATAAAACCTTGAAAGGAAAAAAAGTTGGGGGGTCTTCGCATATTATTATTACTGGCAGCACTGCACAGGGAGAGGACCACGTCCCACTAAAGACCACCTGGATTTTCCAGGAAAGGAACATGTTTATTTATACATTTATTTATTTATATAATGCGGCCTTGAAGCAGGTATAAAACCAACAATTTCCCATTAGCAGTAGCCACCAGGTCAATATGTTAAGAGATGGTTATATAATTGATAGAGACAAACACAATACATTGATCTGAAGGAGATACCTCGCGGGAAGTCCCGCTCCGTGATGTTTTAGATTAGTATTGCCTTGGACACAACTGTTCTGTTCTTATCTCTGGAGCTCTGTGTGTGTACTTGCTGATTTGTGTTTGAAGAGGTTGAGTCTTGGCTCCTGGCCCCGCCTCTTAAGCTTCATCGATTGGCATTACCGCTTTTTGGTGTTTTGAGACCTATCACATGCTCTAAAAATTATACGTAGAGTTAGTGTCTACCACATCCACATCCAGTTTATTCCACTTTCTTACTACCCTGAGTGGAAAAAATGAGTTCCTGACATCCCTGGAGGTTACCTGGAGGTTATTCCGGGGACCAACGCCCCCGCGGCCCGGTCCATGACCAGGCCTCCCGATGGATCAAGGCCTGATCAACTAGGCTGTTACTGCTGGCCGCACGCAGTCCAACGTACGAGCCACAGCCCGGCTGATCCGGCACTGACTTTAGGTATCTGTCCAGCTCTCTCTTGAAGGCAGCCAGGGGTTTATTGGCAATTCCCCTAATGCTTGATGGGAGGCTGTTGAACAGTCTTGGGCCCCGGACACTTATGGTGTTTTCCCTTAGTGTACCAATGGCGCCCCTACTTTTTATTGGGGGCATTTTGCATCGCCTGCCCAGTCTTTTACTTTCGTAGGGAGTGATTTCTGTGTGCAGATTTGGGACCATTCCTTCCAAGGTTTTCCAAGTGTAGATTATGATATCTCTCTCCCTCCTGCGTTCCAACGAGTACAAGTCAAGTGCTTCCAAGCGTTCCCAGTAGTTAAGGTGCTTGACAGAACTTATGCGTGCAGTAAAGGATCTCTGTACACTCTCTAGATCTGCGATTTCACCTGCTTTGAATGGAGATGTTAATGTACAGCAGTATTCCAGCCTAGAGAGAACAAGTGATTTGAAAAGGATCATCATTGGCTTGGCATCTCTCGTTTGGAACGTTCTCATTATCCATCCTATCATTTTCTTTGCACGTGCGATCGTGGCACTGTTGTGATCCTTGAAAGTGAGATCCTCAGACATTACTACTCCCAGGTCCCTTACATTATTTTTCCGCTCTACTGTATGGCCAGAGTCTGTAGTATACTCTGTTAAGATAAGATAAGATAAGATTTCGTTCGGATTTTTAACCCCGGAGGGTTAGCCACTCAGGATAACCCAAGAAAGTCAGTGCGTCATCGAGGACTGTCTAACTTATTTCCATTGGGGTCCTTAATCTTGTCCCCCAGGATGCGACCCACACCAGTCGACTAACACCCAGGTACCTATTTGCTGCTAGGTGAACAGGACAACAGGTGTAAGGAAACGTGTCGAAATGTTTCCACCCGCCGGGAATCGAACCCGGGCCCTCCGTGTGTGAAGCGGGAGCTTTAGCCACCAGGCCACCGGGCCACCAAGTTATTATCTAGTTATTATTATTATCTAGTTATTATCTCCTCCAGTTTTCCATAACGGAGTAGTTGGAATTTGTCCTCATTGAACATCATATTGTTTACCGTTGCCCAATGGAAAACTTTGTTTATATCTTCTTGGAGGTTAACCGCGTCCTCAGCAGATGACAGCCTTATGCAGATCTTAGTATCATCCGCAAAGGATGATACGGTGCTGTGATGTATATCTATGTCTATGTCTGATATGAGCATGAGGAATAAGATGGGGGCGAGTACTGTGCCTTGTGGAATAGAGCTCTTCACTATGGCAGCCTCCGATTTAACTCTGTTGACCACTACTCTTTGTGTTCGATTTGTTAGGAAGTTGAAGATCCATTTCCCCACTTTCCCAGTTATTCCTTTAGCACGTATTTTATGGGCTATTACGCCATGATCGCATGTGTCAAATGCTTTTGCAAAGTCTGTGTATATTACATCTGCATTCTGATTTTCTTCCAGTGCATCCAAGGCCATATCATAGTGATCCAGTAGTTGTGAGAGGCAGGAGCGACCTGCCCTGAACCCATGTTGCCCTGGATTGTGCAGATTTTGGGAATCCAGGTGATTTGCAATCCTGCTTCTTAGCACTCTTATCTGTTTATTTATTTATGTTCCCTTGTACCTAGTCAGTTCCTCTGAGTATTTTATACATCTTAATCATGCCCCTCTTTCTCCTCTCCCCTAGAGGTCGTCTGAATGAATGCGTTTAGTCTCTCGTCATAATATACCCCTTTAAGCTTTGGAACTAGTCTGGTTACAAACCTTTCAAGCTCTTGTATGTGCTGAATCATGTGGAGGCTCTAAACTGGTGCTGTATATCCTAAGATGGGCCTGACGTACGTTATATCAAGAGTCCTCAAGTAATTCTTTGTTGAGATTCCTGAAAACTTTTCTGAAATTGCCGCGTATTGCTTGCGTAAATCATATGGTTTATATATGCGCTCTTCCGGCGATATGTTCGGTGTGACGTTTACGTCTAGATCCTTTTTCTACTGTATATACTTGTAGTTTCCCACCTCCCGGTCTGTATTCCGTCCCACTTCCCATCTCCCACTCTGTATTTCCTACCTCCTAGTCTGTCGTTCCCACCTCCCACTATTTTCCACCTCTCAGTCTGCATTTCCCACTTCCAAGTCTGTATGCCAGTCTTCCCTCCCTTGCAACAAATTTCATGACCTTGCACTTATTTGTATTGAACTCCAGCAGCCACTTGCTTGACCACACCTGTAACATGTATAACTCTTGCTGAAGGCCCTCACCCTCCTCCTTTCTGTTCATATATTTTGTTAACAGTTTTATACCATATGCGGATACAAGCGAGAATCAATCTATTGTGGCAAGTCATTTACGTAGGTTAAGAAAATTAAGGTCTCTAGGACCGACCCTCGGGGATCGCTTTAATTTTATGCAACTTAACACTCTCACTTATTGTCACTGTCGTCTATTTTTTCAGGGACTATGGTTCATTGTATGACTCTTTGAGTCATTGTTTGCCTCTTTGTTCCATTATTTAACTCTTTGATTAATTACATGACTCTTGTATCCCCGATAAGTTTTTGGTTGGAACAATGTCAAGTACTTCCATGAAGTCCAGGAAGATGCGTCTGCTCATGCTTGTATTTCTTGCCTTGCCTCAGTAACTCTGTCAAAGAACTCCAGCAGGTTGGTCAGACAGGATCTCCTATCTCTAAAGTTCTGTTGATTTTCGCTGAAGTTGCATCTCTATGGATAATCCCGTGTATGTATATATATATACATAAATATATATATATATATATATATATATATATATATATATATATATATATATATATATATATATATATATATATATATATATATATATATATATATATATCTATATATATATATAAATATATATACATAAATATATATATTTATATATATATATATAAATATATATACATATATATATATATATATATATATATATATATATATATATATATATATATATATATATATATATATATATATATATATATTGTCAAGTCTCAGTGTTTTTGTTGTGTCCGGTTCCTTTAACATCTTAACTTCTTTTACTGTGCATATTTTTGCAGTGTGGATTCAGCTCTCCTTCGTCATATATTCCCTGACATTATTTCTTACTTTTCAATGAATGCTTCCCTAAACTTTCTGTCTAATTCTTCGTATATTTCTCCGCCTTCTACTACTGCTAGTCTTCCCTCTTTCTTCAGTCTTATCCCATGGTCCTTTACAGTATGTGTACGTATTTATTTGTACTCACCTATTTGTTATGCCACTATTCTGATACACTCCTTAGCCTCGTGGGCGTCATCGTACCTGCTCTTAGAACTATATGTGGGGTCTGTCTCCACAACTTCCCAACCACTTTAAGACTAAAGGAATACTTCCTAACATCCCTGTGACTCATCTGTGGCTTAACTTCCAGCAGTGTACTCGAGTTCTCGTTTCTCTCCTCTTAAACAGCCTATCCCTGTCTGCCTTTTCAATTCTCCTGAGTATTTTGTATACTGTTGTCATTTCCTCCCTGATTCTTCTGTCCGCCAATGCCGTTAGGTCCAGTTCCTTCAGCTTTTCTTCGCAGCTCATGCCTCTTAGTTCAGGAACAAGTCTTGTTGCATACCTCTGCACTTTCTACACTTTCTTAACATGCTTTTTCAGGTGCTGGTTCCATACTGGTACTTCATACACCAAGATGGGTCTGACTTATACTGTGTAAAGGGCCCGAATGACTCTTTGTTGAGATTCCTGAAGGCTACTCTTAGACTTGGGAGATGAGCATTGGCTGCCGAGGTTATTCGGCTAATGTGAGCCTCTGGCGTTATGCTGGGCACTAGGCTCACCCCTGACTTTTTCTCTTTCAGTGAAATCTGCAGCCGCCGCCTCCCCCCCCCCCCAGTCAATTCCGCGTTTCTGATCCTCTTGCCCCTTTCCCAATCATGGCCTTGCATTTACAAGGGTTGAATTCAAGCAACCACTTTTTTTGGCCACTCCTGCAATTTGTCCACAGCCATTTAGATCGTTTCCTTATCATGTTTTTATTCTCCTCATACTGTGTACTGTGTGCTTATGTATGCATGAATGTGTATGTGTGTGTGTAATAGTTACTAGTTGTCAAAAGTCCTATTCGATAGACACCTGCTTTTTTTCTTTTTTGGTTTGTGTGTGTGTGTGTGTGTGTGTGTGTGTGTGTGTGTGTGTGTGTGTGTGTGTGTGTGTGTGTGTGTGTGTGTGTGTGTGTGTGTGTGTGTGTGTGTGTGTGTTTGTGTGTGTGAGACCTCAGTTGAAGTCAAAACTGGCACATATTTTAGAGCAGAGAGAATCGGAGGGAGAGAGCAAGGGAGCGAGAGGAAGCAGAAGAGTCAAGGATCAACAGTTCTCAGGATCTCAGCATCAATGCACTCAAGAATTCTTCAACCAGCCAAGACATGCGGGTATTGAAGGAGTCTTCGACCAGCCTAGACATGCGGGTATTGAAGGAGTCTTCGGCCAGCCTAGACATGCGGGTGTTGAAGGAGCCCTCAATAAGCCTAGACATACGGGTGTTGAAGGAGTCCTCGGCCAGCCTAGACATCCGGGTGATGAAGGAGTCCTCAGCCAGCCTAGACATATGAGAGCCGACATAGTCTTCAGCCAGCCTAGAGGGTCGTGTAAGGCACTAATCTGGACCTCGCCAATGTAATCCACTTTGCATCAGCGATGGACCAGTGCTCGCTTGTACTATGATTTATTGCCTTAATAAATAATGAGAAAGAAAAAGACGGTGAGTAATGGTCCGTTGGCTTATTGGGCTACCTGCGAGATCAGGCGTGCTAAGTGTGATAGCAGGTGTGTCAGGTATGAGAACAGGTGTATCAGGTATGAAAGCAGGTGTGAGATCATGTGTGCCAGGTGTTAGACCCAGTGTGATGGGTGTAAAACAAGGGGCTCTAAAGGTGAGACCAATACGAACCGAAGCCTAACCAATATCCCCAAAACCCGCACATGGGAGAATGAAACTGATGACGACGTTTCGGTCCGACTTGGACCAAGTCAAACGATAAAAGATTACATTCTGACCGAAGACGTATGGTGGGGAAACTCGTGGAGTATGACAGTAAGTTAACAAAGAATGAGAAGGAGAGGATTTTCTACACCAGCCTAAGCCAGACGAGGTAAGAAAAACCTTCTGGGATATTTGGGCACATCAAAGGTAATGGAACCTGATCAAATCTTGCCGTGGATACTGATGACAGGATAGAATCACTACACCGGCCACTAACCAGGATCTACAACAATCTTTGTTACTAACGAAATCGTAGTAACATGATGGATCTTATTGTAGCCAGCTGGCCCAGTGGCTTACGCGCTGGCCTGGAGTTTTACGACTCACTTGCCGTGAGTTCGAGTTCCACTCGTACCGTTGTTTGTTTCAAGTGTTTGTTACCAGGAGAGTTGAGAGGAAGCTGGAAACCTCAGAACTAATTCCCACTTACAACGGCAGAATCAGAGAAGAGACATTAAACAAGAAATAAGTATTGTTGGCTTGTGTGCCATGCTAGGTAACGGAGAAGATTAGTAATAAGTTAGTAAACCACTTGAAAAATACAACTTTAGCTTGACTGGTAGCGTACTCAGCTCACACACTGAGGTCCGGGGGTCGATCCCCGGTACGGGTGGAACACTAGGATGTTTGCTTAAAAATAGGTGGTGTTAGTGGACTGGTGTGGGTCGCATCCTGGGAACAAAATGGACTTAATTTGCCCGAAATGTTCTGCATAACAAGAGGCTTTCTATATAGTAGTATGTCATGGATGTCAGCTATGGTCTGTATACCTTGTGCACGTACTTGTAGAAATAAACATTATTATTATTATTATTATAATTATTATAAATATTATTATTATTATTATAAACTAGTATGGATTCAACGAGGAAAAATTCTGCCTTAATATTTTAAATTAAGAGAGGAAAGACAAGGATGAGCATCCTGCATATTCCTAAACTATCAAAAAGGCTTCGAACATGGTCCCTCTCACGAGGATGCAAAATGGCTAAACCAGGTTGGACTGACTGAGGGTGTTTCAGTGGAAAAGAGCTTAACAAACATCCGTTACAAATAAAGTTAACATTGACAAACGTAACAAATGTTTGCGGATAACGGTGTTCCAACAGGTGCCTTGTGATAGTTTAGACACAAGTGCAACATCTGGATATCTTTATTGTAGACGTTTCGCCATCCAGTGGTTTTATCAGTACAGATTCTAGGACATAATTAGAAGACAGTAGAACTATATACAAAAGATGAGGTAATCAGTCCCTCAGCCTTGGAGTTAGTGTTCACAGCATCGTGGTGGAGGAGAATCTGGAGCAAAGGCAAGAAGACTGGGGGTTATATAGGCGTCAGTGGATAAGGACGTGCAGCAGACGTCGGTATTTTATACCTTTCTTATACAACTTGTCAGACACTGCAACATCATGGAATCTTGTTTCAGAGGACATCTACAAGACCTTCTTCACGGCTGTTACAACTAACCCATCCCTTTGGGTAGGACCTACTTCCACTGGGGAATCCCACCTACCAGTGACTATGCCCTCGTCTGCTACACGTCCTTATCCACTGACGCCTATATAACCGACAGTCTTCTTGCCTTTGCTCAAGACACTCCTCCACCACGATGCTGTGAACACTAACTCCAAGGCTGAGGGACTGATTACCTCATCTTTTATATATAGTTCTACTGTCTTCCTATTATGTCCTAGAATCTGTATTGATAAAGCCACTGGATGGCGAAACGTCTACAATAAAGATATCCAGATGTTGCACTTGTGTCTAAACTTTCATACTGTCGGTATTTTATACCTTTCTTATACAGAACGTGCCTTGACGCCAAAGTGATCCTGACCTAGAAAACTGGGTTTTTCCCTCTGTTTCCTTGAATGAAACCAAATTTCCTCACATTCTCCTGGTACTGTATAACTCTTACGGATTTTACATCTCACAACGAATATAAAAATATTGATTATGGATTATAAAAAAAATAATGAAGATAATAAAGCAAAGGAGACGAGCAAGATGAACGGCAGCTACAGCACAACCGGAGATGAACCACAAAAATCCTGGTAAATGTTTGTGTACATTTTGAGGTGTCTATCTGTTATCCATTACTGGTAGTGTGGATTATCTTCCTCAAGGCAGGTCTCAGACTAGGCCTCCTAGGTTGGAAATGAAATATTATAAGAATATGAATTAATAAGAAACACACAGGGCAGTAAAGATGTTTATACCGACTGAAAGTAGAAAACTGTAAGATTCACCTGTCATCGTTCGTGTTCACGAGACAAAGAAAGGATCAGCACTCCAGGCAGAGTGCAAAAACATTAACACCGATGGGGTGGATGAATAAGAAGAGAGCACTAGACGTACATAACGAAAAAAACAGCATAAATAGAGAGGGTAACAAACATGGAGACAAAGGAAGAAGAAATGTCTGAATATTCCTGTCTGAGTTACCCTCTTGAACTGACTTTAACGTTCCAAACATACTCATAAGCAATAATAATTTCAAGTGTATGAATGATCAGGTCCTGATCATTCATACACACAAGAATCACAGGTGAGGGTATGATCAGGTCCTGGAGGTCAGGAATCGCGAGTGAATGTGTGATCAGGTCCTGAAGACCAGGAATCACAAGTGAAGGTATGATCAGGTCCTGAAGACCAGGAATCACGAGTGAAGGAATGATCAGATCCTGGAGGCCAGGAATCACGAGTGAAGGAATGATCAGGTTCTGGAGGCCAGGAATCACGAGTGAAGGAATGATCAGGTTCTGAAGGCAAGGACTCACGAGTGAAGGAATGATCAGGTCCTGGAGGCCACGACTCCCGAGTGAAGGAATGATCAGGTCCTGGAGGCCAGGAATCACGAGTGAAGGTATGATCAGGTCCTGGAGGCCAGGAATCACGAGTGAAGGAATGATCAGGTACTGGAGGCCAGGAATCACGAGTGAAGGAATGATCAGGTACTGGAGGCCAGGAATCACGAGTGAAGGAATGATCAGGTTCTGGAGGCCAAGAATCAAGAGTAAAGGAATGATCATGTCCTGGAGGCCAGGAATCAATAAAGCCCGTTTATAAAATTTATGAAAAGGAAGCAGGAGCCATGATTCGACTCCTGAGAAGAAATTTGGCCAGTACGTGTACCTGTTTACACACACACACACACACACACACACATAACCGTTGAGACTACGGATATCCTGGAACGTAGTTTGAAGTACCAGGTCTGGAGCAGAATTTAATGAAACTCAAAAGTCAACACGTACTTTAATCCCTATTTTAGAGACAGAGTTATCCATCATCAGTGGTGTAAGGATGAATGCAGTCTTAATGACCCTCGTTTAACTGAAAAAGCTTTGTATTAAACCCAGTAAATCAAACCAATCAGAAATGCGGTTTACCGATTCTGAGCGAAACGATGTTGTGACTTTTTCCGTCATCACCAGATGAAAGACTAGCAAAGCGTGGAAAATGTTTGAAGTGTGTGAGACGAGGGAGCAAGAGGATAACCCAAGAAAGTCAGTGCGTCATCGAGGACTGTCTAACTTATTTCCATTGGGGTCCTCAATCTTGTCCCCCAGGATGCCACCCACATCAGTCGACTAACACCCAGGTACCTATTTGCTGCTAGGTGAACAGGACAACATGTGTAAGGAAACGCATCGAAATGTTTCTACCCCGCCTGGAGTCGAACCCTGGCCCTCCGTGTGTGAAACGAGAGTTTTGTTAGCCAGGCCACGGGGTCACCCAGTCATAAACGTGATTAAAGTGGAAGACGTGACGACAGTTTTATTCAACAGTGAAAAAGATAAGATAGAAAAAATTAAATTGTAAATAGTGGTGGCGCTCTCGCGCATTTACCACCAAGAAACAATAGAGCAGAAGTGGTCAAGCGAATTACGGAAGGAGTTAAAAAAAATAAAAGCAAAAGAGAGACAAAGCCAAAAGAAAAAAATAACAAAATACCGTGGCTGGAACAATTCATAACAATACAGTGGCTGGAACAATTCACAGCAATACCGTAGTTGGAACAATTCACAATACCCTTGCTGGAACAATTCACAATACCCCTGCTGGAACAGTTCACAATACCCTTGCTGGAACAGTTCACAATACCCTTGCTGGGAGAATTCACAATACCCCTGCTGGAACAGTTCACAATACCCTTGCTGGAACAATTCACAATACCCTTGCTGTAACAGTTCACAATACCCTTGCTGGAACAATTCACAATACCCTTGCTGGAACAATTCACAATACCCTTGCTGGAACAATTCACAATACCCTTGCTGGAACAATTCACAATACCCTTGCTGTAACAGTTCACAATACCCTTGCTGGAACAATTCACAATACCCTTGCTGGAACAATTCACAATGCCCTTGCTGGAACAATTCACAATACTCTTGCTGGAACAATTCACAATACCCTTGCTGGAACAGTTCACAATACCCTTGCTGGAGCAATTCACAGTATTGTAAATGGAACAATTCACAAATAACCCGAGCGAAACGTCATAAGGTAACCCTCCTCCGTGAGAGTCATTCGTGAAGAACAGAAAAAAAAGAGAGAGAGAGAAACACTACGATAACGAAGGAATGTGCCGATAAAAGGAATGAATATAAGTACCTGGTGATTGCGAAGATATCAGCAGGATGGGAAACTTAATAATGTTACGTGACAGAATAAAAAAAATTCAGTTACCAGAAGTGTTTTCAATAATACTTCTTGTCCACTTAGCTCAGTGTCTGTCTGTACGAGTGTGTGGATCACGTGACTCGTGGTGTGGGGTGAAGGAGTGACCACCCAGTAGTACCTGGAGGTCACCAGTGACCACCCAGCAATATCTGGAGGTCACCCGTGACTACCCAGCAGTACCTAGAGGTTACTACAAGGTGTGGAGGTCACCCAACAGTGCCTGGAGGTCAACAGTGACAACCACGCTGTGCTCTCTCATTTGGAATACTGCTCAGTGTTGACGACTCGGTTCAGGGAAGCAGAAATGTCAAAGCTGGAACGGATACAGAGATCGTTTACGGCTCACATAGAGCAATAAAGCATTTAAATTACTGGGAACACCTTAAAGTCCTAAATATCTACTCACTGGAGATTAGGAGAGAGACATATTCCTGGAAAGTACTTGAGGGCTTGGTCCCAAATTTGCACACTGTCATAATAACATACTGTAGTGTGAGATATGAGAGGAAGTACAAAATAAACCCTGAGAAAAGCAGGGGTGCAGTGGACACAATAAGAGAACACTGTATCAAAGTCATTGACCCAAGACTATTCACCATCTTACCAGAAGATATTAGAAACACAGCTGGGACAAGTATGAAAGTCTTCAAGAGGAAACTGGGCAAGTGTCTTCACCAGATGCCGGGATCAACCAGGCTATGATGTATATGTGGGCCAGATGGCCGCCAGTAACAACTGCCTGGTTGACCAGGCAAACACCAGACAAGCCTGGCCCAAAGCCGGGATCTAGGAGTAGGAAAACTCTCGGAACTCATCAAGGATATATCAAAGGTATAAGGATGCCACAGCACTAGTTGGCATCATAGGTACCACAACAATATATACAGTAAGCACCCCCACGACACACCTGCCTCACTACATATTACAACAAGGTACGAGTGTGGCACTGGGCACCCCGCCCCGCTCACAACATTCACAAACCAGTCTCACATCAGTTGCTATAAAAATGATCAGCCAAGAATACAAATCGACAAAATAAAACTGAAAGTCCAACCTCAAGGGACTGATGGGTCGGTAGTGAGAGATATGAATTACCTAACCCACCATGAAGGTTGGAAGAGCCAGGGAAGATATGGTTGACCACTACGTCAACCTCACAAAACTGGTGCAGTGTAGTGTGTGTGTGTGTGTGTATACTCACCTATTAGTGGTTGCAGGGGTCAAATCACAGCTCCTGGCCCCGCCTCTTCGCTGGTCGTTACTAAGTCCACTCTGAGTATGTGTGTGTGTGTGTGTGTGTGTGTGTTTATGCGCGTGCCTGCGTGCGTATGAGGGGTTCGTATGGGTGAAGGTGCGTGCGCATGAGGGTTGCGTGTGCTACATGAGTATGAGGGTTGCGTGCGTGTGGGAAAGACACAAAACACTATATAAACAATAAATCCTTCCTGAATAATAAGGCATTGCATAAATCCCTAAGGCAAGGTTATCAAAGGTCACTTTATGTTGGGTTCCCCATAAACCCTTATCAAGGTACTCTCCTAGCAACTGCTGGGATGCTGACGCAGTCACTCAGGTGACGACACACGTAGATATCTAGTGTAACACAAGGACAGAGAAGATAGGTCTATATGTAGACAGCCACTAGAGTGCGATAAATAAAGCTAGTTAGATCGACGGAGAGAGAGAGAGCCTAGGTAGTGAAAGTGCAAAGATAAAGAGAAAGCCGACGTGTTGGAAGACAAAAAGTATGACTTGGCTGTCTTAGGCTAAAACACACACACACACACACACACACACACACACACACACACACACACACACACACACACACACACACACACACACACACACACACACTAGGAGTGGAGAAACGTGACCTGCCCCAGATTGCTTTTCCGGATGGCAATTCTGTTACAATGAAAGCCGGAACGTGATCACCATCATCAGTACTCATCTTCACTATCACAGGCGGTGGTGACGGTAGTGAAGGCGGCGGTTGCGGTAGATGTGGATGTGGAGGAGTCAGTGGTGGATGCAGTGATGGAGGGATTAGCGGAGGCGGTAGTGGAGGTGGTGGAGACGATGGAGGCAGTATAAGGTAGTCATAAAGAACAGAGGTAAATATGAAAGAACTGAGTGAGGCAGCAGGCAGAAAGTGGCTAAAACTGGAACAGATGGGATTAAGAGGTATTTAAAGAAGGTGATTATATAGTTCTGCAGTAGATCCTGTATCTCTTGAATATATGTATCAAAGAAGGGAAAGTACCTAAGAATTTGATACAAGATGCAAAACAACTAATTCCCTCCGTGATTGTTTTTCATATATTAATGAAATCACGAAACAATTGGTTATATATATATATATATATATATATATATATATATATATATATATATATATATATATATATATATATATATATATATATATATATATATATTAAGACAGCGGTCATCTCCCAACAAGATAGTGACCAAAACATAAAACACAAAACACAGTTACTACCAGTCATTCAACAGCTGTTTTGCCAAAAGTATACATATATACCACATCAAATTACTCTCTGAATTGCAACTTCCTCACTCTTGTTTCCGATTGCCGGAACTGTGCTTTTCACATGAATGCAATTGCTGTCTCTCTTTCATCAGCCTCTAACAGGTCCTCTGAATATCACTCCCATCTTGTCAATACCTCCAGCTCCTCATTTGTTTTTAACTTCCATGTCCACTTACTCTTCAGGCTTTCTTGACTTATTATTCTCTCTCTCTCTAAAACTGATTCTCATTCTTCTCTGGAACGACGTCACTAATTTATCCTCTTTTTTTCTCTCCATATAATCAGTCTTTCGTATATCATTTTTGCGCTGAAAAGAACTGCTCATATGTTTTTTTTTTTTTTTTTTGTATCCTGTACCACCATCTTTCATTCGTTATTTTTCCAATCATTTGGATTCCCACACACACACTCATATATCAACAAACTGTCACAATCTTAAACCTTCCTCACATCTCTTCTACCTCATTATCTACACTCTTTCTAGGACATTTTTCTCCCAATTGTTGCATTTATATCCCAATATCTCTTTCAGTTCCTTCACTTTCACTTCTCTCTTAAATACTAATGCCATTCTCCTTGTACCCCATCTCTCTCTAACTCTCACTGTAGCTGCCACTATATATTGATCTGACAGAGAAGTCGCTCCTATAAAAACATGCACATCCAGAGCTTACCAATCAGCCTTGTGTATATATGTGTATATATATATATATATATATATATATATATATATATATATATATATATATATATATATATATATATATATATATATATATATATATATATATATATATATATATATATATATATATGTTACGTAGGAGAACACGACAATTACCTTCTTTTTGTAATTAAATTAGGTAAACCCGCAGTGTGCGGTTATCCTATTACTGTTTACATTTGAAGGAAGGAGAGAGGGAGGGCCGGAGTAAGGGAGGGAAGTTACGTGATGGAAGGTATGTGGTAAGAGATTAGATTTAGATTTCGTCGCTGAAGCTGCTGGTTTACTGAGAACCCGCATACATGCTGTGTATACTGCAGTGCCAGAATATACATGCTGTGTATGACAGTGCCACAGTATGCATGCTGTGTATGACTGCCACAATATACATACTGTATATAAAAGTGCCACAGCATACATATTGTGTATGACAGTGCCACATTATACATGCTGTGTATGCCAGTGCCACAGTATACATGCTGTGTATAAGAGTGGAGCACTGACCTTCAGAATACACTCCAAATAGACTCTAGGTAGACTACACCCAAGCCATTCCACTTTCCAACCACTTTGAGACGAAAGAAATACTTCCTTACATCCCTTTGGCTCATCTGTGTTATCAGCTTCCACCTGTCTACCCTTGATCCTGGTCGTCTTCATTCAAACACTCTGTCCTTATCTGCCTTATTAGTTCCATGGGCCCCGTGGTCTGGTGGCTAAAGCTATCGCTTCACAAGGCGAGGGTCCGGGTTCGATTCCCGGCGAGGGTAGAAACATTGAACGTGTTACCTTACACCGGTTGTCTATGTTCTCCATCAGTAAAAATGGGTATCTGGGTGTTCGACTGTTGTGGGTCGCATCCCGGAACAAAACTGATCTAATTTTCCGAAATGCTCTGCATAATAAGTGGCTTTCTATATAGTAGCATGTCACTGACGTCAGCTAGGCCTGTGTACCTTGTACATGTACTTGTAGAAATAAAGATATTAAGATTTAGTATATCAAAATCATATCTTCCCTTGCCCTTCTCTCCGACAAGGTCGCCAGGTTCAGTTCCTTCAACCTCTCCTCAAGAGTGCATTCCTCTGAATTCTGATACTAGCCCGGTTGCGAATCTTTGGACGTTTTCGAGCTTTTTCGTGTGCTTAACGAGGTGTGGGCTCCATGCTGGAGCCGCGTACTCAATGACTGGCCTAACATACGTCGTATAAAAGTTTCTGGAGGATTCTTCATTCGAGTTGCAGAATAAATACTATTCCGAGGTCTGCTAATGTTGCGCATACCCCTGACGTTATGCAGTTTGTTTTTCTTGGAGATATGATTAATGTTATATCCACCCCCAGACCTTACTCATACTCTGACATCTGAAGCTTTTCGAAGCCCATGTTGTACTTATGTCCAGTCTGCCTCACCCGTCTTCAGTTTGGATGATCTTTTATTTGTTCAGGTTGAACTCGAGAAGTCACTTATTTAACCATATCTGTAGCCTGTTGGGAGTCTCCCTGAAGTTCATCTCTATCCTCTAGTGTTCTTAGTTTTCTCGTTAGTTTTACATTAGTCGCAGTGACACATAGGACTCTATTCCCTCTGATAAATTGTTCATGTATATCCGGACCAGTAGTGGTGCTGATAGCTATCTTTGCGGAACCCCGCTTGTTACTCTCTCTCATATTGATGTCTAATGCTGTTACTTTCTGCTTTCTGTCATTCAGGTACTGCCTGACCCACTAGGAGCACTCTGTCCTTTTAATTATGTCAATTTATCTAATTTCTGGACTAATCTCTGGCATGGTATTCTATATAATGCTTCTTGAGGTCAAAAACGAAATCTACCCAACAGAGAGAGAGAGAGAGAGTAAGAGGATGGAAGAATAGCAGTCAAGAAAAGCAGTAGTTGTCAAAAGGGAGCGTCACTTCTTGGCCAGGCGACGGCAACAGTGCATCAAACTAGCTTAATGACTTAGTGTGCCATGGATAAATTAATTAATGCAATATAATGCAGTTTGGTCCTGCCCGCCTTATCTTGGGTCAGCCTAGATTTGGCCGGTGTTAATACAAGTGCAGGATGTTTTCTTTGTGCTGCTCAGGCGAGGCTAGTCCAACAATGAATTTATACTTAATCTCTACGTACTCTATGCATTTATAGATACCTAAATGTAGTTTAGTATTTTTATTTTTTCATAGATTTTGTTGAGTCGCTCTGTGATGATGATGATGATGACGATATCATTATAATTCCATTTTCTCTGTGAATTGCCATCCTGAGAGGATGGCAATTTACAGGAAATCCACAGCGAACCCTTAGTGGAATATTTGACGATATCTTCACTACCCTACTGATTTCATTACCTGATGTATGAAATCCATCCTGTGTGATGAAATATGAGAGGGAAACATGACCAGTAGGCAGCATCATAGTTACCAGAAGGTAGCACCAGTAGTGGCCAGAAGGCAGCATCAGTAGTGGCCAGAAGGCAACATCAGTTGTGGCCAGAAGGCAACATCAGTAGTGACCAGAAGGCAGCATCAGTAGTGGCCAGAAAGCAGCATCAGTAGTGGCCAGAAGGCAGCATCAGCAGTGGCCAGAAGGCAGCATCACTGGTCACACACTTCGGCGGTGGCTGGCTCGATGCTGGGCGTAACTAAAGTGCATTACGGATGCCGGGTGAAGCACACTCGAGACTCTTGAGCTCGTAAAGAGTTCGATAATCAGCAACGATTCTCTCAAGGCTGGCTAACAACTCCCCCCATACACACACTCACCCACACACGAGCTGACTCGACTCCTGCAACCACATGTAGGTGAGTACGGGCACGCACATCTGTATGTGTGTATGAGTGAAAAGGAAAGACGAGCAAAGACTAAAGTTGCAACGACAAAGGAAGAAGTGAGAGGTCTCGTAAAGAAATTAAATGTGATGAAAGAGCAACAAAGTACAGAGGAACAAATTACAGAGCAACAGAGTGACCCTCCCATTGCAAAGATCGGCAAGCCGATCAAAAGTTTGGCAATAACCATGAAATTTAAGTACACTTGCATACTGGCATTAGAAACTATCTTAAAAGAGTCATGTTCCAAAAATTCTGTAATTCAACAACTAACATAGATTCTTCAGTGCTAGCCAGTATAATACATGCTATTTTGGCGGAGAGTTTGAAAAAAACCCGAGAAAAGATAAGAGAGAGATTAGTAGAGCACACTGAAAGAAATGGACACCTGTTGGTAGATAACCAACCTGGATTAAGAGATTGTAAATCTTGTTTTATAAATCTCATGGTGTTTTATGACAGAATAACGGAGATAATGCAGGAATGAGAGAGAGAGAGAGAGAGAGAGAGAGAGAGAGAGAGAGAGAGAGAATGTTGAAAATGGTACAAAATATCGACACGTTGATGAATAAGATACATGTGCAACAGTTGGGTATCTTTATTCTTGAAACGTTTCACCTACGCAGTAGACTTCTTCAGTCAAATACAGAGGCAGAAGTAGTGAAATGAAAATGATGTAATCAGTCCATGAACCTTATATAATGAAGAAGAGAAGTGAATATACTGCATGCTTCCTAAACTGCAAGAAAGCATTCAGTACATTTCCACACACTGTTAAACAGGAAGAACAAGCAGGAGTAACAGGGAAGATGCTGGGGTGGACACATGAATACCTGGAGAGTATACAGAGGCAAGAGGCAAGAGGGTAATGGCGAGTGAAAAGTAGAGACCCCCACTAATCAGTGCCTGAATCTCTGTTCTCCTTGATATATGTACATAAATGACCCGCTGGAGAAAATTCACTCCCATTTATTGCTGTGTATGTGTGGACTTAAGGGAGAAAATAACTGCAGATGACTGAGAAAAACTCCAAGATTATATAAACAAAATGAAAATGTGGTGTCTACTAGAATCCCTGCAGAGGAAGATATCTGCTAGAACTAAATCTAGATTTCTGAAAAATAAGATAATGAGAACTAGAAAACGAGACGGCGCTGCTCACAACTCCAAGGAGGGAAATTTGAGCTTATGCATCGCACTAGGCCTATCACCACAAGTATAGTGCAATAACATATTGATACACAAAAGACCTAGGAACTAGGCCTCAAAAGGGGTTAACAGGATTACATCTGGATATATGTTCATAATTTATATTCGATATGTAACCAGTAAACTTAGGATATTTGCTTAATATGTGTGGTATCTAATTTTCATTAGTAACATACCTTGACATTTCACATAGATTATGATACTACCTCGATATTCCTCAAAAGGTGGCCAATAATGCTCAATATAGTGACCAAGAGGCTGGCCACATACTCTGCATTTAGCTTGAACATCATGTGTGTGTGTGTCTGCCAAACTGTCAGAAGTGCTTGTAAACAAGCCTAAGCCAGGCTACTACAACATCAGTCAGTCTGTTTACATTGCAAGTTGCT